>NC_091749.1:73083428-73403428 GCF_043380555.1 Nothobranchius furzeri
CCAACATTCCCGCCACCAACGTGGCTTGCCGACGTCATCACGCCAACACTATATACGGAAGCACCGGCATTCATTCATTACTCAGTCATCGTTCCTACCAGACTTTGAATCGAGTTCTCAGGCTTACCAGCCCTCAAATCCAACACAAGAATCCATCCACGCTGTCTACTACCAGTAAGCCAGCTTCCTTATCCTACCGGAACTGCTACTCAGTCTCGGCTCTCTCCGAGCGCTGTCTCGCCGTTCCCAGAGTAAAGCTGCGTGCTCTGTTTAACCCAACGCTAGCCACTCCGCGTCTGGGTCACACAGTTACGCCACAGACCATCTCTGCTACGCTTCAGCTCAGCCGTGAAACCTGACAAACAACAGCAGCCATGCAGTGACTAAGATAAAACAAAATGGATAAAAGCAATAAAGATATTAGTTAAAAGATAAGAACGACTAAAATAAGGCTAGTGGAACACCGTGGTGTAAAAAGGGGTCTTCAGCCTGTGATTAAAAACTGGCAGAGAGGGTGCTTGTCTGATCTCTAATGGAAGGTCAAATAATAAGTCTTTGAAAAATGAAAGTCAAATGGACCCAATCAATAAAAGTTCTACTTCTAAGGAGTTAAAACAATTTTGAATGTATTAAATGCACAGATGTAAATTTCTAAAAATGCATTTGGGATTCATCCAAAAATTCAACACATATCCATCAAAGTCAGGAACAGACCACTTCTATCTGCATTTTCAATGCTCCGTCCTCAGGAATATAAGCGTATGTGTGAACCTGGTGCATGTCATCATGCATGAGATTACATGGAAAACATGATAGTCATTGGGCATAATCCTGGAGAGGAAGCTCGGCAGCATTTGTGTCCCGAGGAAATTAATCAACTTGGGAAGGTGCAAAAAGGCCGGATTGAATCTCACGAAAACAGCGTATCTGCTGAGGGAAGCCATGCATGACGTGCCTGCACCCCTTTTAAGCATGCAATGCCAGCGGGCGCCTGCAGGAATATAAAATCATTGAAAAGAATCAATTACTGTAAATGCAACTGTGGCAGTCAAGCATGTAACACACAGCATATCTCTTAGGAGGAGCCTGAAGAAGCATTTGGACCATCTATTGTGAGTCCTTTCAGATAGCCAGTTTAATCCAGCTAATATCTGAAATATGTGGCACACACGTTTTTCAACAATGTTAATCACACTTCTATTACAGTTTTTTTCCCAAAAGTCTAACGTTGGACAACGGAGAGTTGGATGTGTTACGTAAGATTACAAGAGTGGTGATATTCTCAGCTGCCAGTCAACCAAAGCTTGCAAAACTGTCAAACCTTGAACCAGAATCCAAAACAGCGACTCACATAAAAGAGTGCTCAACGGGAACTAAAAGACTTCACTGTGGTGTTTTTAAATCAAAGTCCCAGGACAAATGTAATATAAGGCCCTTAAGCTGCTGTCCTTGACTAAGCCTTTCAAAATAACCCCAATATTGCTCAAATATTCTTATTATGCACGTCACATAACCTTCTTTACTTCCAATCAGCCCAGAAACCCGCTTCAGCTTAAGATCTGCACCAACATGCCTAATCCCATGTTCTATGGAATAACACATAATAAAAAGGGGAAAATAAACATCATCCCCTGGAAAATGCTTAAACCTCTTTCCGTGTCATCCTGAGTGGACAAGCAATGTTATTTATTGTGAAACAAGGCGGGGACAAGGATCAGAACGTCTCTTTGAGCGCCGTCTGAGGACCGAACCACTGTTTTCACATCATGTTCCAGTGTATACACGCTGTAAACCCGCCTCGACGTGGTCTGGCCTTTTGGTAACACTTGTTCGCCGGTCACTCTTTTCACCAGGCATACTCACCAATATTGATCGCAACACATTTTCTGACATTGTCCTCATTGGCAGGACAGCAACCCTGCACAACATAAGAGCTAATGCCGAAGCCAGTCTTGCTGTCTGTGTGTTGTGGAATGACCCCCCCCCCCCCCCCCCCCCCCCCCCCCCCACCACCACCACCACCACCACCACCACCCCGCCTGTGAATGCATCAGCTGGCTGCTCTTGTTTGAGGGACATTGCTTGATCATTCATTATAAGCTCATGTCTGTCAACTAAACAATGAATAGACCGCTCAAAATTGATGACTATATAGAAGTGCATATGAGCAAAAAGGCTTTCATTTAGTGCCCTACTCTGCATGTAGGAAGTGACAGCCATGATGGATATGACACTGTACACCAGATTTATCTTGGAAATGGAATAATTATGCTCTTAATGCCTGACTGGTGGTCTGCATTCGCACTGATAGCTAACAGGGCAGGAGGTAGGACAAGCAGAGGGGGCTGGACAGCCAAATCTCCAGAGGCCTCAAGTGTCCAACCCCATTGGAAATCTTTAACTACTGCAAAATACATTTTCTCTCGTCAAGGTTAAGATACAAGTCTACATAAGCAGAGTAAAACTGTGACAGTGTCACCTCCACGGGGACACCTGGCTCGTTGCAAGGTGACCTCAAACTGGCTAATGGTGACTAATACCCCAGGAGAGGGTGGCAAAGGTTCACAACAAGCCACTGCTGGGGAATGACACTGAAGCGGCAGCCAACACTGATCAATATTCCGCATCACAAATTCCTCCATCTTTCTTTGTTTCGCTGCACAAGATCAAACACCAAGACACCTAATGTGAGAATAATGTAGATTTCAATCCATACTCAAGTGAAGGCAGTGCATAAACACCTGGCGTGTAAAGCCCCAGTGCTTCAGGAAAATGACTTCCTATTGCAAGTTCTCAGTTTGGTAGTTTTGTTCAGGGACTGAAAATAAAACAGCTTTACATGCAACGCTGCCTTCATAATCGAATGTGTATTTGACTGGCATCAGAAGAAGGACTCGAGTGTTGCGGTGATCTTTGTTTTTCTGTAATCTTCATCTCAACTTCCGTCACGGGAAAGAGAACAGAGGCAAGGGCGCCCCCAAGGGGTGGCCAGGGGTGGCCATGGCCACCCCTAGAAAATTGCCCCCCCCCCCCTAACCCTACCCCCCACCCCCACCCCCCACCACCACCACCCCCACCCCCCACCCCCCCAGGAAAAGCCAGTGTTAACAAATCATATTAATGTTCAGTCAAACCATATATTGATCTTGTTTATTCAAGACATGATTTTAAAACAAAATAAAAATATTACAAATAATGAGTAAAGAAATAATCAGAATAAAAAATGCATATGTTTCTGCTGCTCACCATTTAAAAAAAGTTATTATCTCCATAGTTTTTTTAACAAAGCAACAAGTGAGTTAACCCAAAAAAATACATTTTTAAATTTAATTATTAATAACATTTTAAATAACTGAAATGTATATTTCTCAAATGTTTGTGTTTGTAAAATTTATATGTACTGTTATTTTAATAAAAACAAATAAAGGTGCAGTGCAGTACATCGCCACAGGCTAAATTCTCCCCGAGTTACCACAAGGACCAATTTGGTGTGCCACCCCAAAAATGTCTTTGGCCCCATCTGGCCACCCCATCAAAATTTTCTGGAGGCGCCCCTGAGCAGAGGACAGAATCCCCCTGTGATGTGGGCTTTCTTCTCCGAGGCATTTACAGGTTTCTGTCACCCACACGTCAACCCCACAGGCAAATTTCACATGCCACTTGCGCCATTGCACCTCTACCAACTCACTTCCTGATTGTGTAATTATTCTTCGTGACACAGTGGGCTGCATCCAATTCCACACCTGCTCAGGCATCCCAAGCAGCTGGGAGGGGTTGACGACGCAACATAAAGCACGGGGTGAGGAAGCTGTGATGTCCTCATATGTGAGACTGGCTCCCTAACATGTCTGCAAAAGATGCGTACCCACGTAATGATGGACATCATCAACATGAAGATGAGAAAAGCTGGAAAATTAATCATTTGGGAAAACGGTCATCAGAGCGCCTAACAGCTCATATTAGCTAAATATTCTGTGTCTCTACACCACAAAGACAACTACTGTGTGATTTATGTAATTGTCATCATTAGCCTTGCATTTTTAATAAAAAAAAATCCCGGAGGCTTACTGTGATTACATTGTTGTACTCAGGCAATTTAAAAAAGCCACAAATCCACTGCGGTGCAAATCTCGGTGCAACAAATGTTACAGCGTCTAATTCCAGGTAGAGAGGAAGAGCCGCTGCTGTGAGTGGAAAATGCATTCAAATCCATTTGTCTTCCTGTGGATTTAGACGTATGCAGTAGTGATGAGCTGCCGAGCCTTTGATCAGCTAATAGAGACAATGCTGCTCCTTCCATCCCCGTGGCACAAGGGTTTACCTGCTGCTAAGTCAGGTATCACAGCCGGGGACAGAGAACCTTAAAGAGGCTTTAGCACTCCTCTGGCTGACACCATTCATCTGGGCTGGCAGTGAAACTGAGTCCCCGCTCTAGCACATCTTTCATGTTAGTGTGTTTACGGGAATATGGAGATGGGTTTTTTTCTTGCTCGTGGGTGTTCCTTAAAGCAATGCGACAACCTCAGGCTAGTCCTGATCCCTCACGAGTCAAAGTCTCCCTCTCAATGAATCTCATGTAGCACACTTAATACCCTTAGGAACATGGTGCACAAGGTCCCTCATCTTGGTAACAGAAAGGAATTTGAGAGCCGATTAATATTATGAACAGTAATATTCCCCCGGTGGCTTCTGCATGCTCCAGGGATTACAGAGCTTTGGGGTGATTACCGGCGAGGGAAGTGGGGTTAGAAGGCCAAAAAAACTTTTTTTTTTTTCATCTCCACTCAGAGCACAAGTGTACAAACACAAGAAAATGCATGAATATTTAATGATAGAAATCTGTTTGTGTTTTCTAAACAGTGTACTATTTTATGCTCATAATTACGACAACACGTTTCTTCCCATCACTGTGATGCGCGGGGAAACTGAAAATACAGAAACACCCAAAAAACACGTGCAAATGAACAGATTTATGAAACTTCTGTCCAGGAACACTGCTAATACAATTAAAACCAATAGATTATGTACCTTTTAGCATTAAAGCACAGTGTTCTATCAAAAAGCGTGAATCATTGATAAGGAGTACAAAATCAGAATCTTGATGCTTATTTTCACTGATGTAATTCTTCAATATCATCTCATATTTTCACAAAATAGTTTATTTTTAAACTATTCAACTATGTTGGAAAAACAAGCTGAAATAATATGTTCCCACTACCATCAACAACTGCATATTCATAACAGCAGCAAAAAGGCTGTAGTTTGTTCTAATGCATGTGAACAGTAGTAAAGGCAAAAGATTAAAAACTAATCTAGCCAAAAGAAATATCCCTCAGGGTTCTGCGTCCGGCTCACTGTAGATATCAGTTTTCAGTGAAGTATGACAACCTACCGGGCGTCATGTCCTGCTCGCTCCGAGCTAAATCATTTCCCTTCCCATCAGGTGGACGCCAGGCCACGCGTGCAAAGCGCGCCAAGGATCAACTTGCCTTCAGGACTGGTTTTCTGACAGTAGATACAGCAATTTCCTCAGCAACTTTACAAGAGGACAACAGTCGGTCCATTTTGGCCATGTGCAACCAATAAGCTGGTCTTGTGAAGGCAAATGTCGTGCAGACAAAAGAGGAGGCTAAAGTAGGCCTTTCAAACCTGAATTTGTCTGGGGGAATGTGGTCTGACATGCTGTTTTGCTGCTAGGTGTTGGCGTTGGAGAAAAGGAACAACACTGTTTCCATTTAAAGTGTTGGCGGCGGAATCAAAGATTACCAGAGATTGTGCACATTGAGAGGGGGAACAGCAGGATATTTCCTTTCCTTTCCTTAGACTCCAGTGTTGACTTTGTATATTTCACAAGCTCTCTGGGATTAGGCAGAGGAAGGAAGGTGAGGGGCACTGTGGTAAGCTGCCATGCAGAGTCTAAGTTTGTCAGCAGCTCATAAGCTTGAAGTTCAAAGAGCAATCTGGTAGAAAATCTGTCTTGGCAGCGGTTTCCTCCCATGTGTTTGCCAGCAGTGATTCCATCAGACTGTGCCCAGTGGTCATCAATTAGAAAACTGAAGGGCGCCATCTTGCTATCTACACGCTACTATAACCTATCGTCCACTGGGTGTTAGTTAGGCAGCTCCTATAAATCTTTAAGGTTTACTGTTACAACGAATCAAAAATGGACAATCTTTGATGCTGTGTGCTTTGGTTTGTCCGTAAGGTTTTATCAACCTCACTGGCATAACATTTGATCAAGACACCGTTAAATATAAAGAATCTGTTTATTTTCATTTGATCTTTCTGCTTTTTTAATTTTAACTATACCTCCTGTAAATCTTAGTTCCCCAGCCATGGAAGTTCTGAGGTCATCCGTTCACTAAAAACATTAAAATTTGATGCTGTTGACCAGAACCACGGGCTCAGTCTTTATTGTTTTAATTGCCTTGGTCTCAGGGATCGGAGTGCCTGAATAAAGCAACGGCTGAACCTTTGTCAAAGTCTTGCCAACACCCCTTTTACCCTGCGTCAGTTCTCAGTGGGCCGTCTGGGCTGTAAAGAGGGTCCCAGGAAATCTCGGTGAAGCTTTTGGGTGTAAGTGTGAGTTTCTAGTCGTCTCTCTCCCCAAGCTCAGGAAAGTCATTTTACGTCCCAGATCCCGCTGACAGTCTGTCCAGGGGACAGGTGATGTCCTGCATGTATGAAGAAATGTGAAGCTTGCTCCGTCTCCCAAAATCTGATTAAGTGGTTTGGTCTTTGTGCCTGACCTTCACCCAAAATAAGGGAAAGAGCAGGTGATCAGGTGTTACTGGTTCAATCCTTGTTTCTCCGACCACACGGGCCCCTTAGATCAGGTTAAATAAAAGACCAACGACCTCCAGCAGCCTGTCCGAGTGGTGGTCTGCACCAGGTTTCTCCTCTCATATCACTCACAGTTCTGACAGCTGTGGGTAACTTTGTGTCTGCTGCCCCTGAGTGGCCAAGCAGGAAAAATCAAACCAAGGTTACGCGCCGCATCTCATTTAGAGCACATACATCTTTTCAGAAGAAGAAGGAAAAACAAAATCAACCAAATTTAATCTGAAAAAAACGTTCATCTTTTTACTGTTGATTATCGTTTCCAGCAAAGGACTGCTGTGTCTCCCTGCTGCAGATAGACTTACATACAGCGGATGTCAAGAGCTCAACAACAGCATGCTGGAAATGATATGTGAAAAAATAGCCACATGATCTATTGGCCTTTATCTTAAGAATAATTTAACATCTTGTGTGAGGAAGCATTTCCACTCGTGTTTCTTGAAAAGCATCACTATTGAGATAACGCGGTGGATGAATGCCTTTCATCAGGCACCTTGGGGGTGACCTGTGACAATTCTACAAAACACTCCTTCCTCCAGAGCCACAGAAATTCGTTTTCATTTCCCAGTGGCTGTCCTAATCACCGTGTCTGCACCCGACAAAGAGCCCGCTCTGGCTGCTGGCACATCCAGAATGAGAGTCTAAATTGATTTCACTGCTGTCCGGTTGTGACTTTGATGAGTAGTAACGAGACTTTTAATCAGTGCAAGCAGCCTTTGTGATCAAATCTGCATCAGTGACTAAGAGTCTCTGTTTCCTTTTGACAATGAATGTGATGTGTAGATGGTTTTTTCAGGGATTAGCATATGGGGCACAGCATAAAAAAAAATTAAAAAACATCTGTTACAGCGCAGTGTCCCGGTTCGTCCGTTGATCTGCATTCGACATATTTCCATCAGCAATCAGATGATGAGATTATTAAAAGATATCCAGCTGTGTGAGACTTTATCACCGAGTCTTTAAGCTCGCTGCATTATGATCCACATTTTGTTCAAAGAAGGAAACTGAAGGACGATCTTTAGTCTTCGGATTGTTTCAAAGACGATAGGTCAGGGATTAAAACGGTGGATAGACACTGAGAGACACAAAGTGTGAGGGCAGGAATGTTGGAGAAATCTATACGGCGCTGCATTTGCGATCCTTTGATCGTGTACGGCCCGACCAGGAGATTAAGTAATACAGATTCAGCCCGACAGACCGATCATTAACTCTAGTTTGAAATCTGCTTGTGCGATTCGTCCTGTCTGACATCTTGGGAAAGACAAGTGTTCTACACAAATGAACGTGAGTTAGTACATGTACGGCGGCGAAATCGGGGCCTAACAAAGTGCTGAGGGAGTTTGGTTTGTGTAAGTCAGTGGTGTCCAATCCTGGTCTTCCAGGGCTGCTGACCTGTATGTTTTAGTTGTTTCCTTGCCCCAACATGTCAGATTTGTTGTCCAAGCTGCATTTTCAGCAGAAGCCTGTTAGTCACATGTCAGTTCAGATCATGAACATGCAGGATAGATGACCTCAAGGACCAGGAATGGTGGCCACTGGTATGTTTTTGTTGTTTCAATCCGAACTTTAGACTTGAATGAAGATCAGTTTGTGTTGAAACGTTACAAAGTTTGGTATTTTTGGTCAAATCTTGAAAATGCATCTGTTGGTAATCAAAGTGTTTCATTCAGTACCTCTAAGACCTGCCGTTAAAGCTCTTGCCGTGTTCTTTGGCTATGATGACCATCTAACAATTTGAAAGTTTTATTTCAGGGCTGCACAGTGGGGCAGTGGTTAGAGCTGTTGCTTTGCAGCAAGAAGGTCCTGGGTTCGTGTCCCGGCCTGGTCTTTCTGCAAGGAGTCTGTATGTTCTACCTGTGCATGCGTGGGCTCTCTCCGGGTTCTCCGGCTTCCTCCCACAGTCCAAAAACATGACTGTTAGGTTAATTGGTCTGTCAAAATTGTCTTTGGGTGTGAGTGTGTGTGTGCTTGGTTGTGTCTCCTTTGTGTCTCTGTGCTGCCCTGCGATGGACTGGCAACCTGTCCCAGGTGTACCTCGCCTGTTTGCCTGTCGACTGCTGGAGGTAGGCACCAGCCCTCCCGCGACCCTGCACGGACAAGCAGGTTCAGATACTGGACGGTTTTATTTAAAGCTGTTTACAGTTCCATAAAACCATTTGCTAATAAACGTTTTCACACAGACTCAGGAAAAAACAATATGACCCATTTTTCAGCTTTCAGCAGCCGGCGATAACTAACTCAGACACGGAAAACCAGTTTCTTTTTAATCCTTTGTTCCAATTTCCAGGGGACAAAATAAGCTCATTGTAGGTGCGGATAAATGAAATTAAGAACTTTGACCTCTCAGTTAAGTTTCAGAATTCCCACTTTTCCCGCTCATCTGCCTCCAATCCCATCAGGAGTCACTTTGCTTAACAGATTTTGTTTTCTGATCCGAGGACAATCTGTGCTGCTTCATATGCAACTCACCTTTCTAAACCTCTACATATGACTCTTCTGGCCTCAGTCTGCCCCCATATGCCCTGATTCAACACACACACACACACACACACACACACACACACACAGGATAAGTCAGAATGAAAATCCCCATCCCTGATACTTTACAAAGATCTCAAATATAATATAGTGGATCATGCTCTGATATCAGCTTTTACTTATTATTGTGTGCAAGGGGGGAAGAAATCACCTGCCCTCCATCCCTGTAGGATGAGAGGATTAATCTTGGTAAGGCGTAACACACACAGATGGTCAGACAGGAAAAATTAGAAAAATATGCAATATGAATGCATTTGTCTTGTGTAATATCAAATATAATTCATCTATCACACAGATAATGGCTTGATGCATTGGTGTACTTAGGAAAGAGACAAAGTTAATTTCTTTATAGGCCAAATATAACCACTGAGATCCCTTTGTAATAAAAATCGTTCTTCTGGGAGTGTTGTATAAATTAAATGTAAGCCTGCTATCTGGTTTGCATAATGGCAATTGGACAAGCTTGTGCATTGATTCATTTCTAGCTGCATTTCACCTCAGTCAACACATTGCTCCATGGAAATCTATTACTATTTTTATTACTATTTATTTGCATCATTAAGATGCCAAGTAGAAACTAGATCAGTTCATTTTTTGCAACATGAAAATGTTTTACTTTTTATTTTTTGCTCTTTTAATGTATTTTTATTTATTTATTTTTTGATTTTCTTAAGAAAAGACCCCATTCAGTCTCACACATATTAAACTATTGACGTGGCTGTTTATTAGGATGTAGACAGAAAGGTGATACGGTCATCTGGAACAGCGCACACGCCCAAATCCCTAACGGCCGCAGGGCCTCAACTTCCTACCAAAGGTCTTTTTCAATATCCTGCAAACACGGACAGCGGTGGCGTGCGGGCTTTCCGGTGCTTAACACACAGGGGGCCTGTTAGCTGCAGATGCAGCCCGACAACAAGACTCAGATCACAGGTAGCAGCGACAGGAGGAGGCGCCGTTTCCGAGGGCAGAAAACACCGGCTCCTTTTGGCATAACTCTGCTGTCACGTCACACAGGAAAAATGTTTTTCAGGCAATCTCTAGAAACTTAAAAACTCTTGTTTCTCCGTTTTGCTCTGTTTCTTATTCAAGTAGAAGAAAAGTAGGTTTGTCAGTTTGCTGTGTGTAACTAGGAGGCCCACAAGGCATTACCAGAAAAACTGTAATCCAACTCCCCATTACTAACAAGGTCATGAGGGGTCAGGCCAAAAAAAGAGGGACGGAAAATCTAATTGAATCATGCTCTCTCGTGTTCAGAGGTGACATAGTGCTCGTTATGGGCAAGAAATAGGAAATTCACTTTTGTCTGGAATTTGTGGGTCCAAACCATAATAATCAGTGACCTATTGAGCTTTAAAATTGTGACTTTTATCTTCCAGGAAGCAGGGTTGCTAAGGTGACAGTGGGGATTTGTTTGATCCACTAGAAAAGTGACTGATGTCTGAACACAAGGGAACGAGCTAAGAGATAAATCAAATCCAGGCATGCCATCAAATCCAACTCAGTCTTCGGCTGCTGAGTTTGTGCTCTAATCATATTTAGAGTGTTTACCTGGGTGCATTACACAGCTTTCCTGTGAAGTCTGACAGGCAATACCTAAACAAAATCCTAACAATGAGTTCTTACATGAAAAGTCTAGATTTGAAACATCGTCGTCGTCTTCCTCCGCTCATCCTGGTTCGGGTCGCGGGGGCAGCATCCCAACTAGGGAGCTCCAGACCGTCCTCTCCCCGGCCACCTCCACCAGCTCCTCTGGCAGGACCCCAAGGCGTTCCCGGACCAGATTGGAGATGTAACCTCTCCAACGTGTCCTGGGTCGACCCGGGGGCCTCCTGCCGGCAGGGCATACCCGAAACACCTCCCCAGGGAGGCGTCCAGGAGGCATCCTGACCAGATGCCCAAACCACCTCAACTGGCTCCTTTCGATCCGGAGGAGCAGCGGTTCTACTCCGAGTCCCTCCCAAATGTCCGAGCTCTTCAGCATATCTCTAAGGCTGAGCCCGGCCACCCTACGGAGGAAACTCATTTCAGCCGCTTGTATCCGTGATCTCTTTCTTTCTGTCCCCAAGATTGGACAGTCCATCCCCAGGCCTACCGGCTCTGGTTCCTCCTCGGAATGCGCGTAGGTGGGATTGAGGAGCTCCTCAAAGTATTCCTTCCACTGTCCGACTACAGCCCCAGTTGACGTCAGCAGCTTCCCATCTCCACTATAAACAGTGTGAGCGAGTTGCTGCCTTCCTCTCCTGAGGCGCCGGACAGTTTGCCAGAACCTCTTTGGAGCCGATCGATAGTCTTTCTCCATGGCCTCACCAAACTCCTCCCATGCCCGAGATTTTGCCTCAGCAACTGCCACTGCTGCACCCCGCTTGGCTATCCGGTACCTGTCTGCTGCCTCCGGAGTCCCACACACCAGCCATGCCCTGTAGGCCTCCTTCTTCAGCCTGATGGATCCCCGAACCTCTGGTGTCCACCAGCGGGTATGGGGGTTGCCACCACGACTGGCACCGGCCACCTTGCGACCACAGCTAGCAACAGCCGCCTCAACAATCGCAGAGTGGAACAAGGCCCACTCGGAGTCAATGCCCCCCACTGCTCTCGGGACGCGGTCAAAGCTCTGCCGGAGGTGGGAGTTAAAGACCGTCTTAACAGGTTCTTCTGCCAGGCGTTTCCAGCAGACCCTCACTATGCATTTGGGTCTGCCAGGTCTACGCGGCATCTTCCCCTGCCATCTGATCCAACTCACCACCAGATGGTGATCAGTTGACAGCTCCGCTCCTCTCTTCACTCGGGTGTCCAAAACATACGGCCGCAGGTCAGATGATACGACTACAAAGTCTATCATCGACCTGCGACCTAGGCTGCCCTGGTACCAAGTGTACCGATGGGCATCCTTATGTTCGAACATGGTGTTCGTTATGGCCAAACTGTGGCTTGCACAGAAGTCCAATAACGAAACACCACTTGAGTTCAGATCAGGCGGGCCGTTCCTCCCAATCACACCCCTCCAGGTCATGCTGTCATTGCCCACGTGAGCATTGAAGTCCCCCAGCAGGACAATGGAGTCCCCTGATGGAGCACTATCTAGCACTCGTCCCAGGGACAGGGGCTTAAAGGAGATGTACAGTTGGATGTCATCTGCATAAAGATGGTAGGAGATTCCTTTGAAGGAGCTCGGGATGTGCTGAAGAGGGAGCAGATAGAGGAGGAAGAGCCGAGGCCCCAGCACAGAACCTTGTGGGACACCATGGGTAAGAGAGGTGGTGGAGGACCTAAACTTGGAGACGGCCACGTGACAGCGACTAGTTGATGACAGGCATAAAAAGTCACTACAGATTGGTGAGGCCGACTAGTCGACTAGTTTATACAACCCCTAATTTGCGGTGTTTATAAAAACCACTTATGGAGGGAACAGGAGGAGAAACCACTGAGGAATGAGGATAAACCGACCTATTACTTATTCTCACCTGGATTCCTGCTCGTTTACCTCTTTTCCTCCGACGTTTTCCCGGGACCGGATAAACATTGCTGGAGACGCCCTGGTTGGTACCGTCGTTTGTCTCCGGGCCAGTGCGCCACTCAGGTAAACAAACAGGATGGTACGTCCTCAGTGCGTCTTGGGTGATCGTGAACAAACGGAAGGACAAAAGAGTCTGGCGATCATAGGAGATGGTAGCAGGGAAACTACTGAAGAGGATCGCAGACGGGAGCAAGGTGGAAAAGAGGAGGTTAGTGGAGAAAAGTTAGAAAAAGTGGCCGGTGACTGCGGCTAAGCCAAGCACAGGCGCCACCTTCTTACCGACGAGGAGGCTGCGTAGCACTGGCGCCACCGGTCCCTCCGACCACCAGCAGCAGGCAAGGCGGGTTAAGTGTCTTGCCCAAGGACACAACAGCAGAACTCTCTGGTCAGAGCCGGGATCTAACCTTCAAAATGAACAACCCGCTCTACCGCCTGAGCTTCTGTCCCAGTTTGTGTTGAAAACTTAGCTTAATCTGAAGCTTCGCTAAAGCAGCTTTAATGGATTATTACTTAACTGGCATCAGGTTGGGAGTAAGTCTGCCTCAAGTGGAGGTCAAGTATCACAGAGACGTGTTGGCAAATGATGGAGGGCTGAAACCAAGATGGACCAGAAGGTTGAGGCTTCGCCAGCAGAAATGGTGACACAGTCTGTTGTGGTGCAGAGGAAGCCAAAAGGCAACGATGCTTTATGTTGGATCCTTAGCTTTGCTGAAGAGATGTGGATCGTGTGTGGAAAAATGTAATCACAGATGCAAGCTGGACGGATGGCTGATCAGGTAGGATGGTCAGAACATGAGCAAAAACATTCATCAAGTGTTCTGTTTCTGGATGCAACTATGTCACAGACCTTTGCCTGTAGCTGTATTCCTTCACGAGCCAACAGAGATGAGGCGCAAGCCTCCGAAGCTGACATAGGGAAACGGTATAACAGCTGATGCAGCTCTCAGGGTTCCATGCAAATTGCAGCATTACAATCCCTCAGCTCATCTGCATTAGGCACTAATTCATTTTCACTTATTAGTCCATGTAGCGACATTCCCGACTCATCAAGACCATGCATTCGATGTGACGGCCGAACCAGATTCCTAATGAAAAATTCACCTCTGAGTGTCACCCTGCATGCAACAAGCCAGAGCCACTGCACTCTGAAATGTAGCTGTAAATATTTCAGATTTACTAAAAGCAATCTGAGGTAGGTATTTATATTTCATTCTCTTGTCCTTGCACCTCAAGATATCCTTGAGAGTAATTTGTCTTTAACGTAAGGGAGGCATTAAAATTTTAATTTCCTAAAAGATCCAACAAACAGGCTGATACCGTCTCCATTAACCAACAGCAGATTACTACACACGCTGCTCAGCGGAGCCTTGAGTTAGAAGTTATTGCAGATATTACATTTGAGCAGGTTTTCCTGATTAGGTCTTGTCCCGTTTGGCATCACAAAGACCTTCAGTGACTCTGCAGTGTGTGGGCACGTTGGCACGCAAGAAACAACACAAGAGACTAAAATACAAGATACAGAATCGAGATAAGTACAACAAAGGAAACAAAACTAGATCTAAACATGGACTGAATTTAAACAGAGAAAGCTTTGGAGAAAAAAAAGCTCATCCCCCACCCCCGTGCTTGTTTCCATCTGCTGTTGCCAGCCTCTGCCACAGAGTGGTGCCGACGCTGCTGTCTTGGAGTGAGGCAGGGCCAGCCCCGTGTCCCATAAACACACACAAATCATTTACATGCTGTACTCATCAAAGGCAAGTCTTCCTCGCCTCCGCAGAGACTCGCTGCTGATCTGAGCTTCCAATATTGCATCTCAGAGCGTCGTGGCTAACCTTTGCAACTGCCAAGAATGTGATTAATTTTTTAAATACAGCTGTTGACCTATTATTGAGATGGAGAGGAGCCACACGAGACGCTCATCTGCTCTCCTCCGTATAATGGAATGCATTATTGCTTCAGTGTTTACAAGGCGCGCTGAAAGAGAAACAGAATGAGGGAGAAAGCATTAAATAAAGCAATCCGGCTAATGTCGCTTAGGGCCTTGTGCACACACAAAATGCCAATCAGAACTTGTGATTCTTTGATTTATTGCGGTTTGCTCTGACAGTTGCATCTGCGAGTGGAGCGGTGACACAATGTGGAACAATAATTACCCCGCAGTGTTTAAGTCCTCCAGTGTCTTGGTGCAATCATAAATAAAATATGTTCCAGATAATGGATTTATGTTCAATAATTCATCATCAGAATGTTTCAATCTGAGTGAAATAATATGTGTCACAGTGTTCTGTAACACAGCGCTTAGCCAAATGAAGTTATCTTGAAACAGATTTATTGATGGGACTGTTGCTGCATTCATTTACTCAGCAACCATTGGTTAATCACTCCTGCAAAGCAATAAAACAAACGACGCCAACGCACTGATTCTGAGCCACTCGGCCTCAGTTTTAACTACACATCCAGGCTAACTAGATGTTCCAGCCTGGTCCAAACAGCACGCAGCATCACGCGCTTTCCTCTCATTCACATGGACCGTGTCTGGGTTGGAGGGAGATGACAGCAGGGCGACTCTGATGTTTGTCTTTCATGACTTTAGCTCTTCTCGGCCATCGCCGGAGTTTGGTTTGATGATCCATCAGAGAATCTGTCGGGGTCCTTGATGGAGCCAGAGAGTGACATCCAGATCTTCAGTCTGTTCAGCTGGACAGAGGTCAGTCACTTGGCTTGGAGTTCCAGAGCCATCTGGAAAGTCATGACAAGACTGGGATTACTGTCCAGTGTGTCCCATCCCTGCAGGACGGGGCCTCACTGGCAAGCCCCGGCTCGTCCTCATAACTGTGACATGAAACTGTGAAGGACCAGAGCCCACACACTGAAGCTTGACGTTAAATCGTTGATGTAAGAAAAGTAGAAAATTTTTTCCTACAAAAGAAATCAGCATCAATAAAGGAAACATGTTTAAATTATTTTGATGGTGTAAAGAATCAGCTGGAGGAGAGTTTCCACAGCACCAAAAGGTATTTAAAATCACCACAAACTCCCAAACAGCACCAAGAGACCCGACGCTGTTTTATCAACACACACATTCTGGAGGGCTTAAACCAAAGAGCTTAAGCACTCAGCATGAATTAAAAAAAAGAAAAAGAAAAAACAATTTACATGCAAATCAAATCTTATCATATAAATCTTTTGATACCAGTTTTGCCTCCGAAACCGCATTCAGATGCACGAAGGCATTCAATTACTGCAGCCGTGGCTCAGCTCCTCACTTCTCAGCGATTTCTATTTGGAAAGGCAGAGCCATGCTTGTTTCTGTTAGAGATCACTGTGTCAGTTAGAGGAGACGGCAGCATGAAATACAGCTTCAGCTCCAAAGTGACAGACCCTGGATATTGTTAGAAAAACGTAGATGTTAGATTCACTCAGCAACCAGCAGCAGCCGTCCCGGCCATGAAAAATTAACTGTACTCTGGCTAAAGGGAAGGAAAATTGCTTTGCCAGAAATATCACAAAATCTTGTTTGTGAGCAATCCATCTGCCAGTTCCTGTTTTTTTTTTGTAAGGAAAAAACAATAAATATGTGTTTTTGTTTAACCATTAGATGTCAGCTCTCATAGGTAATCCTATATGAAAGCATGAATGTAAAAAATGTAAATTCAGTAACGATTATTTCAAATCTATGAAGAAATAAGAGGATGGAAAAAAAAAGGGACAGGGGTGCTATGCATAAAACAGCCACTAGAGGGAAGCAAACGTCAACAGTGCCAAATCAAACTGCTGATGTACTGACAGGAATTTTATTTCAGGTTCACTTTGAATAATAATAAAAGACAAAATTTTCTGTGAAAACAAATTAGTCAGATTTTACATGTCGAATTATTAATATATGCATTTTATACATGTTTAAAGGTCCCTTCAATACAAAGTGAAGATGCATGTTTCTTCTTTAGAATTTACAGTTATTTTAATAATGTGCCTCCAGATGTTAAAATATTACAACCCCTGCTACTGTGACTGTTCTGTCTGCAGCTTGTGCATCAATACCCCAAACTGTAAACAAAAGTAAAATAAGCCACTCAGCACATCTTGTTCCATTGCTTTGTGTTGGCACGCTGTTGAATTGTGCAGATGCTGTGTTTGTCCCTTCAACAGCATTTAAAGACATTAATCCTTCCGTAAGAAGACAGAGTTTTACAGAGTACAGGACAAGTACACACCTGAAGCAGTAAGTATGAGTAACAGTAGTATGGCTCAGTGATATGACTTCAGCTGTAACATGTGTTTACAGAACTCACCTGCTTAAAGGTGCAGTATGTAAGAATATAATGAGAAAATTAGGGTTGAGCCGGATACTCATTTCAGACGAGTATCCGGTACGGATAAAGCATTTTTGACGAATACGAGCATGAAACGAGTAAACCTCGTAAATATCTGTAATCATGCTGAAGGAAAATCCTCATTTGGTAACTGACTGTCTTCACGCTCTGTGATTGGCCAGTCACATAGAGCGCCCGCCCCTCCCTACACACAAAACTCTGTAGCCGGCCGGGAGCGCAGCCCGTCCGCCTCATCCACGCACACACACACAGACAGTAACGGATCTCGCTGTGATTGCTTCACTGTTGCTCACGTTTCTTTAGTTTTCCCTAGGTTTTCTTCAGCTCGCCTCTTTTTTGGTTGAATATTTAAAGTAACTTTTTTCGTAACTTACTGTACATGGTACATTTGACAAGACAGAGCTGACGTGCTGCATCAGTCACTCACTACCTCCGCTCCGGTCGGGTTTTTTATTTTTTTTAACTCCATCTCTCTCCCTCTCTCCCTCTCTATCTCTCTCAGACACACACACCTTAATCAACATTGTTTTGTTTAACTTTGTGTGGCAAAATGCCAAGAACGTTAAGAAAAAAATCAGTTTAATCAAATTAAAATAAAAAATATATATAAAGTTGTGTCTGGTTCTAGCATTTCATATTTCCTAGTTCCTACTGCATGAGTTCAGATGTATTAATCCATGCACTTAAATATTAATGTTCTGATTTTATTGAAACACTTGTTCTGTAATAGTTTCTTTACTATTGTGATCAAAAATATTTAATATCAATTCTGAGGCTGCTCTGTAAATAGTTTTCAAATAAACAATACACATATCAACTTCCGATCAATCCATATCAATTTCAGACTTAAAATATTATATTCATGTAAACCACACCCACTTCTGGTTAAACCACGCCCACGTCTGGGTTATGCCACGCCCATTCCGAGTACAGATACAGATACAGATAGTGGTGTACTCGCTCATCCCTAGAGAAAATCCCAAAAGAATCTAGTTTCAGTCATTTTGGAAGCATGGTTATACTGAAACATTTCATATCTGGCTGGCTGTGGGGATTGTCAGTTTTTCTCCATTCAAAACAAAGGAAGGGGGCGCTACTGTTTACCATCAGTGAGCGTGGGGGTGCCATGTCTCCCGCCAGCTAATACTGCAGTGCCTATAATTGTAATTTGACGACGGCCAGAAAAAACTCCAGAGTTGTTAAAAGTAGTTGCAGTAACCATATTTTACCACAGGATTTCATTGTTACTTCATTTCTACATAATGCACCTTTAAAGCAGAATTTTGCAGGTGAGTGGTGTGGCGATGTTGCTTAAGAATATCATATATATACTGTCACACCACCATATTTGGTTGGTTGTGTCACTCTACTTCATAAATTAAATAATTCCATTTACTGATTAAGTTGTACTGTTACGTTGTTTGAGGGACTGAGGGTAAAAGAAATTTAGCATCCTCTAGCATGTTAGCTAGATGTTTCCTGCAGCAGTGATTGGCCAAACATTATCCGGTTCTCCCTCATAACCAGATTGGCTGCATTTCAAGGGTGATATTTCCAATGTCTAAAGAGTTCATGAGGATTTGCTCACTTCTGGTGCCCGCCCCTAGTGGACAAGGGTGGGACTGCAATTTTTGTCACTTCCGTGTTGGGAGCAGATCTGGATTCGTGGGATGACCCCTTGGTCACACCAGCTGGAAAAGCTAAATGCTCTGTACTGGGATGTTTAATGGGCCATTCCCATCTGTACCGGATCGGCCCGGGCCGGGTAGCGTAGGTTGTTTACATATCTGGGTGGCCTGGTATTTTTCCGGGCCAACCAAGGCTCATTCTCAGCCCTCTTCTCGAGGGGGTCTGCTTCAGGCCGACCAGGGCCAACACACCCACTGCTGACAGCAAATTCACACCTTCCATTAGAGCAAGCCTCTGATTGGTGGGTAGAATCAGCCCACATGGGCTTAAGACAAGGATGTGTGGAATCAACCGGGCCAGGCTGGGGCCGACTGGGGTTACCCGGCCCGGGCCGACCCGGTACAGATGGGAATGGCCCATTAGTGTGGGCAGTTTTAGGGGAAGAGCTGGTTCTATTAGTGCTGTGGGATTGTTACCCTGTGCCATATTTAAAGGTTTTGTTGTTGTGAACCAGCAGTCTTGTGGTGCATGAAGGTTCTGACAAGGACATGATTTCTGAATCAGCAAACCCTTTTTTAAATTACAGATGGAACAAAGTGAAGCTACCTGTAGTCGCTATGAAGATGATCTTGTCACTAAAGAGCGGTGACTTATATTTTTCTGCTCCATCACAAAGAGCCTCCAGCCGAAGGAGGAGGAGGAGTGCGTAGGCTCATTGGAGCCCGAACTCCCCAAAAGAACCGGACTCTGGAGTGTAAAGTCCAACTGATGCAGGGAAGAAACTGGAGGCTCAAATGTTAATGGCTTGCAGCTACCCCAGGAGGTCATAACGCACTTTAGAGGCCTAGCTGCTTCATGGGTGCTGTTTAGAGGCGTTTCAGTTGGAGACATTTACTCAGCTGCTAGCCGGACTACACCCCACACTTTGTGACCCCTTTGGTGGCTCATTCGGTTCTTTCTTCTGGGTCTGATTTCAATCAATCAATCAATCAATCAATCAATCAAGTTTTATTTGAGTAGCACTTTCCACCACCCTCAAAGGGGGGCTAAAGCACTGTACAAGAAAGCAATAAAGATAAAAGTAGCAAATCATACAAATATTAAAAACAAAATAAGACCATAGACATTTGTGAGAATAAAATGCCAATGAGAAAATTTAGATAAAAGAAAATTAATATTAATTAGTTAAAGGAAAGCTAAGAACAAAAAATAAAAACCAGAAACTAAAAGCATTAGGAGAAGGCCATCCTTCCAACAGAGTACAATTTCAGTTATGCAGATGATACACAGTTGTACATCTCTGTATCTCCCGATGACGCACGACCATTGGATGCCTTTTTAATTGCATTTCGGACATTGAATCCTGGATGGCAAAAAACTTTCTCCAGCTTGACCGGGACAAAACCAAAGTTTTAGTCATCGGTCCTGAGACCCAGAGAGAGAAACTTTTACCAAAGCTACAGTCACTAACTCTTAATTCGTCTTCTCAAGTGAAGAACCTGGGTGTGATTTTTTTACTCTGAGCTAACGTTTATTCCCCACATTAGGAATATTACAAAAATTGGTTTTTATCAGCTGAAAAACATCGCCAGAGTCCGCCCCTTTCGCTCTCTGGCCGATACAGAGACGCTGCTGCACACTTTTATCACCAGTAGAAGTGATTACTGTAATGCCCTGCTATCTGGTCTTCCCAAAAAGAGTACCTCAGGCTTACAACCCCTACAAAATTCAGCAGCTCGTGTCCTGATGAAGACCAGGAGGCAGGAGCACATTACACCTGTCTTAAACAAGCTGCATTGGCTTCCTGTACGTTTCAGGATTGATTTTAAGGTTTGTTTAATGGTTTTTAAATGTCTTAATTGTCTTGGGCCTTCTTATCTCTCAGAACTGCGTCATAAATACGATGAGCAATTTCTGGTCAGCCGACCATAATGACCTTGAGGGAACATGCTTTATTAAGAGCTCTGCTAAGTAGGTGGGGGCATTGCCTTGGAAAAACTTAAACACAAAAAGCAGAATTTTAAACTGTGCCCGGTAGGAGACTGGACGCCAGTGAAGAGAAACCAGCACTGGAGAAATGCGGTCCCTTTTCCTAGTTCTAGTCAAAAACCTAGCAGCAAGTTCTGCACTAATTGCAGGCAATGCACAATAGTCTGACCCAACCCAACATAGAGGGAGTTACAATAGTCACGCCTAGAGATCTCAAATGCATGGAGTACACGCTCCAAGTGAATTCTGGAATGAATAGGCTTGAGTTTAGTAAGGCGACGTAACTGAAAAAAGCAAGACCAAACTACTGATTTGCCATTGATTCCGTTGTCAGTGCAGGTTTGATAGCTGCTCATTGTGATATGTCCCATAGTACCTTTGTTGTACCGAGCGAATCGACTGCAAGGGAACGCGATTCATGAAAGCGCTGTTCCCTGATGGAGAGAAACGAGGTACAACACAAGGCTGCCCTCTCCACGTCTTAGTTCAGTAAAGCGTGGCTATACAAGTGTAAAATGATGTGCTGCTAGGTGGTTATTGGTAGTGGGCGGGGCCACCACCTGTCACAACTGTACTTGTTGTACATGGCTTCTCCTGCAGGGAGCAGTGGTTATGTAACCTAACCTCATGAGGAGCAGAAGACTGACCCTTGCACGTGACATCATCAAAGGTTGTGCAGAAATACTTCCTGTTTGAGGCAATAAAAATATGTCGGTTTTGTTTTTGAGCAATTACATTTTTAAAACAGAAATAAATCTACAAAATTTGAATTTGTGACTTCTTTTTTTTAAACATAATAAAAAAAATTACTCCTCACTTTATTTATTGTATAACAATCAGAAAATTCCTTACACTTTGGTTTTTCTATTTGTGCTTCTAAAACGAAAATTAAAATACCAAAGAGAACGCTTAGTTAGCATACATACATTATTTTAATTTGGCTTATGTTTTTACCTTGTTTTATGTCATCTGTTATCCCATTCCTGCCACTCTTAACTACAAATGAAATAGTATCGCACCTGAGGTGGCCTAATATCTCATATTATTACCTATCTGATGAGAAAACTCATAATTATGAGATTTTTTTTATCAGAGTGGCTGGAATGGGTTTCCACATTTTCTTGCTTTTTCATAGTTTTTTGCAGTTTCTCAGGGAAAATCCTTTAAGCACTTTGTCTTGTTTTCGGTTCTACTCCCCCGCTCCTCGGCTTGGAGGCTGAGCAGCGCGCAATGTGCGCAAAAAGCTTTGGGGAGGGTGCAGTGCAGGAGCAGCACAACTCCCAAGTTCATCCAGCTGATGACGTCCCGTTAGGAAAAAATCCTGCAGAGGGACGGACTGGAGGCAACCAGCAGACGGGCTGAGCAGACAGACCGAACCAACTAGCGCCTCAAACAGCGTCAAACAGACGAAATGGGCTTTCCGACGATAGTAAACTGCCGTCGGTTGGTTTTAAAAGTGTGTTTGCTTCAGTTAATCGCTTTTCTAACAGCAAATGCTCGTCCGTCCCCTATTATCAGGTTTCCCGGAGACGACTCTCCCACTACAGACAAAGAAGTTGCTCTGGTAAGTTTGTTTTTTGGGTTTTTTCTACAGTAAACATGTGCAGCTGGGTCAGTCAGCTGTTAACGGAGAAGCACAAGAGCCAAACAATTTTCAGTTCATCCTAAAATCAGTAAACATTTCATTTTTATTTTTGTTCTTTAGCACTATCTGAACAAGTTTTACGGATGCCCACAAGACAGATGCAACCTCATGGTGCTCAAAGACACCCTGAAGAAAATGCAGAAGTTCTTTGCTTTGCAAGAAACTGGAGAGATTGATGACAAAACCGTGGAGGTCATGAAAAAACCCCGCTGTGGTGTCCCAGATGTTGCCAATTACAACTTCTTCCACAGGAAGCCCAAGTGGCAGAAGAAGGACATCACCTACAGGTCAGTAAAATGCACGTTTCCAGATGTTGATGAAGTATAAAATAAAAGAAGTAGGTCTGGATTGATGCTGAAACAGGGACTTGATGGATTCTGTGAGCAGTTGGCTCACGGGACATTGGGTCCATCAGGCTACCATACATGGCATGAACCACAGCAGTGAGACGTTTGCTAGTCTCAGGCCCTCCCAAAAGCTGCAGCTAAATCAAAGTAAATCAGATTTAGTGAAATCTTTGCTGCCTCCACCTGACCCATAAAACTCCCGCCCAGTTCCTCTCTGCCTCCACCTCCATCCAGGCATCTTGTGAACTCCAGCATTCCTGCACAGTATGTGTCATGTCCTTTGTTTTGATTCTGTTTTTAAGTTTACGCCATCTTGCATGTTGTTTATTCATGTTCAGGGGTTTTCTGTGGCTTGATCATTCCAGCTTGCCTGCCTTTGGTGTTTTTAAAGAAGACTCCAAGCCAAAAACAACAACAACTAGTTCTTATAGGCTGTTTTTAGGAGAAGAATGTGGTGTACACACACACACACACACACACACACACACACACACACACACACACACACACACACACACACACAACTGTGGTTTTGCAGCTGAAAGCTGCTTCACTGAGCGCATTCATAGATGACTCATTTTGTCCAACCTCACTTCCATGATCTTTAGTACAGATCTCCAAGTGTTGCAAACCCATTTCTCCTTCCTTGCAAAGAAACCGTCTAGATCATCTTAATGCTTCTTTTGAATTTATACTAATAATCTGGGATCATTTGCAGAATTCTGGGATACAGTCTCGATCTGGATGAAGAGGTCATAAACGACGCGTTCTTTAGAGCCTTTAAAGTTTGGAGCGACGTCACACCACTCACTTTTACCCGCATCATGGACGGAGAGGCAGACATCATGGTCAATTTTGGCCGCAATGGTATGCCATACTTGTTAAATCTGTATCAAATTAGAAAAACATGTTAAAATACAATTTAATTCTATACTATTGATAAAATTGTTTAATTTCTTAGATAAAAATGGTCAAAATTCAAACCTTTCACCTCAGAAATTGTTTATTGACATTATTAATCAGGAAACAGCAGAGCATACGTTTCCTGTCCAGTGGGCTAATAGCTAACGGCAAAGAAGCAGCGACTCAAAGCCACCCTCTTATGTTTTATGGTCTCAACGCAGCTCATTCCTGCCATTCCAGCTAAAATAAGCACTTGATATTTACTTACAGTGTTGTACATCTCTGTCTAGACATGAACAATCTCAGTGAGAATGTAGTAATTACACAGGGATACAAATAGGAAAATACTCTCAAACTAGAGAGAACAACAAGTTGTTACCAAAACAAACCGGACGTTAACATGCATGTACAGATTTAGTGAAGATGAGCATCTCTTTTGTGTTCTGCACAGAGCATGGAGATGGTTACCCTTTTGATGGAAAGGATGGACTTTTGGCTCATGCGTTTGCTCCGGGACCAGGGATTGGAGGAGACTCTCACTTTGATGATGATGAGCAGTGGACCTTGGGAGAAGGCCAAGGTTTGCAAAAACAAATAAATGGTTCTAAAATATGTTTACTATTTTTCCTACCAACTCTATTATGTACCTGTAATAATAATACCTGTTACTTTGCTGCTAGTGCGCCACAATGCCCCCAATGAGGGACATAAAGAGCTTTATTCTTCTTATTATTATTCGTTGTTGTTATTAATAACGATAATAATAAGAATATTATTATTATTATTATTATTATTATCATCATTATTATCATTACCATTATTGTCATTATCATTATCATTATTATCATTATCATTGTTGTCGTTGCTGTTAATAATGATAATAATAAGAATATTATTATTATTATTATTATCATCATTATTATCATTACCATTATTGTCATTATCATTATCATTATTATCATTATCATTATTATCATTATCATTATTATCATTGTTGTCGTTGCTGTTAATAATGATAATAATAAGAATATTATTATTATTATTATTATTATTATTATTATTATTATTATCATCATTATTATTATTATTATTTTCATTGTTGTTGTTGTTATTATTATTAATTTCTATTATTATTATTATTATTATTGTTATTATTTTGTACTGGGTCAAAAGAGGGGCTGGAAATGATCCAATCACATGAAAGATGGGTTGGAAAAATCCCTCCCACTAATTTTATAAAAAGGAGAAAATAATCACGTAGCTACCTCTGTTGTCAGCAGTTATTCAACAGTCTGTGAAAACCAGAAAGTCCACCGCTGAGCTAACGCCATCAGGTTTGTTTGCTAAACCTGATGGTATTTAAACTTCAGTTGTCCAGATTTTCTGTCACTTTTACGATGAAACATGTGGTCAGACCTAAGAAAACTAAGAAAGACCCATAGAGTTGACTGGTGCAAAAACTTGATGATTATTATTTTTTCTAATGGAGATGCAAGGTGTTAGCCCAACGGCGATGACGTATGACACTCTTGCATTCTGGAAGTTCATTAGAACAAAAAGACAATCTTAAACACAAGTAGAGATAAGCAATAATTATCAGTAACTCAACTAAAATCCAAACAGCATGACAAATGTTTTACGTAACTTTTAACTTTGGCTTGACCATAAATTATGTAAAAGTTCTGAATCTTCAGATGGACTCGGCACAACTTTTAGATCCACTGTCTTTGTGAAATCACAGGCCTGATAAGCCGAGCCCCACCCTGCTTCTTCTACTCTACAGAATTACTAAATATGAGGCTGAAACTAAACACTTCTGCTGTTTTATCTCAGTGGTGAAGGCGAAGTTTGGCAACGCCGATGGAGAGTTCTGTAAGTTCCCCTTCCTGTTTATGGGCACGGAGTACAACAGCTGCACCTCTCAGGGCCGAGACGACGGCTTCCTCTGGTGCTCCACCACCTACAACTTCGATGAGGATAGCAAATATGGCTTCTGTCCTCATGAGTGTGAGTTGGTACAGTAGGTCCAAACCCCAACCCCTCAGTGAAGAACGTGGCTCTGCTGCGGTGTTTCTTTGTACATCAAATGCATGACCTTTTTGAAACCTCTTGACCTTAAAGAGCAAGTCAACCCCTACCTGATTCTTACCCCACTCCCACTTCCTGTTTGAAAAATGCAACAAATGCTGTTGCCTAGCAGACCGAGAGGGCGGAGCCACTAACAAATACACACACACACACACACACACACACACACACACACACACACACACACACACACACACACACACACACACACACACACACACACACACACACACACACACACACACACACACACACAGGCTCTCAACGACATTGTGACATCATATGGTACCAGCTAACGTTCTAGGGTACCTCTTAGCCAATAGCGATGGCGGATTTAAATTCAAATGCAGTGCAGAGTTTTTACCTGACAACGGCACAACACTGACAGTTTTAGGCAGAAAATTTAAATTTTAACTAAAATGCACTAAAGTGCAAAACTATTGACGACACGTGTCTGCAGCATGATTAGACACGCATTTATATAGTTTATCAGGAAAAAAAGTTGATTTGGGGGTGACTTGCTCTTTAACAATCCTGGTGTTGTATTTGATCCAAAGCAGAGACGATTGGTGACTTGATGCATGATTCCAAAAATGGAAAAAATAAAGTTTTGGGCAGAAAGAAAGTAGGCTGATCCATCTGCCAGGAAAAGGGTTGTTTATCTTCATCTGTGTTGTTTTGTATTTGGAGAGGAATTATGGAATGCTTCTTTTGCTGCCCCACTTTAGAACACAAGCTTTGTCAAACACTTTGTTTACCTGTGTTGTGTTGCTGCTCATGGCACCAACAATATCAGCTCTCTGCAACAAGTAGCTGCCACAGTCCTCATGCGCCGAGCTGTTTCAGGAGGCACGGACATGAGTGGCACCTGCTGAAGCTCAGGCTGATGAGCTTTTACCACCGCAGGTTATGGAATCATCTTCAGGGCTCTTTTACAAAACCTAACCGTTTGTTGTTTGTTTGATTGTTTCACAGTGCTTTTCACCTTGGGCGGAAACGGAGATGGTGCTCCGTGCAAATTCCCTTTCACCTTTCAGGGTGAGAAGTACGACAGCTGCACCACTGCGGGCAGGGACGACGGTTACCGCTGGTGCGCCACAACTGAGGACTACGATCGCGACAAGTCCTATGGCTTCTGCCCCGAAACTGGTAGGTGGTATGTTGTGTCATCCTTTATTCTCAACTCAACTCAACTTTATTTATAAATCGCGCCTTACAGGCAAAGAGATGCCACCAAGGCGCTACACTGATCAAATAAAAACATAAAACATTAAGTCCAGAAAATAAAACATTATATCACACGATACAGATAAAAATACAAAGAGTAAAATCGCTATAAGTAAAACAATAAAACTAGTTAGAAAGGTTAAAAGACAGGTCATAAAAATATGTTTTTAGCCTTGCCTTAAAAACCACAACAGAGGTGGAGGCCCTTATGCTGAGAGGAAGCTCGTTCCAAAGCTTAGGACCTGCCACAGCAAACGCCCTATCACCACGCGTCTTTAGGCGCGTTCTTGGGACCGAGAGGAGCATGAAGTTCTCCGAGCGGAGTGACCGTGAAGGGGTGTACGGTTGAAGTAGTGACACCAAGTAAGGAGGGGCTGAACCATTTAACGTTTTAAAAACTAGTAAAAGTATTTTAAAATGAATCCTAACATCAACGGGCAGCCAGTGAAGCGCAGCCAGGACAGGAGTAATGTGGTCAAACTTGCACCTGCCCTCTAAAAATCTGGCAGCAGCATTCTGCACCATTTGCAACCTGCCTATTGAGCCCTTGCTCTCACCGAATAGAACAGAGTTGCAGTAGTCCAATCGCACCGTAATAAAAGCATGGACCACTGTCTCAAGATCATGACGTGACAGAAATGGTTTGATCTTTGCCAGCCGACGAAGGTTATTCTTGTGCTGCAGCATTTGTTTTTATAGAATAATACCCTAGAGCACCATACCTCCTAGACATGCGGTGAAAGTCCTGCTCAGTGGAAACATCTTGAATGGAAATGCGTGCCTTTTTTTTTTACCAGTTCATAAAACTTTTTGGGTTTAGGTAGAGCAGTTAGTAGGGAGGGAGTAGGCAGACGGAGACTCTGGAGATCATTGGGGCTTTCAAGCTCTTTTTGATTTAATAACATGGCTTGTTGTCAAAAAATAAAAGACAGCCCACAGCGGCTGATGCCAGACTGGAAATGATCTGTGTTTGAAGGAAAATCAATGTGGGTGTGGACTTTCTTTCCTTTTGGTTGTGTGCCTGGTGTGGATTAGTTAGTGGTGTTGTTTGGGTCTGCCAGCTGCTACTTTCAACATTTCTTCAGCTCGTTTCACAACAGAGTCCAAAGCAAACTTTACTGGAGAGGCACCATTTGGCACCTCAACAAGTTCATAAGAAGCTGACGTTAACGGCTCATAAAACTTCTGCTGCCGCTTTCAGCGATGTCAACGGTGGGCGGTAATGCAGATGGAAGCCCCTGCGCCTTCCCTTTCACCTTCCTGGGAGACAGCTATGATTCCTGCACCTCCTCTGGACGCAGCGATGGGAAGATGTGGTGCGCCACCACCAAGAGCTACGATGACGACCGCAAGTGGGGCTTCTGTCCTGACCAAGGTACGAGACGTGTGGGCGGGTTTTATTAGCTACCAAGTACACAGAGAAGCACCTCCAATAAGCAGGAAGCCATTAGAATCCGTGCTAGCAGCGGTAGTTCGTTTGTCCGTGAATGCAGAGCGAGATGAATCATGCTCCCGCTGGTCTGGCTCTGTCTTAAGGCTACAGTTTGTTTCTGGTGGCGGCCCATGAGTTTGGTCATGCTTTGGGTTTGGAGCACTCTCAGGACCCCGGAGCACTGATGGCTCCTATTTACACGTTTACCAAAGACTTCAGACTTTCTCACGACGACGTTCAGGGCATCCAAGAGCTCTACGGTGAGAAGAACAAAAGAAAAGTGTTTTCGTCTTTAGAGCAGAGTTAAGAGTAGCAGGCGGTTATGTGTGACTTTTCCCTCCGCTCACCAACAGGAGTACCAACAGACAAGCCGGTATCTCCAACCCAGGGTCCCGTCACTCCAATGGACATCTGCAGGGAGCCGGTTATCTTTGATGCTGTTGCACAGATCAGGGGAGAAACCTTTTTCTTCAAAGACAGGTAGTTTTATGTTTTACCTGAAAAATTGCCTCAAAGAAAAATGAATGTAATGCACGTTGGTGACTTGGTTGCTTGAGTAGTTCAGAGGGATGCTGGTCACTTTTATACTGTACACACAAACAGTGATCAGATTTTTACAACCTAATTACTGTTTTGCACACCAGAGTCTGTTGCTTTAAATGGATGTGACAATCGGCAAACCATTCCTCTGCTTATGCAGTGGCAACCAAAATAGTCATCAATCATAAACACAGTCTACAATCCTGCTCTCCACTGGCGCCAGTCCTCCCAGAGCCTCACAAGTTCATGCAGAGCTTTTGGGTTGTGCACTAGAAGAGATCTCTGATGGTTTGGTCAACAGTCCGTGTAGTTTGTGCGTTTTTCTGCTGGAAGGCTAAAATGTAAACATTGATTCTTTATCATTTTGAGGTTTGCATGTCTGTGTGCCCATAAACCATAAAAACAGGTCCAGAGCAAATACGTCAGCAGACCTAAGCACCACAGGGTCCTGTTCTGTTTATCTCAAGGTGAAACCTGCGGAACACAAACCACACTGTTGCTCACAAATCCTGTTTTACTGCAGAAGTGCTTTTCACCTGGCTTATCCACACATTCACTGTGAGCAGCAGAGCAGCTCGGGAGCTCAGAGTGCTCCACAGACCATGAAGGTTTGGCCCAGTTGTCAGAAATCAAGCTGAGCTGCTATTTAATTCCCTTGAAGGAGTCAGTGGGTTGAGGATTTGGAAAGACACATAAAAAGAAAAGGTCTGCCTTTTCTCTTACTTTCTTGTGACGACGTTGACACGGAAACGCAATAAACAGATGTTTCATCTAAAACTTGCACAACAGTGAAGAGATTGCTTTGTTGCAACAGTGGTGCGTGGCTGTAAATGTCATCATTGAAACGCTCATTAGGAGGAATAATCCGTGAGGATTGTACATTTGTGGCGTGAGCAACACAACCACATGTGTGGGTAGCACATCAACAACTAAAAATACCAAAATCTGCGGGTATTCGCTTACACTGTAGATGGTGTCAGTGGCTTGTGGAAGAGCCAAACACAACCACAACAGTTTAGCTCCTCCCACTCATGCTGGTCACCAGGCTGGTAACTGGGGCAGTGATTAATGTTGCGATGATGATATTGCTTGCGAAAAATAAAAACTTCACCCAGGAACAAAAATAATCAAAAACAAAGAAATAAAAAAATCATAAAAATGAGAAAAGCAAAAGATGTGAGGAAAGGGAAAGGCGTTGTCTTCGTCCGCTTATCCGGGTCCGGGTCGCGGGGGCAGCATCCCAACTAGGGAGCTCTAGACCGTCCTCTCCCCGGCCACTTCCACCAGCTCCTCCGGCAGGACCCCAAGGCGTTCCCGGACCAGATTGGAGATGTAACCTCTCCAACGTGTCCTGGGTCGACCCGGGGGCCTCCTGCTGGCAGGACATGCCCGAAACACCTCCCCAGGGAGGCGTCCAGGAGGCATCCTGACCAGATGCCCAAACCACCTCAACTGACTCCTTTCGATCTGGAGGAGCAGCGGCTCTACTCTGAGTCCCTCCCGAATGTCCGAGCTCCTCACAAGAAACAAGAACGAGAAAAGGCGATCTGTGGATCCCGGGAAAAGCAAAAAGAACAGAGCAAAGCTAACTCAGGTGTTTGCTAACCATCTAAATTAAGTGCCGTCCGCCTCGGGGGCGGGCCTCTAACCTATGAGAACCCAACCAATTGGCCAAATGGGTGAAGAGCTCTATTTGATTTGTTCAAAAACATCATGCTTCCGTTTGATTGACAGAATGCATCATGTGTGGCAATTTATCTGTTCTTTGCGATATGCATATTGTGCATGCTGATGTCGCGATAACGATATATTTACGATATTATGGGGGGCGACGGTGGCACAGGAGTTAAGTGCTCGCCCATAATCGGAAGGTTGCAGGTTCGAGCCCCGCTCAGTCTGTCACTGTTGTTGTGTCCTGGGGCAAGACACTTAACCCACGTTGCCTGCTGGTGGTGGTCGGAGGGACTGGTGGCGCCAGTGCTCGGCAGCCTCGCCTCTGTCTGTGCACCCCAGGGCAGCTGTGGCTACATCGTAGCTCATCACCATCAGTGTGTGAATGTGTGAATGACTGATTGTGTTGTAAAGCGCCTTGGGGGGTTCCATGACTCTAGAAGGCGCTATATCAAATAGAGGCCATTTACCGTTTACCATATTGTGCATGCTGATTTCGCGATAACGATATATTTACGATATATTGTGCAGTCTGTTTGGTTGTGGGACATCTTCCAGTTTTTTGACTAGTAGTTGTTGAAGGTCGGTGTTGGTAACTCCAGCACATGCAGAATATCCAAGATGCCCAGTGGCTGTCATGTAGGTGCCAACCAGATGAACACTGCAGGCAGCAACGGGAGCTTGGAGCAAGAGGGCATGCCACCATGAGAGGATGTCAGTGCATTTGTTGGGGGAGCTGCACAAACATGAATCCGTGCTGCTCCTTCTGCAGATGCACACTCCTGACTTCTAACTTGTTGTAAAGGTGACTCAAGTGTGGTGGAAGATCCATTGTTACAACTAAAAGAACTGAGCAAACTTGCATTTTTACTTTTTGTTGTAAATTTAAAATCAGGAAAATGTCACAGCTGGATTACTTACTACCTTTATCATCTAGATTTGTTTTTGTGTTGGGCTTCTTTTTCCATGCACAGCCTTGTCAAGCTGTTTAACGCGTTAATGCACAAATAAGAAAACAAGTGATATTTTCTTGTGCACAAAATATGTCAGGGCATGGTTTAGAGGACATGCAACATGAAGTAGAGAGCCAGGGTGGCAGCCAGGAGACTTCTTATTTTAAATAAGTAAGGTCAGAACCATGTGCAACAGGTAGGAACGGAGACCGAGCCGGGTTGAAGTAGAACTGAGGAGGGGAGCGAAGACAAGGGAAACAGCTGTGATGATACTGATAACAATGGGCAGGTGTGAGTCATTAACCAGGCTCTTAGGCAGAAAAGCACAAAGACGCTGGGAGAAGCAGAACTGTAGATTAACTAAAGATACAACACTGAAAACCGAAGGTTGGTAACCAGTGGACTGAACTAAAATAAAAACAAGGAGCACAGAACTAAACCCCGGAAGAGAAAATACAAGGAGGGAGGGTGACTGAAATGATCCAATCTAAGGACACTAATAATAGAAATAATCTAAACTGGGCACAAGGTGCAGGAAAACATACGGGGCACCAGGACAGCGGGCTAGGCTGAGGAAGCAGCTAAAAGAATACAGGGGAGACAAGGCTAACAGCTAGTGGACACAAAAGGATGTTCGACACAACCAGAACCATCAAACAGTCATGGACATAACTGAGACCAATGGAAACAAATGTTACACAAGGCTAAGGATATAAACCAAAGGAGGGACTAGCAATAATAGGGATAAAAAGAAGGAGGCACCGGAAGCTGAGGAGTGGCCAGACTGAAGGGACTGTAGCTAGTGGTGAATGATGGTTTTAAGGGGACTGGACACACAAAGACAACTGGGATTGGAGAGACAAACTGGAAGGGACTGGGGAGACGGGGAGACAAGGACACAGGACATGACAAAAAAGTTTTTGTTTAAAATGTAAGCAAGCGATTCCAGACCTGCAGGTGAGTGCAGACAGAAAAGAAGGGCGGACGGTACGTGAAGTGTCCAACAACTGAAGACTCAGTCCGGGCCTCTTGAGCTGCATGGAGGTCGTGTCAGTTTTATACGCTGCAACGATTCTGCACAAGACGAGTTTTATGGCTTCACAAAAGAACACTAATTCCGTCCGGGCTCTGCGGCTGAAGCTTAGTCGACTCCTTCCTTGTGAAAGAGGAATCTGTCTCTCTGCTGAGTCAGCACACACACGATGGACGACAGATCTTAACACGGTGCAGTGAGTAATGTTTCAGCGCTCTCTGAGCTCAGCAGAAAGTGTGTCTGTCTGTCTGCAGGCTTAAAGTAAAGGCTATTATGCTGCTGAGAGGCAGCTGGCTCTGCCCACCTATTGGATTCACAGCCAGTCGCAAGCTCTGGTGCTGGAACACAGGCTAATGAGCACATTTATAGGTAAACCGTTTGTAAATCATACAGCATCGGGATTATTGACAACGATGTTGAGGCTATTGCTTTTTTCAAAGTGGCTTTCCTTGAAACTGAAGCTTCATCTGGTTCAGATTATTGATGATTACTAGATGGACCTGGGCGATCTCTGGGAGGGATTATTTGGTTTTCTAAAAGTAAAACCTGAAGGCAACGTAAACAGGATGAATAGCAGCGACCCTCATTAGGTTCCTCCAGTGGTCGCAGAAGTGAACAGCAGAGGAGGGACTTTGCAGTTGTTTCATCATCTCAGTGTCATCGTGTGCATTTTCCATGTTGTAAATAACTGCTTGGATTAAAATAAATGACTCAAGGACCAGGATGGCCAATCAGACTGCGATGATCTAAGCAACATGCTTTTGCAGAACACCGTGTGGAGGGGAGTAAGGAAATGTGTTTATTGCAAGCAAAATGATCAATAAGAATGTTATTGCACTTGCATATTCTTGTATTATCCTTCAGGCTCATGCCTGAATCAACGGTTAAAGCCAGCATCTCACCTGAGCTGAGACTACAGCGGGCAGATTGCACACATCAGTCGTGAGCTAGTCTCCAAATGTCTGGAAGTGTTTGCAGGGGTTCTCTGTTTCTTTGTCACAGGGCCTTTCTCCTATGTCACCTGATTTTTGAACGTTTATAAAAAAGATTTGCGTGACAGCTTACCCTTCAGATAAACACAGTCTTTGCATGCATCTTGTAACATTCTCAAGGTCTTCTCAATTTAGTTTCCATGAGTCCAAAAATGTGAGGAAATCTAGATGTGCCTTATGACCCCGGCTTTCCACTGGAGCCGTCAGCAGCGCGAGTCGGCCGCGTCTCAGGAGCAGCATGTCGCGGCCTTTACGCGCCGGTTCTATTTTCTACGCGCGACGCCTCTGAAACGGGTCAAGTTCGACATTTTTGGGGAAGGAAAGACAGGAAATCGGACACGGAAATGGAGAGAAGCTCCCGAGATTTTCAGAATAAAGAACGTACTGCCTTCCGGTTGCTTTACTTTTAAGAGAAGTTACTAAATGTGTGTCCCCGTGAGAAGTTATCACCTAGCTAGCGGTCTCCTTTGTTTTTCAGGTCCGTATTGGCGATTATAAAATGGACAGAACATTAAACACAAACCATTTGGAGCCATGTTGTAGTTTTCTCCTGCTTGTTGTTGTGTTTACTGACGAAGTCACTCGTGTGACTTCGTGCTCGGTCGGTGACAGCTGCTCCCCTGCTGCTCCGTGTCTCGTGGGAAGGGCCAAGCAGCAGCTTACGCGAGCAAGACGTGCTGCTGCAGTAACGTGCTGCTGACGGCTCCGGTGGAAAGCCGGGGTGAGTGCGTGACCAGGAAAAACGCACCCAAACTGAGACGCATTCTGGAAAAAGTTGCCTAAAAGTTGCAATTTGGTTGCAGTCTTATCAAATACCTCACTTCACTCTGCCATATACGCAATTTGTGGCCAAAGTGTCATACCTACCAATTTAGCGTGACTGAGTGTAAAATTGCAGACTTCCGTTCAATGTTGTCTCCGGCCTCCAACCTCGTGTCACCAACGGTCACAGCCCAGCAAGAGGAAGGATTTTCTATCATTTTTTCTCTGTTGTAAAAACCTGTGGTCTCTCAATTCTCATCATCTCTTAGAAAAACCATTGCTGGAAGTAAAGAAATAATTAGGTTGGAAGTATTACATAAAACTACACAAAAATCCACAATCCAACAGGTTTCCCTGATGCAGGACTAAGTTTTAGTCGTATTTAATGTACTACATGAACATGAAATTAGGCCAGAAAGGTGTCAAAAACAAAGTGATTTACTGGAGTAATGTTAAATCTATTTAAATGTAGTTCTCATTTTTATTTCTGAAAAATGGCAGTTTGGGGATGTTTATGTCCACACACACACCTTTCTCTGCTAAATAGGTCAGTGGAAAAGAGTTTAAGGAGCTGCTGTTGTTGTGCAGCTGTGAATTGGAAATCTGTGCAAGATGGGTCTTGTTCTGCTGGCGTCGGCAGCCCCAGTCCTGATGAAAACCAGATGCTCATGAATCAGGCCATTGTGGCTGGCTGGCCGAGGGAAGCACTTGCACTGAAGTCGACAGCTCACACACCCCACCCCCCCTTACTTTTGCTTCAAACTTCTCCATGTCGGTGTTACTCTCTCTCTCTCTGATTTCATCCCTGGCTCGTTTACTTCCCAATCACTCACCTGCTCGTTCTCTGTCCTCCAGATTCCTGTTCAGGTCAGTCAACTTCAGAAGCAAGCCCAACGGCCCGATGCTAGTAGCCACCTACTGGCCTGACCTGCCGGCCAAGATAGACGCTGCGTATGAAAATCCAGTGGACGAAAAAACGGTCTTCTTTGCAGGTTTGCAATAAAACAAAGTAAACGTTAAAAAGTGATGAGGTGCTGCATGAAGAGTTAACCTCACTATTTATTTCCATTGGTCAGCCGTTTCTGCAGTGAAGGCCCAGCAGGAATGTTGGCTGGGCCGTTTTTGTTTGTGGTGCATTTGAGATCTTCCACCACGGCCATTAGTGGCTTCTGTTGCATTCTCTGCATTGTAATAAGATGACAGTTTTTCCAGAATACTAATGAGAAATAAACTTTAATCTCGGTTGAGGTAACGTGAACCACGTAGCTCCCTTGGTTAGAGTGATAGTTCAGATCTTTTAAAGTGGATTTGAGTGAACACCGGTCAGTTTAGAGAAACGTTCAGACTGAATGGACATGCTACGGGAAGTCAACGTTCAGGCAGCCTTGTTAATCTTGGTGAATTTTCTGCATAAATAATCAGTTACGATGAAAATTTTTAGTTAAATACACCTGTGGCAAGTAAAGAATGGGGATATAAATAAGTTAATGATAAAGGAGCTAGGACAACCCCCCCCCCCCCCCCCCCTCCAGTAATTGCTGCTTGTAGTTTAGAGTCTCGACACACGCTAGCACCTGAGGTGTCACACAAGAGCGGTCCTGGTGGAGGAGCAGACAGCTGCCTTTTATTGGATGGCTCGCCCCGCTTATCCGTCTAACGCCAGCCACCGGCCTCTTTACTGAGATGGGACCAGACCGGAAGCGTCGGTCCCATCACACGTGGTTTAGGAAACACACACAGTGATGTTTGAAAAGTAAAACTAAGTTTAGAGGATTTACAGAAAGTAAAATATTTTTATACAATTTAGGCAGGTGCTTACATTTGGGCACTGTAGTCATTTTATTGATTCCAAAACCTTTTGACTAATTATTGGAACTCAAATTTGGTTTGGTAAGCTCAGTGACCCTTGACCTCGATACACATAAATCCAGTTATGAGGTAGAGTATTTAGGGGCCAACTGTATGTTTCCCTCCTCTTTGAATATTGGGTTTAGGGTTAGGGAAGAACAGCATTCCAAGAAACACACCTGGTGGTGGTTCCATCGTGCTGTGGGGCTGTGGGGCCAGTGCAGGGACTGGGGATCTTGTTTAAGTTGACGGACGCATCGATTCCACTCAGTATCAGCAGATTCTGGAGACCAATGTCCAGGAATCCGTGACAAGGTTGAATCTGGGCTGGATCTTTCAGCAAGACAACAACCCTGAACACTGCTCAAGACCAACTAAGGCATTCATGCAGAGGAACAAGCAGAGCACATCTGTAGTGAGTTAAAGCGAGCTGTTGTTGCTGAAAAGCCATCAAACCTGAATGAACTAGAGGTGTTTTGTACAGAAGAATGGTCCAAAATACCTTCAACCAGAATCCAGACTCTCATTGGAAGCTGTACGAAGAGTTTAGAGGCTGTTACTTCTGCAAAAGTAGGATCTACTAAATATTCAGTTCATGCCCAAATGTATGCACCTGTCTAATTTGGTTTAAACATATATTGCACACTTTCTGTAAATCCTATAAACTTTGTTTTACTTCTCAAATATGACCGTGTGTGTTTCCTTTATATGTCTAACTGACATTTTTATTGTAAAACCCAACGATTAACACAGGAAAATCCGGACGTTTCACAAGGCTTCCATCCCACTGTAACTTATGAGCCAGTTGCATGTCTCCAATTCAAGCAAACACTTCGAATGATTATTTACATAGCCACAAGTGTCATAGATGGTGATTTTCAAATAATTCTACATTTATTTGTAGTAAAAATTTGTTTTTAGAGCTAGCTTTCTGTAGCACTTCCCTTTCAGCATGACAACATCCTGTTGGTCTTTCCTCTAATTTCTTATGAGATAATCACATGGTGTAATATTGACAGTGGTGCATTTAATGACTCCCTTTTGTTTCCATGCTTTCTCTTTACCAGGTAATGAGATGTGGATTTACAAAGCTGATGAGTTAGAAAGAGGCTACCCTAAGAGGCTGTCCAGCCTCGGCCTTCCGTCAGACTTGCAGCAAATCGATGCCGCCTTCAACTTCCGGAAGAACAGGAAGACTTACCTGTTTTCTGGAGACCAGTTCTGGAGGTAAAGAAAGAGAACGCTCATGCAAGAGTTTCTTAGAGTTAAGTTAGGTAATGATTTCAGCCTATCCTGCAGTAGATGTCATACACAGCCTCTTAAAGCAGTATTGTGTTGCATCTGGATCCATTTAGAGTCTGGTGAGACCTAAAGTAGAAAACATCTGTTAGCACTTTTCCAGCTTGGGAATTGTTTAGGGCCATTGACTCACCGTTTTATTACCAAGCTCCAAGCAAACACAGTTAATCTGTGTTTCCAAGTGGGATTAAAAGATGCATTTAATTATGTCATTGCTTGTCTACAGATACGATGAAGACCGGGCGACAATGGACCCTGGCTTCCCCAAACCCATCGCTGAATCGTGGAACGGGGTCCCAGACGGCATCGATGCTGCCTTCAGCCTGAATGGCATTGGTAACTTATTTTTTAAATGAAATAACAATAAAACATTTACAGCTTAGCCAATAACTCTTTTAAGACTTTGTTTGGGACGGTGGTGCTTATCGTCCTCATGGTGACCGCACATACATGTTCTTTTGGAAACATGCTTGCTGAGTATGTTTAGTCTGGCAGTTAGTGGGTAGCTAAATGACACCATTATCCCAAGAGCCTTGATGGCTTTAGGTTTTGCTTGATGGTTGTCACGCTTGAATTTTAACACGGTTAATCATCTGGGTGTCTGTAAACTGACATTCCTTCTGGTAAGACTGCATGAAACCCCCCTCCAGCTCTGTTTGGGAGTTTGGATCCGAGCCTTTAACAGTAAAACTCCTAAAACGCTAGAACCAAGAAAGCACTGGCTCAGTCCAGCCAGGAGTTAGATACGAAGGAGCTGTCTGCACAAAGATGTAAGGAAGGAAACAAACGAGGACCGGACAGGCGGGAGGAGAGCAGGTGCTTCACACAGCTTAGTTAATAATTACATGGGTTGTGAATGAATGCATGCTGGTTTCTGTTTCTTCTGACGGGTGCAGCGTTGCAGAAAAGATGCATTAAATACTTGAGGGTGACTTTTTAGTGTTCCAACTCCAGCAACCCTCGGGTGATCACAGTCATCCATGAGGTTAGACGAGGTTTGCACGCTTTGTGCTTTGGATTTTTCCATTACTGCTCACCTACCGTACAACCAAGCATCACATAGCCTCTCTCATTCATGGTGAAAACACGTTTATATAAAGCAAGCCTGTGGCTACACAGAGGCCCTTCTGTATGCTGCCTGATTAGCATAATTCAGAGAGGCTTGGGACCAACTTTAGCATCAGCTGACACTGATTTCAGTTTGACAAATAGATAGAAACAGATGATTTTGTTTTGTTTATTAAAGAGCAAGTCACCCCCTACCAGAGTCTAACTCCACTCCCACTTCATGTTTGAAAAATGCAACAAATGCTGTTGCCTGGCAGACCGAGAGGGCGGAGCCGCTAACAAATACACACACACACACAGGCTCACGACAGCATTGTGACATCATAATGTACCAGTTTACATCATTGCATACCTCTTAGCCAGTAGCGGTGGCAGATTTAAATTCAAATGCAGTGCAGAGTTTTTACCTGACAACGGCACAACACTGACAGTTTTAGGCAGAACATTTAAATTTTAACTAAGATGCACTGAAGTGCCAAATTATTGATGACACGTGTCTGCAGCATGATTAGACACACATTTATTTAGTTTATCAGCAAAAAAAAGTAGATTTGGGGGTGACTTGCTCTTTAATAAGCTTAAAGAGGAAGTTCACTGAGAAACAATTAATACTTGTTCTTTTTTAAATACGATAGTTTGTTTGTTTGTTTGTTTTACAGATTACAGCTATTTCTTTAAAGGAAACCACTACTTCAAACTTGAAGACAGCAGTTTGAAGATTATTAAATTGGGTGAAATCACAAAGGACTGGCTGGGTTGCTGAACTAAGTGTTTCTGAAGTGACGATGGCCTCGCTGTGTGAGGACGTCAACGATGTATCGCACACAACTTGAGGCTGCCGCAGTGCACGGCGTTTAATCCAGACATCTCAGCGCGCTTCGGCTGGAGACACGTACCTCCAGCCTGTATAACTTGTCTTCAGCTTTGGCACCTCGAGACCTTCTGCACAGGCTGAACATGTACAAATGGATACCTGCTTTATTTCTAAGAGATTTAGGTAGTTTTTTGTTACAATGACGATTTTAAGATAAGAAAACCTTTGTTGTTTAAATGTTACGATTTTCTGATTGTCGTGCAATGATTTTGAAAAAAGGAACTTGCACAATGTGACCGAATATGGTGCTTTTAGAGATTGCTTCTTGCATATAGTTTTATAGTTGATCTTGCATATAGTTTTATATTCTGTGTCTGATTGTAGTGCCGAGCATCTCTGGATGTCGGAAAGTAGCTTCCAACCTTCTTCCTTACGTTAGCACTTTGTATAAAACTAAACTTTATTGTTCTATATTATCATTGCACAATAAGAAAGGCTGGGCTCTGTGGCGGCGCCTCCAGGTGACATTCGGCCCAAACAGCTTAACTCAGCGGAGAAGGCACAGGTTGCCTCTAGAGGTTTGCTCCATGATTGAATCATGACAAGAATACTCCAGTAGTATTGTGTGCTTATGTTTTTATACTAGTTTTTATTTCATACAAAGTTTTTCCTTGTATTTTTACAATCTATTTGTGTGTCTTGTGTTGTTTTTGTGGCTTGTGCACTTTGTTACCATTATCAATAATAAAAGGACAGTGTATTCAACTCCGCTTGTTGTGGATGATTTACAAATGAAAACTTTTCTTTCTTTTAGCTTTTGGCTGGTGAGTGTGCTTTTTATGACGCGTCTCTGTTTCACTAGCCGTTTTCTCTGCTTTGGTCTTGTGTGTTTTTGTTGGTGTGGCTGTTCTGTTCGTGCTTTTATGTCTGCATGCTTTTTTCTCTGTGCAGCACTTTGGTCAGCTGATATGCTGTTTTTTAAATGTGCTATACAAATACATTTGTTATGGTAAGAGTCACACAAAGAATAATATAAAGTGCTGGTCAAAATGATCGCTGTCTTTGCATTTTCAGTTAAGAATTTCTTCCCTGAGGGTAAAAGGGTCCAGTTTCAAGAGTCTGAACTATTGATAAAGGTATGACAAGTAGGGATGCACAGATACCGATACTGGTATCGGTTTCGAAAAAAGTGGTATCATTGTTTCCCGAATGACAAGGTCTCCATGTTCACGCAAAACTAAAGTGAACAGTATTCTTGGTGAGTACAGGGTGTCAGCTTGCTCACTGTCAAAAAAATGAAGCCAGAAAAGAAACATCATTTGCATTTATTCAAACAAACAAACAAAAAGGATTCTACAGAAGTTATATGCATCAAAGTAGACCCACATCACCCCGCTTCTCCTCCAGCTTCACTGGCTGCCAGTCAACTTCAGGGTTCATTTCCAGATCCTGGTTCTGGTCTATAGGGCCTTACATGGACAAGCACCATGACCTTGATTTTTATCTTGAGAGGCGCTATATAAAATATTTTCTTTATTTCTTTTCAAGCTAACAATAAATTTAGCAAACTAACAAAAATTAATAAAATAAAAACAGAACTAAGTAGCACTTAATAATATTAAACGCAGGGACAGTGATAACAGTGTTATTGATTACGCAGAATATTTAAGTAAGACAGGAGGGGAAAATAAACTAAGATTTGGTCATTTCATCATAAGGGAAAGATAAATACACAAGGATATTTATTGTCTGTTTTTAAGATTATGGAATGAAAATCAAAAAATAAAAACTTGAACGATAAGCTAGTTGTGTTTAGAGCTCATTGGTGTACACAATTCAATTCAATAATACTTTTTTTTAATTAATTAATTTATTTTTTTACCGTGTCCTGTCTGGCTGTGAAGCAAGCAGAATTGATGTCTGAATGCTGGTGACAAGCCTTACAGATTTATTCTCAGGTGGAGCATCAAAGCGTCTGCTTTTAATGTCACGCCTGATACTTAAAACTTTATTGTTATTGTTGTTGTTGAATGCTTTGTAATTCCGACCAGACACGGAGACAGAGGTGAAAGAGAAAGGAAAAGAAAAGGTGGGGAGAGAGAGAGGGGGGGGGGGGGGGGTTCCACAAAAATAAACAATAATGAACAAGAGTCTGCTTCTAGACCTGCAGAAAAAAGACAAAAAAACAAACAAAGGGACACAAAAAAGGGACACAACAACAATACAACAAGATCTACCTATCACTGCGTCAACTTGATGAAAAGAAAAAAAAAATATATATATAATCAACATTGCTTAACTGAAGAATCACGATAATAAATCACAACGCATTAAGTGCCCCCATAGTCTTAAGACCTGTGTTGAACGTGCCCAAGCCCATACCTTTGAGAGCACCATGTGAGCACCTGTGTGTGTACACGCGCTTGTTTATGTAAGGATTCTCTATAGGAGCGTCCAACAGAGAGAGTGAGGGACCACAGATCCGCCCCCCAAAGATGCGCAGGAGACGGGGGGAGCTCCAAGTCCCAGAGATCCAGGCGCTGCCCCAGAACGCAGGAACCCCAAGGAGACTGCAACCAGGAAGGCCCCCGCCCCCCTCGAGAGGCACAGAGGATCGCCCCGGGGGGCCACAACCAGCAGCCGGCAGACTCCCTGGAGATATCAGCGGCAAGCCCACAGGCCCGCCCGCAGCCTCCCACCCCCTAGTCGGCCGAGCCCGGGACCCAGCGACCCGGGACCCAGGGGCGACCACCCCCGCCGGGGACCCAGCAGAGCCCAGGGACCCAGACCCCACCAGGCAGCCACCGGGATCTAACAGGCAGATGCCAAAATCTTTAAACCCCCAGACACGGTTGCCACGAACACTCAGGCAGACCAAGGCACAAGCCCCCACACCAGGTGTGGCAGGGGGAGGGGGGACAAAGATCTATATCATCAAGAGAAGTTCCAGGAGAGGGGAGGACCCAAAGGCCCCACCTGACATATACAGTCATACACAAACACAGTCACACACTCTCTCCTTCATGCTCACACATGCACATACAACCCAAGACTTACAAAAATGCACGCCGGACACCCACTCATGCTCCCCATACACACCCTATTCACTCTGGTCCCGGTACTGCTGCACATTGGGTACAACCATCACCGGTTACCAGAGTTTGACCCTTTCTGCTGGGGTGCTGATGAGCAGGCTCCCCCGCCCAACGCTGAGCACAGCAACCCACCACCCCAGACCCCAACCAGACGGCCAGATCTCCCTCCTAGCCTCCAGCCCCAGGAAGCCTAGCAACAACAGAGGTGGCTAAGACCCCTAGTCTCCCTCCGCCTGCTCCAATATAGTGTTGTGTGATCATGAGGTGTATTCCATGGCTGTGGTGAGTGGGCAGTGCGGGCATCATCCAGCATATGCCAGCTGATGCCACCGCACCACCCCACTTACACCCTCAGCCATCAGTGTCTAAGTGCGGTTTAAAATTGGAAGTGGCTGGCAATTTTAAACCGCACTATCACATTACAATTACATTTAAAGTATCCAGGAATATAAACTAATCTAATAAAGGTGAAAAATATGCTGTGAAACAGCGCCATCTAGTGGGCATGTGTAGGAACTTTTAAACCCAGACCAACATTAATCTTTTTTTAATCAGTTTGTTCGCAGATTAAACTGAACATTTTTACTTTTTTTTGTAATTACAGTTGGTTTAATAATTCTACTTTTCAATTTAAAGAAAATAAAAAGCATGTGGCTGTAATAAATGACCCAGAAGAGATGCAGGAGCCGATAGGACGACGGCGGGTTTGTGGAGACCTGTCTAATCCGGGGAGAAGGGACTCGGCCTCGGTAGGTGGAGCTCCACGTGAGTCCGGCGCCCCTCTGTTGGTTCTGAGAGCTGCAGGTTCACGTGTAAAGACCGAGAACAGCCCTGCAGCATTTGAGGAAGTGAAGAGATGATAACGTAACGCAAGGCGCGGTGGACCGCCCGCTTTCGCCGAGCCGAGCCGAGGACCGGACCGACATGCCGCCGCGGCGAGTCTTCGCCTTACCGAGGCAGCAGTCGCTGCTGCTGCCGGCGGTCATCAACCCGTTCGTCCAAGACACCACACTGTCCACAGCTGCTGTCGTTAAAGTGAGTACTGCACACGCACACACACACACACACACACACACACACACACACACACACACACACACACACACACACACACACACACGCACACACAATCTCCAGAGGGTTTAACGATCACCTGACAGCACAAACAATGCACGTCATTGTCTGATTTTCAGAAAACTGGATTTGTGATTCTTATAAGTCCTGTTCTGTTTCTGCCCCCCACCCCCCACCGCCGTGTAGTGTGTCCTGTTGGGGATCTTCCTGGTCCCGGTTCGAGCCATCCTCATGTCGTTGGTGCTGATGGTGACCTGGCCAGTGTCTTTCATTATAACCTTCATGCATCCTCTGAAAGGAGCCGTGGAGCCAATGACAGGCTGGAGGAGGTAACAAACCCCATCTCACTTGAACCTTAGGAGAACCTTCATCTCAGACTGTGACCTCCATCACATCTTATCTGGAGTCATCAACGTCACCAAGTCCTGCTTCCTGGTCGCCCTGCTTGACATCTACTGCTAACATTAGCTGAATTTTGTCCCAGTTGCCCCACTAGCACAGTGCAGTGGTGTGCATCTTTGTGTCCTCTGTAGGAGACATGCAGGATAACCTCTTAGAGGTGAGGGGATTTAAGGAAATAACTTTAGGTAAGCATATTTTCACCAGAATAAAGTGTGTGACACACTCGTGCAAATGCACAAACTCCAGTCTCACTGGGAAAAGGCTGCATCCTCAAATATCACACAAGTCATAATAAAGTCACAAATTAGCTCTTGTCTCATGTACAAGTCCCAGTAGAACATAGTCCAAAATAATAGGTGACCCAAGTGGAGTATTTAAAAAAAAAACTTTTAAAATGTTTTGTCTTAGTAAACGGTTATTGTGCGTGTGTGTGTGTGTGTGTGTGTGTGTGTGTGTGTGTGTGTGTGTGTTTGCATAGATTCATGCTCCAGGGGAAAACAGCCAGCAGACACCACTGTGTCTCTATGAGAAAAGAGGAAGCTGTCTTTTCCAGAGCTCGTCCAGTACACCAGTAAAATATGCACTGATTCCCAGAACAACAATATGGAGTTTGGCTTCTGAAACTGACTTGAAGGCAGAAGTGTTTTTTTTTTGCAAATGTAATGAAAAAAGACAGGCAGAGTGAGGCTGCACATTCTCAAAGTAATAGTTCCCGACGGGGCTCAAAAACCATGCATCTTCATTCACTTTTGCTGAGTCATGCCTTGCTAGATTTGATCTGGCCCACGAGCCTTAGCTCAGCTCTGAGAGAGGAAGTGGTGATAAGGGTTTTGGTGGAGCAGAGGGTTGAACAGGATCTGAAGATGTGAATCTCCCCGTTTTATGTTAAAGTGACAATTTGTAGTTTTGAACCATTAAGCTCTGGAAATATCCATTGGAGTGTTGTAAATGAATTAAAAGAGACCCGGTTGTTGAAATATATTAGCATATAACCATAAAACTCTGGTCTAAAATGCATGGAGCGGGTCTTAGTCTCTGGGCGACGCCATATTGGATGCCATGTTTCCTTCTACGGAAGCCCGTGAGGACAGAATGCATTTACTGATTTGTAACAAACGGTTACAAAACTTTCAGCATTAATAAACGTTCTGTTACACGTTTACTTCTTTATTCGTTGCCAGTCGTTAAAGGGAATCGGATGTTCTTGTTTTCATGGAGGTTGCACGCCCCAGGACTTTGACCCTAATGGCCATCTGTTGGTAAGGTCTTACTTGAGCACAAAAACACTGCTTGCTTACAATGATTTAGGTATCTACTGGTTTTGGCTCTCTGATGGGCCGGTGACTTGTCCAAGGGGTCTCCTGCCTTCCCCCAGTTCAGAAAACACAACAGTGTGAAATGTGCTCTTGGTGAACCCCCCATCCAGCTTTACATCACTTTTCAATCATGTCTGCCTTCTGCTCAGAACAGCTCGCATCAACCCCTCACCTGTGAAAGCACCTGAAGCCGCTCGTAGTTACTGGCCCAGCGCCCTGCTGCTCTAAGCTTTGCACAGGTGTGAGGTGTGTACAGGATCTGAATCTGTGCCTTCTGCATGATAAAAGAGACCACATCTCAGTCACAACCAAGTTACGCAGTGTTCTCTGGGTTAAGCCTCCTGCCCAGTGGAGCAGGAATAATGCAGCTTTAAATATTTATGGCTTGTAATCCCGAATGAAAACAACCACTCATTATTTAGTCTTAGTGCCTTACTCTGCTTCGTGTTGTCCTCCTTTTTAGTTTAGATTTAAGGGAAGCAACTGGTTGTTGTAACATCTTGTTGCACAGAACAGACTTTTGTTACTTAAAGGGACTATAAGGAAGTATGACAGCCAAAACATGTATAGAAATAATAAATGTCTTCTTCATACATTCTCCTGCAATGCCCTGGTCCTGTAGAATGAGCCCTGGCATTTTTACTGTGATTGCCTGTTTTTCTGTAAAATCACAGAAAAAGAGAGATGCTCGGGTCGAGCAGGCTGCTTCATGCGCGTTCACGCTCAGGCATCGCCCGTAGCATTTGCTATCCGTAGCTTTAGCAGCAGAGAGAGAGGCAGTGCCACTTTGTCGCTGTTCCTAACGCCTAGTGACAAAGCTAGCTACATTTCTGAGGACCCTTAGCTACTTTCTGTAGAACTTTCTTCTAGATATTTCCTGCTAATTAGCAACAAAACAGCCATTTTCACTCCGAACCGTTCTTTGGTTTGACATTGTTTCAGCTGTCATCAAGGATATAAATGTTACAGACACAAACGACGTCACTGCTGCTTTAGCTCACCTTGTAAGATGTCCTGACCTGGGTTTGATTCTGGATGTGAACATAGTTTATTTAGTTTCTTTTTTACATTAATGGTATATTTTTTTACAGTAAGATGCCCAAATTTTTATTTGAGACTCGCCGAACGGCATTGAATTCACAGATAAAAAAGATGTGGGTTCAACTTTCATCTTGGAACAATTTTTCAAGCAAGGGAAGGGAATGATCTGAGCATGCAGGAGGACTGACCCATCATAAACCTTTGTCGGCTGTGCTGAAGAGAAAGGTACAGAACCTAATTATTTAATTAACGCTTTGGCCTGAGGGGGCAATCGCGAGCATAAAAATTCAAAACTCCGTAAAGTCCCTTTACATAATCACTTTTACTATTAAAGGTCAGAAGGAGGAAATTCTGATTCTGCTTCTGAGGACAGACACTGACTTCTGATTCTCGTACAGCTCTCAGCTGCTGATGCAGACTGAAACACATTTCTAACAACTGTGATTATCAGTATTATTCAATTAACTTGAAATTTATTATTCTGTGAAATTTTCACATGTAAATCAAAGACAAAGAAAGTCAGAACTCTGAGTTTCACACAAGCCATTGAGCAGATAGGACGATCGTGCTGACTAGTGATTCGTTTTGATCATCACCAACAGAACCAATTACAACTCATCATGAGATGTTCGTAGTTTAATACAGGAAAGGAAAACAAGACCTTTCTAGATTTTCTAAGACACGACGAACAACCTGTTTTTCTTCCCACCTGCAGGTTCATGTGTCGGTGGGTGATGGCCGCCTTGGGGAGGGCCTACTTTTTCTCCATGGGCTTCCGAGTTGTGGTGAAGGGTAAGAAGGCCAACAGCAACGAGGCCCCCATTCTGGCCGTGGCCCCCCACTCCACCTTTTTTGATGGGATCGTGTGCGTCGTCGCTGGCCTTCCCTCCACTGTCTCGCGTGTCGAGAACTTAGCCACGCCCATCTTTGGCAGTAAGACAATTATTTGGCTATTTCATATCTGCAGGATCTGTGTGTGTGTGTGTATGTGTGTGTGTGTGTGTGTGTGTGTGTGTGTGTGTGTGTGTGTGTGTGTGTGTGTGTGTGTGTGTGTGACGGTACATTTCTTACCCTCTGAGACACTGTGGTCGATTACACAAGACGTGTGATTTTCAGTGAGACCTCCTTGGTGTTCTGTAGAAAGTCGTTACTTTGACACATCAGACACACACGCTGATCCGACTAACATTTACAGATGTCTTTGTGAACTGAACTTCCTCCATTAGCTCAGTGAATTGCCCATTTTATTGACAAAACTGCAGCGTGTTTCATATTGCTGCTGCATGAGTCAGACAGGGAATGGATTAGGCTCCGCCTCCTTATGCTTACAAAACCTGCAAGTTAGTGAAGCAACCAGGGAAGATAACAGGACGATTGCAGTAACAGTTTTCCTCCCGTGTGTGTGTGTGTGTGTGTGTGTATGTTTGTGTGTGTGTGTGTGTGTGTGTGTGTTAATGCCGTGTATGTGTTGCATTGCTGCAGGGTTTCTGCGTTGCCTCCAGCCGGTGCTGGTTTCTAGACAGGACCCAGACTCCAGGAGGAACACCATCCAGGAAATCGACAGTAGAGCCAAGTCAAGAGGCCACTGGCCGCAGGTTTGTCAACTCAAAACTCAACAAACCTTTCAAACTCTGACTCAAGGATTATCAGTTTTCAAATCTAATAAACAAAACTGGAGCAAAATGCATGAAAACTGAACAGTGATGCTTGGTGCCGCAGGTCCTGATTTTTCCAGAGGGAACATGCACAAATCGCTCTTGTCTTATCACTTTTAAACAAGGTATGCTGTCTTATTGCTGATTTCATAGTGGAACAACAAAATATCCCTTTGCATAGTATTTTATTGTGTGATTTATTGTTAATAAACTCCAACAAGTGTTTTCTAGGGATGCACCAATTTGAAATTTTGGGACGATACCAATAATAATTTTGCTGATATGGTGGATAACCTATATATATTCATTTCAATTCAAGTTTATTTATAAAGCGCCAAAATCAGGACAAGAGTCGTCTCAAGGACCTTCACACATAAACATTCCAATACAGGCCAGGTCATTAAGCCAATCAGTAAAAAGTTTCCTATATAAGGAACCCAGCAGGTTGCATCAAGTCACTGACTAGTGTCAGAGTCTTTACAGCAATCCTCATACTAAGCAAGCATGCAGCGACAGTGGAGAGGAAAACTCCCTTTTAACAGGAAGAAACCTCCAGAGAATCCTGGCTCAGTATAAGCAGCCATCCTCCACACACACACACACACACACACACACACACACACACACACACACACACACACACACACACACACACACACACACACACACACACACACACACACACACACACACACACACACACACACACACACACACACACACACACACACACACACACACACACACAGGTTACATTGTGATGTCTTAGTAAATATTCTATTTGGTGAGAGATAAACTTTATTGTATTTATCCTAGTGGATCTATAATTAAACTGATAAACTAGTAGTAGCACATCCAACGTCAAGGAAAGTAAAAAGTTATTATCAGGAGAGAGAGAATGTTTAAGTGGTTAGCAGCAGTGTGCTAGACGATGGCCCCCTCCATGAGGCCACCGCAGCTCAGCAGAACATCATTGTAGCTTCTTCTGGGGAGAAAAACACTTAGAGAGAAAATAAAGTTAACAGCTGAAATAGCAGGAAATAATACAGTTAAAGAGCAGACTGTAGAAGAAAGCAGTAGAGTGTGGAAAGTGGTCAGTGTATCCTCCAGCAGTCTAAGCCTATAGCAGCATAACTACAGAGATAACTCTGGATAATCTATCCTATTTAGATGGAGGCATGTTGGAGGCAGGGCAAGGGAGAGCCGTCTTTACCGACTGTACACTCCACCTCCCTCTACTCCCCCACTTGTCCAGATCTGGGCTAACATCAGATTTTAACCATAAGCCCTATCAAATAAAAATGTTTTAAGCCTAGTCTTAAAAGTAGACAAGGTGTCTGCCTCACGCACTAAAGCTGGGAGCTGGTTCCACAGGAGAGGAGCCTGATAACTAAAAGATCTGCCTCCCATCCTAATTTTAGATATTCTGGGAACCACCAGTAGACCTGCAGTCTGAGAGCGAAGTGCTCGGTTAGGAACATATGGAACAATCAGATCACTGATGTATGATGGAGCTTGATTATTAAGAGCTTTATATGTGAGAAGAAGGATCTTAAAATCTATTCTGAATTTAACAGGTAGCCAATGTAGGGAAGCTAAGACAGGAGAGATATGATCTCTCTTTTTAATTCTCATCAGAACTCTAGCTGCAGCATTTTGGACAAGCTGAAGACTTTTAACTACATTCTGTGGACTTCCTGAGAGTAATCACAATGTATATATATATATATATATATATATGTATATATATATATATATATATATATATATATATATATATATATATACATATACCTACATGCACGCACGCACACACGCACACACACACACACACTTACACACACACACACTTACGCTTTGAGATGGTTACCATCACTGTCACATGACTAAACACACATCATCACCCACCCCACCCTCTGAAACAGGTACACAAATGGAAAATATCAGTTGTTAATATCGGCCCAGTTTTATTTATCAAGCCAATACCGACATGTTAAAAATGACCAACACCGGCCGATACCGATGTTGACGTCGATATATTGAGCCTCCCTAGTGTTTTCACATGTGAGTCTCCTGCTGGTTGTCAGGTGGGAAAACAGGGATTCCAGGTAGTGATGGGACTCATGGCTCTTTGAAGGGAGCCGTTTATTCGAGAGCCATTTACCTCAAAAAGATGTTCAAAAGATTTGATTTGTTCGTGAACGTCTCGAGTGATTCTAGCGTGTTTAAAAGTCCTGAAGCTGCTCATTGTTGATTATTTGATCTATTTTCTCCTCACTGATACCTTCTGTTCCCACCTGTAGGTGCCTTTATTCCAGGAGTTCCAGTGCAGCCTGTTGTTATAAGATATCCCAACACAATGGTGAGCCCATCTAATCAATATAATAAACATTAATAACTGCACTGTCACTATTAGAACTGCAGTTTGTCTGAAAATAAGAGTTTAGATGAAATGCACGAGCCGATTATGACCATTTGCTCCATCTCAGCAATATTTTCATGAAGCTTTGGTTTTATTGTTTATGGATCTCTTTACCTCTAGTCATTGTGTTTTCTTTAGGACACGGTTACTTGGACTTGGCAAGGGTTCAGTTCGTGAGTACAGACCAGTGTTTCTCCTAACCGTAAACGCTACAGAAGCTAAATAACGCTGCTTTATTTGTTCTGTGTGCAGGAAGACGCTGCTGCTCTTGACTCTGTGCCAGCTCTACACCACCGTAGAGATCGAGGTAAAGGCCATTCCGGATTCACCTCGTTCATGCATTCATAAACACTCCCAAGCTGCACGATGCTGCTAGTTTACAGGAAATCTATGCAGATGGTCCTGGTTGTGGTCTCTGCTGTTATCATGTAGCAGAGATGTGTTTTCATGTTGAGGTAAACAAAGTTAGCTCTTTGTTCGACCTTCCTTTCACCCTACTTCCTGTTTTTCTCTGCTCTTTTTTCCCAGTTCCTGCCGCCACACGTCCCGACGGAGGAGGAGAAGAAAAGCGCGGCTCTGTTTGCCTGCAGAGTGCGCGAAACGATGGCCCGGTGGGTGCCCTGTGGTCACGCTTCTGTCATGTTTTATAAAAATCACTCTCTGGTGATAACCGGTGCTTCGTGGTTTCATGGTTTGAGCTGCACATCCAGCTGCGTGCTCCATGCATAAAAAACAAAGTTTGATAGATAAATGAAAGTTTACATTTGAACAATTACAACATAAAGTTGTAGCCACACAGAATCGGGCACGACTTGATGAGAAACACACGAGCTGGATCAGCCACTTCTAACCGGTATCTCACCGGGCTGCAACTGTTATATACAACCGTCTAGAGCAGTGATTCCCAACCAGGGGTCTGTGAGTGCATTACAGGGGTACATGGAAAAATGTATATTTCATCACCCAGATGATAACAACTCTCGCCCTGGTGAGTAAAAAAGATGCTGCTGCGCAGTGCAGAGCACGTGGATTCAGCAGTACCAAAGGCGGGGAAACGTTGGTCACATGGACCTGGTTTAGGTTTCAGGAGCTGATGTTTAACATAGAAACTGTCATGATGGGCAGCCAAGAGGAGGTTAGGACCCAAAGATGCAGGTGGCACTTAGTGGAGCAATAACGTAAAATCCTTTTATTAAGAATAAGTCCAAAAAGGCAGGGAGCCAAAAAAAACAAAGTCCCAAATAACAAAACCTAGAATCCAAAAACGAAGATCCAAATCTAGAGAGGGGAACAAGACAAAGGTGACAATGACCCAACACCAGACAGAGACGCAGACAGGGTTATATACACTGGGGCATGATGAGAGGCAGATAGGCTGCAGGTGTGTGGGGAGAGAAAGCAGGTGAAAGCAATTAACTAATCAGGGAGGAAACCAACATGACCGAAGAGTAAAAACCTAAAGACAAGAAAAGCAGCAAAAATAACAAATATTCTAAGGGGAAGGAAAACTACAAAAACACTGAAGAGACTAATAAAATGAGAAGCTGAACCTATAAAAAATGGCAGAGGGGTGACCGGGGGAGACTGAAGGAACACAGGACCTGGGAGGGATGATCTGGAGGGCTGCAGACCAGGGGACACATGAGGAACACAAGGAGACACATGAGGGGATACTTAGAGGGGGATGGAGCACACAAGGAGACACATGAGGGAGACGCAGACATGACAGAAACGTCCTCGGTAATAACTCTGGAAACAGTAAACCCATATCTGCGTTAGTAGCTCGTTAACACGAATCCCTTAAATGCTGTTTGTTGTTGTTTTTAAACACATGATAAACACACACACTTCCAAACTGCTGGACATCTCCCGTGATTTAGTTTGAACAAATTTCCATCTGCAGCTGTTTATTTATTGTTTGTTAACTCATTCGCTGCCAGCGTGTCTCACAGTTTTTACTGTTATTCTAAGAGTGACAGAACGATGTGCGTTAGGATGATGTCGACACCAAAACAACCAAAACAAAGCGGAGACTCACCTCTTACATCAGGAAGAATCCGCGTGTCTCGAGCGTTATCCGTTCTTTCATAATCCGTTGCTGAATTGTGATCGGCAGACGCTTTTCCGGTTCGCGCCTCACTCTTTTTACAGCAGCGGCCCAAAACGATCTCCTAACACATGAATCAGGAAGAAATGTTATTCCTGTTTTTACAACTATTTAGAATATTGTGTTTCCGTCACACTTAGCTTGTGTTTTACTTAAATATCATCTTCATTCATATGAGGATTTGGTGTTGCATGGTTTGGAGAGTAAATCATAATATCATAAACTATACTAGAAAGCAGGGCTGCTCAATTAATCGAATTTTAATCACGATTACGATCTGAATTTTGAACGATTATAAAAACAAAACAAGCTGATTATTTGCTCCTCCCACTTGCGCTGCCCCGAGTTTCAAATGAAGCGCTCCTCCCTGGGAATGATGCAGTGATGTGTCAGTCGCTACAGAAACGGCTCTCGGAGTCGGCTTCCTGTTGGAGTAACCAGAGTGAGTGACACACACACCGCACCTGCGGGCTCCTGAGCCGCCAAAAACGGATAAATGTGCGTGTGCGGCGTGCTAAACACACGTGCAGCTTGCCCCGATTGTTGAGACCGGGTTGGGGGGTGGGGGGTGCAGCTGTGGTTGGGACAATTTTTACATTCACTGATGGGCTTGTAAATAAATAGTTTATAAATAAGGTAGAAATAAGTTCCTCACGCTGATAACTAATAACTAATCTCTCTGAGGACACGGTGCTAGTGCACGCTCCTACAGCACCTTGACACGACTCAATAAATGTTATGCAACATTTTGTGAACATCAATTTATTTGCATTTATTTGTTATAAATGCCACTGTATAATTCTTGCTGTCAGTATTTGCAAGATACTGGTATTTGGGTCTGTACTGGTTAGACTTGAGTTAAACCAAGGTCTACAGCCCTTGGGTCATAGACTATGAGCTATAAGTATATTGGTCTTTTTATACTGGGAATCAGGAGTTATTTTAGTGATCATCTTGTTTCTTATTTATTTTTGTCCTGATTGTGCCCTGAGCAGTTTTTCTGACTGAATAAAAACAAATAAAATCAACATAAATTGAAAAATCGTCCTAAATAATCGAGATCTGAATTTCAGTCACCATAATCGTGATTATTATCTTTGCCATAATCGAGCAGCCCTACTAGAAAGTATTTGTAATAATTTTTGAACGTTAAATGTTCAATACGTTTTAGAAGTATTTGTTCTGAAATTCATGTGTAAATGTAAACAAACAGTCATTCTGACATAAATAAAACACACACTGAAATAAAGAATATATAGTGAAATAGATTTTAGACCACATGGCCCATTCCCACCCAAATGAATAATAAACCAAGCGCCTCTGTCCTGCATGTTTTCCACATCTCTGCTTCAGCCCAGCTGATTACATATCTGCATTACCTTCTCATGGTGACATCAAGTGCTGCAGAAACCTGTTAATCACTCGCTCATTTAGATCAGGTGTGTGGCAGCAGCGAAACACCTAAAGCAGGACAGAGGGGCGCTGAGGACCAGGGTTAAGAAACAGCACATGAAGGAAAACCCAGAGCGGGGCTGCAGCTGCTACTGAGAGAGGGCCTGAAGCAGAATGGATACGCTCCAGTTTCACACGGATCAGGAATGATCGAGTCCAGTCAGAGCATTTACTCCAGCTGTGGTGGGGATCCAGATGCAAGCTTCCTCATGGAGTCTGGACCCTGCATGAGGATTGTTAAAGTTAATGAATTCCCCCAAGCCAGACAGGAAGTGAGACGTGGTTCAGCGTTTAGGAGATTTGATGAAATCATTTTCATTTAATAATCAGTTGCACATTCTACTTTTGGGGAATCGTCAACACGTTAGACTAAGGGGGTATTCGTGGTACGAGTAAACGGCTCAGGGGGTCCACCAGTCAAAAAAGGTTAGGAACCACTGAGTACTACAACTCCCCAAGACGCTTTACAACACATCAGAACACCTTTGCAAACGTTCCACAGTTTAGTTTGTGTGAGTCAGGAAGTGTGGGGTACCTTTGGAGGGGCTGGCAAACACGTAGAGACATCAAGATGACAACTGTTCCCACGCTTTGGTAACTGTCCAATATGCCGCATTCGACTGGTCCACACAGAACCTTGTGGGACACTATTAAGGGAGGTGGTGGAGGACCTAAACTTGGAGACGGCCACAGAAAAGGAGCGCTCAGAAAGATAAGAGGAGAACCATGGTTCTGGTCTATAGGGCCTTATATGGACACTTACATTGGTGATCTTCTTAGTCCCTACACCCCCAGCAGGTCCCTGAGGTCCAGTGATCAAAGCCTACTGGTTGTGCAGCACCAGGCTAACGCTTGGTTTTTGCTTGATGCGTTAACTTTCCGCGCGGTGATGCGGCTCATGGATGGAAAGCGCTTCACAACTCGCAGCGTTTATGGTTCATGCGGCTCGTCTCTGTGGTGAGCCAATATTCTCCCAAACTGTAGGGGGCAGCATGGAGCTCTACGGCATGCATCCAGCACTACACCATAGTAGAAGTAGAAATTACTGTTTACAACATGGCATTCCAGCATTTTTTAACAGCGTCCTCGTCTTTTCCGACAGTGCGAGCTATTTCTCTCCAAGAATTATTAACAACATGTTGATCACGGTGATCTCTGAGAGCTGAATCATACAAATGTCTGTATTTACGAACCTCTGCCATACTAGTTCTTGCCAGTCCGCCATGTTTTTCTGTGTCCAACCGTCCGCGTGGTTAGAAAATTTCCTAGGTGTGCGGTGCAGAAAGTTTGGGCCGTGCGGAGGCACGGTGGAGGGGCGTGGTTGCTAAAATGACGCAATTTCGTCGCGCGGAGCCGTGCGGACCTCGTGCACACGTCAAGCATAAACCAACCTTAAAGGTCAAAGGTGACAGATCATCTGCTGCTGTGGCCCCCAGACTCTGGACCTCTCTCCCCCTGAGCCTGAGATCAGTGGACTCGGTGGTCTCCTTTAAAAAGCAGCTGAAGACTCACTTGTTCAAGCTGGCTTTTGGATGACCTTCTTCACCTCTCTCTCTTTATTCTGCTCTCCCCACCTATTCCTCCTTCCTCACTGATTTCCCTCTTTCCTATTCACTCTCTCTCTTTCTTAACATTTTTAATCACAATTGTCTATTTTTTGGTAAATTTTAAATATATTTTTAACAATTTTCTAATGTTTTTTAAATATTTTTACATTTTTTGTTTTTGTGAAGCGCCTCGTGATTTTTATCTTGAGAGGCGCTATAGAAATGATATTTTCTTCTTCTTCTTCTTTTCTGTCCAACTGGTGTCCCTGCTTTTACATCCCGGTGAGTCGGTTTCTAACCCATGTGACCTGACGGCTAATCTCTCCACCGTTAGGGCTTTGGGGGTTCCGGTTACCGATCACACATATGAAGACTGCCGGCTGATGATCACAGCTGGAGAGCTGACTCTTCCCATGGAGGCCGGCCTGGTCGAATTCACCAAAATCAGTCGTAAACTCAAGTAAGAATGTTTTGATAGAGTAGGCCACAGATAAATTCCTGAAGGACACTGAATGATTGAAACCTGGTTTCGCCCAGTTTAAAGTGGGACAGTATAAAGAAGGAGCTGGAGGGGTTTGCTGCCATTGCCGTCTCTTGTAAAGGAGGACGCATCACCATCGAGGAGTTTGCAAGTTTCCTGAAATTACCCATCAGCCCTGTCCTCGAGGAGCTCTTTGCTCTTTTTGACAGGGTGAGGAACGGTCGAGAACAGACTCTCTCACTTAAATGTGTTTTTCTAAATATTCTGTGCCTGGAATGGGTTAGGGTAATATTTGCTCCACAGCCATGACAATGATGATAAATGTGTAACACCTCTCAGAGTCAGAGGACTCCAAAGCACTTTACACTACAGCGTATCATTCATCCGTTCACACACACATTCACACACTGGTGAGGATGAGCCTTGACGTAGCCGCAGAGCTGAAGCTGCTGTACACCGGCACCACCGGTCCCTCTGGCTGCCACCAGCAGGCAAAGTGGGTTACGCGCCTTGCCCAGTTCTCTGTCCAGAGCCAGGATCAAACCTGCAACCTTCCCGATTACTGGACAACCCGCTCTACCTGCTGAGCTACAGCTGCAGTTAACCTCTGTAGACTATCGTCACATCAAACGTCTGTGGCTTTAAAAATGGAGCATCAGGATTAGTAGCTTCATCAGAAACCTGCCATGATCAGTCCCATACGTGTCTACTGCCCCCTGGTGGAGGATTTAAATGAGGCAAGGGCCAGTTTTGATTTATTACCAACATATTATTATAGATTTACTAAATAAAACCAATAAATGTGTTATGCCAATAAAAACCTCAGTTTTAGAAACTATATTTTTCATTAGAATAAAAACAATGCAGGCTTTAAATTATCAACCCTTAACTAAACCATTTGCAACAATTCTATTTATTCACAAATGGCAGAACAGGATTAATAAGCACAGGCAGGTTGGAGTGGATGATTGTGATTAAAGCAACTTGCCAATATTGAAATGTAAATAGAATATTTTAGTAAAAAATAAATTGATTGAGTTCAATGAAGATATTTTTACAGTTCATTCTAAGGATGCATGCTCATAGCCGTCCTTTACCCTAGCATAACGCTCCCATCTGTCCTTTTCTCCCTGTAGGATGGAGACGGCACCATCGACTTCCGGGAGTACGTTATCGGTGTGAACATATTGTGTCGGCCGGCGAACACAGAAGATATTTTACAGATGGCCTTCCAGGTACGATTAGAGCGGTCAGTGAATTCCAGTAGAGCCTGGAGCTTATTCTGTATTAGAACGAAGAGAAAGCAACAGCGTGATGTATTTACATCCATCCTGGTTATTCAGCTACAGTAAAGGCTCCATAGTGATTTGACTAGGATTGAAGCGCTCTAAGAGTCATTTTTACTTATTTTTATATTGATCTGCGTTTTTCATGCAGGCTGAACATGAAACATGTTTTCCCACAGAGATGGACTAAAGACGTTCATTTATACCAGAGACCACTGCAGATGTGCGGAAAAACAAACGGTCTAACAGGCAAAGACTTCTGGGTTCACTTCTCCTTTCTTTTGTGAATTCGACTCTTGTGATTCAGTTTTTTATCGGATTTATTTCGTATGACTCAAGTCCCTTTGCAGTTTTCGACTGGTTTAGCTGAGTTCATCGAGTGTTTCAGACTCTTTTTGTGTCTTTGTCCCCAAGATAATTGTGCATTACTTCATACTTACACAGTACTTCACAGGATGATCATTCAGCGTATCTTGGCTTGGACAATCCTCTACCATGCACTATCTTGCCACAGGAGTCCCCCAGGGCTCTGTACAAGGACCTCTTCTCTTTGTCATATACACCACCTCACTGGGTGAGATCATTCGATCACATGGCTTCTCCTACCACTGCTATGCAGACGACACCCAGCTCTATCTGTCATTTCCACCGGACGACCACACTGTCTCTGCACGAATATCAAACTGTCGCTCTGACATATCAAAATGGATGAAATCCCACCATCTCCAACTCAACCTCTCTAAAACTGAACTACTTGTCATCCCAGCAAAACCATCCATACAGCACAATATCTCAATCCAAAATGGCTTCCTATCTCTGGCTCCTTCAAAGGTGGTTCGAAATCTGGGTGTTGTGATTGATGAACACCTGACCTTTAAAGATCATGTTGCCTCTGTTGCTCGTTCATGCCGCTTTGCGCTGTATAACATACGAAAGATCAGACCATACCTAACACAACATGCCACCCAGCTCCTGGTGCAATCTACTGTCATCTCCCGCCTCGACTACTGCAACGCCCTTCTAACTGGTCTTCCAGCCTGTACTGTGAGACCTCTTCAAATGGTCCAGAACGCAGCGGTGCGTCTGGTCTTCAATCAGCCAAAAAGAGCACACGTCACCCCTCTGTTCATTGAGCTCCACTGGCTACCGCTAGCAGCACACATCAAATTCAAATCGCTAACACTAGCATACAAAGTCCGAGATGGTACGGCTCCCATCTACCTGAATCCTCTTGCAAAGGCTTACGTCTCGGCCCGGCCGCTCCGGTCATCACAGGATCGTCGGCTAGCAGTGCCTACACCACGCTCAGGACAATCCAGACTCTTCTCATGCATCGTTCCACAAATGTGGAATGACCTTCCTAACACGACCAGAACAGCGGCTTCCTTTTCAATTTTCAAGAAACTCCTGAAGACCCTGCTCTTCAAAGAGCATCTTCTTAACTAGCACCCTCCCTGCACCCGTCCCCCCTCTCTACTGTCCACTCCTTGTTCCCTCCTCTCCATGATTGATGTCAAGTTGTTGTTTTTGTTGTTGTTGTTAGCCTCAAGGGCAACATGCCGATTATCACTTGTAAGTCACTTTGGACAAAAGCGTCTGCTAAATACATAAACATACTGTGGTTCTGTGACCCGTGGATCATTTTGATTTGCTGCCCGGAAGCAGTTTTGTTTATTAAATTTCTCCTGGTGGTTTAATTATCCTGTTTCCATCTTAGCAACGTCCATATTCCTCAGCATTTGACACAAATATAAAAAAACTGGCATGAAGGATAAGTTTAGTATTCATGCTAAATCCTTTCCAGGGGTGCCCAATCCTGGTCCTCGAGGGCCGGTATCCAGCATGTTTTAATTGTAATTCGGCTTCAACACACCTGATTTCAATGAGCAGGTGATCAACAGGCTTCTGCAGAGCCTGATGAGCTGCTGCACAGGTGATTCAACCAGTTAATCAAGTGTGTTGAAGCAGAAAAACCACAAAGCCTGCTGGATACCGGCCCTCCAGGACGACGATTGGGCACCCCTGTCTTAAACAGCAAGTTTTAAATGGATGATTTAAAAATGCTAAAAGCTCATTTCCTGGTAATGCTCAGCAGTCAGTACGAGTTTCACTGTAGGAAGAACAGAGGCAGCGTAGGGACACGTGGATAATGTCAAGTGAACAAAAGGGCGTCTCGTTAAGATCAGAGCTGTCTGCTACCCGGAAGGCCAGATGTGACTTGTGAGCAGACAGATCTTGTGTTTATATCAGGTAACAGAGTCCCGTTTAAAGACTTTCCCTGTTCTGTGGCTGTTGTTCAGCTCTTTGACACGGATGATGATGGGAAAATCTCCCACGACGAGTTTACTGCTGCTGCGCTCCGCTCTGGGTGTGCATGATCCAAACATGTCGAAGCTCTTCATGCTGATCGACGCGGACTCCTCCGGTTTCATCACCTTCAGTAAGTGGATCCGGACTCTTGTCAGAGGCTGTTGGTCACTCAGCCCTCCTGCTGTCCTCCCACCAGTCTGGTGTTTTGAAATGGAACATTTTGGGTTACAGAACTATCGAAAGTTGCCGGATCTTGATGTTTTCTTTTGTCTTGTGATTTCTCAGATGAATTTCAAGCTTTTGCCAGCACCCACCCGCAGTATGCCAAGCTCTTCACCACCTACCTGGAGCTACAGCGATATCAAGCCACCAGGGAGTCCATTCCCGGGGATCTGGAGTTCGACGCCCAGGCAGAATCGGCCGAAGATGAAGACGAAAGCGTTTCGGACAAGAAAGACGACTGAACACAACGGTGGTTGGGCTGCAGTAATATGAGGAAGAGGAAGGCAGCTACGTGTGACGTTGCTGCTGCAGTATGTGTCGTAAATGTCACGGTTTCCGTCTGGTTCAGAGCGCTTTTTATGACTATTAGTGCCTTCTAGATTTCAAATTTGTAAGTTGAATGTTTTATTTTTGTCTCACGAAAATAAGCAAATGTTTAATGGGACGCGGTGATGTGTAAGTAGTTTGTTTGAACACGTTCATGAATAACATTCACCACTCTTTCTTTTCTCTGAGATGAACACTTTTAGTTTTTATATTCAAACAAGGAAAAACTGCCAAACCAACACATCTTCACAAGCGGAGAGTCCTCGTGCTCTGATGTTGCGGTTTAATTGGTGCTTTAGGAAAGACTCTCCAGCCACAGATAGATCCTGTATTAAAGCTGTTTACAGAGAGCACGGATGCTTTCTTTGCTTTACACGTCTCCCCTGCGCTCAGCAGGGACACAAACCTTGTATAATTAGCCAGAAGTTTGCTTTGCATGTGTACTTATTTGCATTTCTACAGAAGACTGTTGTTGTTGCTGAGACAGCAGCATGTCTGTGCAGCTTTAGGTTTACTGAAGCAAAGCAGCCATTAAAAATAGGGCAATTTGTGAGCAAAAAGCCAAGCAGTGCTTCTTTACAGCAGCATATTCCAGCGGGTATGTGTGGAGATTAACAAGCAGCGTTATTTATTTAGCAGACTGGATTACTATTATGCAGGCTTTCCTCTTTTTGGTGTGTGGGTACTGCAACGTTTGCTCATTTTAAATAAAACACGTTTACAAGTATGCTTCCCTGTGTCCGTGTGTGGATGCAGCTGGGTCTCTGAGGTCCACCAGGTGGCAGCATTTAGCTGAAGCTGTTTTATATTTTGAGTTGACTGAAATGAGTTGAATCAGTTAATAGTATGTAAACTTTTTCATATTCAGCAAGGAAGAAGAGTGCATTTGTCATAGCTGCTGAGTTGTTGCTACTTACAATATTTTATTTCTGGTCATTTTTGACACAAATCAGCGTTTAAAAACTTAACCGTTTTGTTTTGTTTTTTTCTCATTCCTGACAGACAGTTACTGAACCATTATCAGTCAGGACAAGCAGGAACGTGTCTTTCTTCATTTAGCATCTTCTTGAGGATCTGCCGACTCTTGGACAGTCTGTGGTGGCCCGTGGCGTTGGTGGGTGGAGCAAGACATGACGTCCCAGATGTGCTCACCTGGATTCAGGTAGAGGGACGGGCAGGCCAGTTCCTAGCATCAGTACCTTCATCCTGCAGGATCTACTGACACACCCCAGCCACATGAGGTCTAGCACTGTCTTGCATTAGGAGGAACCCAGTGCCAACCACACCAGCACATGGGGTCTGAGGAGCTCATCTCGGTACCAAATGGCAGTCAGGCTACCTCTGGCAAGCGCACGGAGGGCACTGCAGCCCCCCAAAGAAATTCCACCCCGCACCATTTCTGACCCACTGCTAAACCAGTCATGCCGGTGGATGTTGCAGGCAGCAGAACGTTCTCCACAGCATCTCCAGACTGTCACGTTTGTCACATGTGCTCTGTGTGAACCTGCTTTTATCTGTGAAGATCACAGGGCACCAGAGGTGAATTTACTAATCTTGGTGTTCTCTGGCAAAGGCCAAACGTCCCGCATGGTGTTGGGCTGTGAGCACAACCCCTACCTGTGGATGTCGGGCCCTCATACCGCCCTCGTGGTGTCTGTTTTCTGTCTGTTTGAGAAAACACGTTCATCTTTGTGGCCCGCTGGAGGTCCTTTAGCTGGGCCCTGGCAGTGCTGTTCCTGTTTCTCCTGGCACAAAGGCAAAAGTAGCAGTCCTGCTGCTGCTGTTGCCCTCCTGCATCCTCCACATCTCCTGGTAGCACCTCCATGCTCTGGACACTACGCTGATAGGCACAGCAAACCTTGCCACACCTTGCATTGATGCGCCATCCTGGGTGAGATGCACCACCTGAGCCTCTTGTGTGGGTTGTAGACTCCATCTCATGCTACCAGCAGCAGTGTTTAGAGCCACCCCGACCAAAATGGCAGACCCGGGAGTGTCTCACGCAGGACATTTTTATTTGGCAGACGCTTTTCTCCAAAGTGACTTACAATTTATAACCTATAGGGCATGTTGTGATCTGTGGGGGAAACCGGAGTACCCGGAGGAAACCCACGCATGCATGGGGAGAACACGCAACTCCACGCAGAAAGGCCGCAGCCGAGTTTCGAACCTGCAACCTTCGTGCTGCGAGGCAACAGTGCTAACCACGTACAATGTCCTCACGGGCTTCAGATTTGTTTTACAGTAGGTATTGTAGTGACCTCTGACCTTTGCATATTATACATATTTTATTGCAACAATAATCTGTTAAAATAATTAGAAAAAAGAACCATCAATGTGCTTTTTTGAAATTTTCAGATAAAGAGGAATAGACAGTCCCTCTGCTTAGAAAATAAACCTACAGAATTTATCAGGAAACTATTAGAGATCAATTGATTATTAATTATGAAACATCTGAATAAATATGAAACTATTTCTAAATGTTGCAGAGGTCCGTAGGGGTTAATCTACTCTAATAGATCGCTGCTGAGGATAAATGTGTCTGGTCTTAAGTTGCCTCGCGTTTGTAATGCAGCTGTTTCAAGCCTCCGGTGTGCAGATCTCAGAAGAAGCGCTCCTGGAGGCACTCGCTGGAGATCAGAGACCATATCTGAGGGATTATTGAAAAAAATATAATGTTTGTGTCACAGAATCAGAGCACGTTTTCAACCGTCAGTTTGTGGTTTTCTGGAGGTTTGTTTTGTTTTGGCAAGATCAGAGAAGAGGCACGTCAGCCATATTGTCTGACGATTTAAAGGCTTTCACCGGACAATTAAAACACATCGGTAATGTCCAACTGGCCGACGAGTCGTCACTAACACCGCCAGTAGAGCGAAAGCACCACCAACGTTCAAAATTGCCACAAACATCAGCCAGAAAGCAGAGGAACTGAGAAGTGGTCTGTGGTCACCACCTGCAGAACCATTCCTTTATCGAGGATGTGTTGCTAATTGTCTATAATTTCCACCTGTGGTCTGTTCCATTTGCACAGCAGCAGGTGAAACTGATCGTCAGTCAGTGTTGCTTCCCTAGTGGACAGTTTGATTTCACAGAAGACTGATTGGCTTGGAGTTGCGTTGTGTAAGCGTTCCCTTTAGTTCTGGGAGCGGTGTCCATGTGCATTAGAACAAGTGGAGCTGGAACACGTGTGGAGGAGGTTCACGTTTCACCATTTTAACCAACTCCTCTCTGCTGATCTTTAATGTGGGAGTGACATTAACACACACACACACACACACACACACACACACACATACACATGCACACAGGCACGAACACACACACACACACACACACATGCACACACATACACATGCACACAGGCACGAACACACACACACACACATGCACACACACACACACACACACACACACACACACAGACACGAACACACACACACACATACACGAACACACACACATGCACACATACACGAACACACACACACACACACGAACACACACACACACACACACACATACACGAACACACACACACACACACGAACACACACACATACACACACACACACACACACATGCACACATACATGAACACACACACATGCACACATACATGAACACACACACATGCACACATACATGAACACACACACACACACACACACACACACATACATGAACACACACACACACATACATGAACACACACACACACATACACGAACACACACACACACACACACACACACACATATACACGAACACACACACACACACACACACGAACACACACACACACACACACACACACACACACACACACACAGCTGGAGTGACAGCGCTTGCATGGACAGATACATCAGACATGCCCTCCTGCTATGAGCACAGAAGGCTAAAGTTAAGGCTGGGGCGAGATCTCTTCATTTAAAGCCCATTAGACAAAGTGATTTTAATTTGTTTTAACCTTTTCAAACGTACAAAGGCTCATTTAATTTTGACCAAAACTGATGAGATGGCACTGAATCAATGAAATCACCTGTTTTTGTTCCACTTACCACAACTTTCTCGCCAGCCACAGCACCTGCTCTCCCGCTCTCCCCACCACCGCCCTGCCCGCCGTCCTCCAGCCTTCTCTTGCTCGTATATTGCTGTATCCATTTCAGGCCTGCCTGGAGGTTGATCCTGTCGCAGTAGATTGTGGGGGATATGTGTTGGTAATTTGATTTGGTCTCCTCAGGACTCGAGTGAATGAGCAGCCTCTGTGAACACAAAAGCCGAACACAGACCCCGTACAGAAGGAGAACTCACGTCAGGCTGGAAGAAAAGGTCAGACCCAAACAGTCAAATTAATGCGACCCAACTGGGTTCATCTCATTAACCAAATAGCTTTCTCAGGCAAAATAAAGACCTGTTGAACCTGGCGTCTGCCACCGTACGAGGTAAGTACTGGGACGGCGTGTACCAACCTAATTATGGCTTTTCTTGTGTAACATCAGGAACTTCAGTCCCAACATGACTTTTTTCAAAGCGAGCCGTGATTGGGCCTCATTAGCGTGCACACGTTTTGAGAATGTTACCAAAAAGGAACAAATCAAAGTTGGTTTGACCTCACGCTCCTATAGAATGGACTTTCCCGCCCACAACAACAGGATACCTGGGTGTGCATAGGTGCTCCTTTGACCTGCCTTCGTCCTGCGTGACGAACGTTGATGCAGGCACTCAAAGGTCAACACGGTTTACACGAACACCCGCTTACATCCGAGAGGAGCACAAAACATTCCCAGAACTTCAGATCAAGACGTATTACTCCAGTAAACGGTGCTGCTTTGCATACCTCACATGCCTCCAAGATAAATCAAACCAAAAGGTCTGACGCTAAACTCTAGATCCTCATGGTTTTATTATCCTCGGGGTCTTGAACATGATTTTGTGCACTGATTTAGTGTAACATTAGAAGCACTTGACAAAAGATCTGAGCCTTTCCACTCAGAAAATATCATTTTTAGCAATGCTTGGCAGCATGACAAAACGTCTCCTCCCCGAGGAGATAGTCCAGCTGCTCTGTGAGGAGAATACATGCATATTTCATTACTACTCACTGCGTGGGCTTTGGACTTCTGTAGATTCTTTAGTCATATGAGTACATACATCTCTGCAACACACACACACACACACACATCTTGCAACCCCCTTGACTCTTGCAGGCCTGAGCCTGGCAGCCGGTCTTCTTCAGTTCTTCAGGGAGTTCCTCCGAACCTCATTGTTAGGTTTCCTCGCTGCACCAGACGACACCTTTGTTGATTTTCTCTCTTCTATTATTCTCTCAGGAAAGTGATTGTTCCTAATTTCCCACGCGATGGTTTATAGGAACAGAGAAAGTCCTGGCGAGGCCAAAGTTCGAGGTGCTGCATGAAAAACTGCTTGTCCAGCAGCGGTATCTGCACCAGTATCTGCCGCCCCAGGGTCTGTTTTTCTCCTCCAGTGTTTTGAATGTTTCACATCTCTGTGTTTGATTCTTTTCCAGATGGCGTCTTCTCCTGTGCAATAATCACGGACGGGTCAGCCCGAGGCTGTCAAAAAGACATTTGTCTTTCACTTGCCAAATATGGTGTGGAAGTGTTTATATTTTCCAAACTTACTGGCTTGGCTCTGTGCACTCTGTGGCGTAAAGGAAAGAAGGTGGTTTGTCCGTGTTACTTCTAAGAACCGGCGTTATTTATGTGTGAACGTTTACAGCAGCTCAACACTGAGCCTGACACAGTTCTGTCAGAAGAGAAGAAGAACTGGGCGTCACGGAAAATGAAATTGGAATATTGGTGATTCAGTGTGCACGCTCTTTGTTTTTCTCAGCTCTTTTTCAGACTCTTGTGATCAAACAGCAGTTCTGATCATCCTCATTCTCTTGTGCGTGTTTCTGATTCCTCTCCCCACCCAGAGCTCAAATGTGCCCCCCGTTGTTTTGTGAGCATGCGGCCCAGAAAAAAGTCTAACACTTTAATAAATTAGTTAAGGAAGACAGACAATGTGATGGCAATAGCCAGCTCCATAATCTGTTTTTTTAAGTGCAGGAGTTGCATAAACCAAAGTCACATTACACCCCTGCACCCATTAATATGACCACATTACCCAGAATCCCCAGATGTGCCGCATACTGTCTAGAACAGGGGTGTCAAACTCATTTTAGCTCAGGGGCCACATTGAGGGAAATCTAGTCCCAAGTGGGCCGGATCGGTAAATAAAAAATAAAAAAAAAACTTCAGATTGTTTTCTTTGTTTTAATACAATCAATATGAAACAAGGCTGGAGCCTGAGGACAGCGTAGTACAAGTACAACACCTGAAGTGTACTTGAAAATTTGAAAAGAATAAAAAAATCAACAAATAAAAAAATACATTCCTTAGTGATTCAAAGAGCTTACAGATCACATGGCTAGATCAGTTTCATGCAGCACTTAAAGTATATTTGACTCATTTTACTTTACATCTTTTAGCTTTCACCAGCACATCGATATCAGAAGTCACATCCTGAGTGGCGGCCAACTTCAGGAAGTGATTCAAGTTCTTGTGTGAGCCTTGAGCGCAGCTTTGTTTTATTTATACTCATTACAGAGAAAACTTGCTCACAAAGATACGTTTATTTTCACTCTACATTGTAAAGTATGAAAATAAAGTTTACACAACCATCTCGCGGGCCGGATTTAAGCCACTTGCGGGCCGGATCCGGCCCGCGGGCCGCATGTTTGACGCCCCTGGTCTAGAACAATGTCTGTCACCAGCAGATGACTCACGCTGTTGTTTTTCTCACTAAATGTATTAATCATGCCGGGAAAACAGATTCACCAATTTGAGAACCTTAAATATTTTCAGATGCTGGAGAACGCGGGGGGAGTGCGTCCGATGACACCGCTCCCTTTGGTGAGGACTGGAGAAATTTAGAAAGAGCTGATCGCTAACAGCCGATTGTTGTTTTGTAATCAACTGGAACCTAAAGTCAAGTAAACAACCAAATAATAAATATTAATAAAGCTTTCTTTTCTTGTGTCAGAAAAAATAAACAATTAACGTTGAAACTTTTTGAAATTGACAGATTTTTAATTATTTCTGTTATATGATGCTGATGCAACGATCAATCAATCAATCCATCAATCAATCAATCAATCAATCAGAATTTATTTATAAAGCACTTTTCAAGAAATGTGCTTTACAGAATTAAAGCAACCCCGAATTCCCATAACAGTTTTAAAACATTAACACACACACACACACACACCAGTAAAAGTTTATATTAGGCTGAGTCCAGATGAGTCAAGTAAGGTAAGGCAGGGAAATGCCATCAGAGGAGCCGTCTGACCCGGCAGCATCAGGTCTTCCACACTGAGTCAGGGCGCTCAGAGGAGGGAACGATGAAAGGACCCAAGAGAAATGTTCAGGTTAAATCCCCGGGGGCTCACAATGTGCCGTCTCTGGTTTCATCAAGTTCTCATTCCAAGGTCAAGGTGCAGACCTCAAACCCAAAGAGACAAAAAAAGGTTCTCAGGAGCTGCCCCCATGTAAGAGCTCAAATACACACAAAGGATGATGCATGAGGTAATGATTATTAAGTAAAACTTTCAAATTGATGACATTTGTGACCACATTAAGCTTTCATTGGTGGTTAAACATTTTGAAACTAATATCAGTATCTAAAACAAGTTTATTTAGAATAAAAAAAATCTAAACCTTTCTTCTCCTTTGGCTCTTATTGCCACCGTCTAATGTCTAAAAAGAGTTTAAATATTTAAAACACATTCTAACCATATGAAGTCAAACCTGATATGTAAAATAACATCTAAAAATGTGAAGTTAAGCCTGAATATTTATTTAAATTTAAACATTTTACGTTACACCAAAATGCTTTAGAACAAATCAAAACTCAATATTTCAAGTTCCATCTAAATATGTAAAGGTCAACCTAAATAGTTTTGTCAGACCTAAATATGCAAAATGCCGTCTAAAAATTTGATTCAATTATACATAATTAAGAATTACTATTTAGAATATAAGCCTAATAAGTTAAATACTAATGTTGAAATCAAGACAGAAATGCAATAGTTGAAACTAAATATTAGATAACCTGTACAGTTAGACAGACAAGGCCTGTCAAAGTAAAACGGGTTCAGAGATCCCGTCTAACATCTCAGAGTTTCTTTGATAGTAAGCTAGCATGTCAGCGTTTTATCCCTGTTGTCTCTGCATGATGTCCATGGTTGAAAGGACCGACACCGTCTGAGATGTTATACAGGAGATCTCATCATCTTTATTTTATTTAGTCACTTTAACAAAATAGTTTCCTTGACCATCAACCAGAACTTAGCCTGGCAAGCCATCCTATATATGTGAATATATATGATGGCCACAACCCATAGACAGAGCTCAGTGGTGGGGCGGGATCTATGGTTGGATTTCAAACCGTCTCCACAAGCTACTGGACAGTAATGTGACACTCAGAAAACAAACGTAACAAAGGATGTGCGTATCTGCTCTTGACTCAAAGACAAGACCAAATCTAAATCGTTCAAAGTTGATGCCAAAGCTCCAATAAGTTGTTGCTAATGACCCAGATTTATTAACTTTAACAGCACTGCCTCTCCATCCTGGACAGCATCTGTCCGGTCAGAACCAGATCAGTTCCTGCAGTGAACCCTACTCCCTGGTTTAATGACAGCCTTCGCAGCCTGAAGCGCCAATGCAGAAAAATTGAGCGTTTGTGGAAGAAAACCCATCTCCACGTCCATCTGCTGCACCTAAAGGATCTTCTGACATCCTTTAACTCTGCAGTCAGAGACGCTAGGGTTTCCTATTTCTCCAGCCTGGTGTCCCAGAGCAAAGGGAACCCCAAAACGCTGTTTAACACCATCAGCAGCATCGTCTCTCCTGCCTCTCCTACAGCCTCCATCCACTCTGTTGCAGACTGTGAGAACTTTCTGTCTTTCTTTGTGGACAAAATCAATAAGGTTAGATCTAGCATCTCTCCTTCAGCCTTATCGCCGCCTCTCCCAACTCCAACCAGGCCCATCATCCTAGATAGCTTTGCTGCAGTTTCTTTGCCTGAGTTAACCAAACTAGTTAACTCTATGAAGACCTCTGCATGCCCCCTCCACATCTTACCCTCATCTTTGTTTAAAAGTGCTTTTCTGTCCATCGGTCCCAGCGTGCTCTCTATAATTAATGCTTCTCTGGTCTCTGGTCAGGTCCCTGCTTACTTTAAGAACGCTGTAATCCACCCGCTTCTTAAAAAACCGAGTCTCGACCCCTCTCTCCATAGCAGCTTCAGACCCATCTCTAAACTTCCGTTCATCTCCAAGATCTTGGAAAAGGTTGTGGCTAAACAACTCACAGCTGCTCTTGATGAACATAACATCTATGATAGCTTCCAGTCAGGTTTTCGTAGAGCTCATTCTACTGAAACAGCTCTTCTTAGGGTCTCTAATGACCTTCTGACCCACAGTGATGCAGGGGACTGTTCTGTTCTGGTCCTGCTGGACCTGACTGCAGCCGTTGACACTGTTGACCATCACCTGCTACTGGAGAGGCTGAGAGACTGGGTAGGCCTATCAGGATCTGCTCTGGAGTGGTTCTCCTCTTATCTCCCTGAGCGCTCCTTTTCTGTGGCCGTCTCCAAGTTTAGATCCTCCACCACCTCTCTTACCCATGGTGTCCCACAAGGTTCTGTGCTGGAGCCTCTGCTCTTCCTCCTCTATCTGCTTCCTCTTCAGCACATCCTGAGCTCCTTCAAAGGAATCTCCTACCATCTTTATGCAGATGACATCCAACTGTACATCTCCTTTAAGCCCCATGAGATGTCTAAGCTGCAGCTGTTACACACCTGCTTAGACTCTATCAAAACCTGGACGGTGGGAGCTTTCTTCAGCTGAATGAAGATAAGACTGATATCCTCATCTGTGCCCCAGACAAGCTGGTTCCCAAAGTCAGAGACTCTCTTGGTCAGCTTGCTTCTCACACCAAACCCTCTGTCAGGAATCTTGGCGTGACCTTTGACCCAGCTCTCACCCTGGATTCTCATGTCAGTTCTCTTGTTGGCTCTTCCTTCTTCCATCTCAGGAACGTTGCTAAGCTGAGTCCCATTCTGTCCCGCTCTGAACTTGAGACAGTCCTCCACACCTTCATCTCCTCACGCTTAGACTACTGTAACTCTCTTTTCACGTGTCTGAGCAGAACCTCCCTGAACCGTCTACAGGTGGTTCAGAACGCCTGTGCTCGGCTTCTGACCAAGTCCTCCAAACACACCCACATCACCCCGCTTCTCCTCCAGCTTCACTGGCTGCCAGTCAACTTCAGGGTTCATTTCAAGATCCTGGTTCTGGTCTATAGGGCCTTACATGGACAAGCACCATCTTACATTGGTGATCTTCTTAGTCCCTACACCCCCAGCAGGTCCCTGAGGTCCAGTGATCAAAGCCTACTGGTTGTGCAGCGCCAGGCTAAAGGTCAAAGGTGACAGATCATTTGCTGCTGTGGCCCCCAGACTCTGGACCTCTCTCCCCCTGAGCCTGAGATCAGTGGACTCAGTGGTCTCCTTTAACAAGCAGCTGAAGACTCACCTGTTCAGGATTTGGTGTGACCTTCATCACCCTCTCCTTTTTCTGCTCTTTTAACCCATTCCGCCTTTCCTCAGGATCCACCCATTTCCATCTTCCCTATCTCTCTCCCTTTCCTTATATTTTTAATCACAATTTTTTTCCATGTTAAACTTTTCTATATTTGAAATTTTTTGTTTTCTTGACGTGCCTCATGATTTTTATCTTGAGAGGCACCGTATAAAATATAGTTTTCTTTATTTTTCTTTCTGCCATCTTTGTTGTTTCGCTCAGTCACATCATCCCGCCTTCAAACGCTCAGCATTTTGACTGGCAAGTCACACAACTCTTCGGGCCTGCTGGGGTTCGCGACTAGACCAACATGCAGATCAAAAATAATTTTGCCTTCTGCTACGGATTATCTACGATACTTAGAATTAGCATGTTAGCTCAATATTTAGCTTAAAATTGCAACATGTTGACAAAACAAACTCATAAATATAGTGAGAAACTGTAAACGTGAATATTTTATTAACAAGTTAGAGCACAATAGAAACAACATAAAAGGCATCTGGAAAGTATTAAATGGTGTAATTAGGAAAGAGATAGGGAATAATAACTATAAACCACATTTTATAGAGAGAAAAAATAATATTACAAACATGAATGAAGCAGTGGATGAATTCAGCAAATATTTTGTAAGCATAGGATCTAAATTGGAGGAACAAATAATAGTTGATGAGATACAAACGGATGCCACAGAGTGTGTTGAAAGAAATAACAATTCTGTTTTTTTAAGAGCAGTTGATGAGAAGGAGATTTATGATATAGTGAGAAATCTGAAGAATAAAACCAGTACGGACTGGAATGATATTGGCATGAAAACACTGACATGTGTGATTGAGGGCATTGTAAAACCATTAACACACATTTGTAATCTTTCTTTTCAAAAGGGTTTTTTTCTGAAACATGAAAGTAGCAAGGGTAATTCCTATTTACAAGCCAGGAGATAAGCATCAATTTACAAATTATTGACCTGTGTCAATACTATCATAATTTTCCAAAATATTAGAAAAGCTTTTTGTTAAAAGATTCAATAATTTTGTTGATCAATATGAGTTGCTGACGGAAAGCCGGTATGGCTTCAGGAATAATAGGTCAACAGTCCAGGCACTGATTGATCTTATTGAAGAAATAACAGAATGCATTGACAAAAAAAAAAGCATGCAATAGGGTTGTTTTTAGATCTGAAGAAAGCTTTCGATACAGTAAACCATGACGTATTGATGAGAAAAATGGGAAAATGTGGTTTCAGGGGTATAGTATTGGACTGGATAAAAAGTTATTTATCAAATAGACAACAATATGTGCAAATAAATCAACATAAATCAGGACTAAGAGAGATACAATGTGGGGTACCTCAAGGATCAGTCTTAGGACCTAAACTGTTCATAATGACATTTGTAGGGTTTCACAAGTATTGACGTTTGTATTGTTTGCAGATGACACAAATGTTTTTTGCTCAGGTGTGGAATTGCAACAGGTCCTGGATGTGGTCACAGAGGGAAAAAAAATGGTTTGATGTAAATAAACTGTCACTAAATTTAGAGAAAACAAAATTTATGTTGTTTGGAAATGAAAGCATATACAATGAATTAGATATTGTAATTAATAATGTAAAAATTGAAAGAGTATATGAAATAAAATTTCTTGGGGTGGTCATAGACAGCAGGATCTGTTGGAAGCCACACATCAAATATGTTAGGGGGAAGCTTGCACGGGGCATTGCTATATTGGGGAAAGCTAAGTATATTTTTAATCAGAAAGCACTTTATATGTTATACAATACGATGCTACTGCCATATTTGAGCTATTGTGTAGAGGTCTGGGGAAATGTGTACAAAAGTAATTTACAATAACAACAATGCAGAAAAGGGCTATCAGATTAATAACAAATTCAGGATATTTGGATCACACAAATGAACTTTTTATTAGAACACGGACAATGAAGTTCCAGGACTTGGTTAAATACAAAACAGCACAAATAATCCAATCCAATCCAATTTTATTTATAAAGCGCATTCACAAGGCATTACAACCAAACAAGGCGCTGTACACTAAAAATGTTGGTTAATTAAACTGGCATTATATAAACATGTCGAACACAGATAAAAGATAAAAAGGAAATACAAGAAAATTCCCAAAAATAACAGCTAAAAATCATTAAGACACAGGGTGAAGTAAAAATAGGAAAAAAAAACATTTTACAAAGAACCTCAATAATACGGAAGTCGATAATTGTGGAGACAGTTTTTAAACAATGCAGATGTTAGTGAGGTTCATAATTATGTTGTATAAGCTAGGTTGAAGTAGTGAGTTTTCAGGCGTGATTTAAAAATGCTAGCTGTTGGTGCTAGCCTCACTAGCAGTGAGGCTAGCACCTCACTGCTAGTGAGGCTAGCACCTCACTGCTGTATAAAGTAGTAGTAGTAGTAAATAATGTATAAAGTAAGAAATAAATTAATGCCTGATAAAATACAGAAACTGTTCACGGAGAGAGAATGAGGATATAATCTGAGAGGGACACTAAACGTAAAGATCCATAAGTTTAGAACAACATTAAAACAGATGTGTATCACAATAATAGGGGTTCAATTATGGAATAATTTAGAAGAAGAAATCAAAGTAAGTACAAATATAAATGTGTTTAAAATGAATTATAAAAAACATTCTAAAAAAGTATAGAGTGGAAAATAGATGATTTATGTGGGTGTCCTTTATTCTAAGGAAAATTAAATATGAGCATCAGTTGTAAAAATATGTTTTTTTTTCTTTTCTTTTTTTTCTTTTTTTCCATATGGTTTGGTGTTTTTTGGGTGACTTGTACCATTTTGTTTGTTTTAATGTAGATTTTGTGTTACATTTAGTAAACAAGAAAAATGACTTGTATAAAGGGGTAGGGACATATAAGTTTCGACTTCAGCCTACTCCTTTTCAGACAGAAGAAAAAAGGGGCGATGACTTGTATTTCTTCTGTTTTTGTTTTTTTTTTAAATTATGTATATTTTCTTTGTTTGAAATAAACTAAACAAAAAATTGGAACATTTCAAGGAATTCTTTATACTTAGATTTCGTTCTAAATATTTATTTTAAACATTAACTTTTAAATTTGTCGAAACATGTAGACAACGATGTAATTCACTGTAAAACCCAATAAGTTGATATAACTCAATTTTTTTGGTGAAACTGATTAAGTGAATGAAACTCAAAAATAGTTGAAAAAAGCCACAGCTTATTTAGCTGCTTTAGATTAATAGTTTTAAGTAAAGTGAATATATATTTCATTATTTCACACATATTTTGGGGGCATTCTCTACTTTACATTCTTAGTTTTTAGTACTAAATTAAATCAAGCGTAAAATACTTGAAATCTTTAACTATGCCACTGTTAACCCAGATAAGTAGAATTTACTTTATAAAGCAATGTGGCAGGCAGGTGAAGAGTGAGGGTAGCTAACACCAACACTGAATGCCTCACACACCCATGGCAATCTGTGAGAACCCAAAGCCAAGTCCAGAGATCCTGGCATGAACCACCAAATCCTTAATAACAGAGGGACGTCACAGCGTGGTCATTCCCTTAGCCAACCTCCGCACTTATGGTGATGCAAGTAACACCACATTTGCAACACTGAACAAAGTAATAACTAAGAACAATACAACTCCCCACAATAAACATAAACACCCTCAAATAGAACAAAATAACTACAAACATGACTACCAACAATGCACCTCACCCACCAGTTGTTTATTGTTCTTGAAACCCACCAAAATTGCTTGTCCTAGGTTGTTTTTCCTATAGATCCACAAATAGTTCTAAAAATATACAAGTCTGTTTACCAAACACGCTTTAAGGTGACGTAAAGATGAACAGAATAAAATAGAAACAAAAAATTATAAATAAATCACATTTCAGTTGAGATTAGTCATTCCAGCTAAGTTGTTCTTTATTAATTCATGTAGGTTATGCTTATTAAAAAAAGGAAATAGTTCAGATAAATTAAAAAGTATCAGTTCTATGTACTTAAAACAAGGAAAAGGCTGAACTAACTCAACAAATTTGAGCTCAAAAAACTATTTTAAAATTTTGAGGTCCATCTACTCAAGATAATTGATTATATTCAAGTAAAACTAATTCACACCCCAAAACATTGTTATGAAGAGCTAACTGTAACAAAAACAGAGCTGTTACTTTACAAATCAGTGCCATATAGAGGAACTCTGCATGGATGGATAGACAGGTCTAGACCCGGTCCAGGTACATAAAGACCATTTTAAAGAACAAAAAAAAAAAAAAAAAGATTTGCTCGGATATTTTAAAATATCCTTCATAATGAGATATTGCAGGAAAATATGACTAATTTAGGAGAAAACAAGAGTGATAACTGACCAGCCTTTCTTGTTACCTGGTCCTTCATGGTGTTTGTTCAATCTTCACAAACAAAAACTGTCCAAACACAGCCCTATTATGGCTTTATAAAGCAAGCACTGGAAAGCAAAAAGGACATTCATTGACTTTAATGGGATGAACTGATCAACCATATCTAATAGAAATCATTGCCCCTGGCCAAAGCTGCTGTGGAATCGAATTACACTTGGAACACAAAGCTTTTACGGCTTCTTAGAAAACTGTAATTCAATCTGTTTAGTATAGAAAAGAAACAGATAAGTTCAAATTAAAACATTGAAAAAACTTTGGTTTGCATGGAATATATTCACCTTATAGGAACTTGCATATTTGGTCCGTTGGTTGTTTCATTCATCAAAGCACGTACAGAACTGTTTAAACTGTTCATGGCATTTTACACGAGGACAAACAAGGTTCACTTTGGTTTTTATAAAAATGTTTAAATGAAACGGAATGGCCCTTATGTATGACGGTTTATTATGTGTGGAGTCGTTATGCAGCAGTTGGGCCTGAGTTCATCAAGCCAAGTCCAAATCAAAGGAAAAGTAAGCTCCAGTTATAAAATATCAAGTGAGAGAGAGAGAGAGAGAGAGAGAGAGAGAGAGAGAGAGAGAGAGAGAGAGAGAGAGAGAGAGAGAGAGAGAGAGAGAGAGAGAGAGAGAGAGAGAGAGAGAGAGAGAGAGAGAGAGAGAGAGAGAGAGATGATTTATCAAGTGGCTTTTTAATCCTCTGCCTGAGACTCAAAGTTGCTTCAGGATGGGAAGTCTTCCCTCAGACGCATCCGGACCACAGCAGCATCCGGTCATGGAGAGGTGTCCCTAACTTTACCCAGTACGGCATGGACTTTCTGCTGCAGCTTTCTGCTCATTTAACACCTGAATCATATTCAAATAGCTTTGTATTCGTAATTCAGAGTGCATGTCCGGTGATTTAAGCCTTCGACAGTTCTGCGAACCACGAGCACGTGGCGGCATGTTTGACTTGACGCTTTCGGTGCATCAGATATGTTTTATTTAAGGAAAACACACAGATATTGAGTCTGTCTGCTGGAGGAAGCAAATATATTTTCTCCATCTCTTGTAGTTATAACCTATAGCTTTCCTCAACGGAACTTTACGCACAGACCTCTAACCTCTCCAAACTCTTTCCTCCTCTCTGCAGCCGATGTGCGCAGAGGCATCACCTGTAGCTGCGGTGGAGAGCACTTGCCTGTTGGATTTCTGTCCGCGGAGCAGCGAGTCCAAACTCAGCGGAGCCACTCAGACCACCAGCTCTGCCAGAACCCGCAGGGGGCAGTGAGAGCAACGCGCCGGCGCGGGCTTCGCACGCATCGCAGAGAAGATGAACATCCAGGTCCTTCCAGAGCACAAGCTCTCGTCTGTCGCCCCGCTGAAACAGTGCAATGTGGAGAAAAAGGAGGTGGAACTTATTTTGGTGAAGGACCAGAACGGCGTCCAGTATACCAGTACCTCAATCATCCCCACCCCCGGGCTCCGCGCAGGTTTGCAAGGAACAGCCCCAGAGGACGACCGGGAAACTTGGGGCAAGAAAATAGACTTTCTCCTGTCAGTCATTGGCTTCGCGGTGGATCTGGCCAATGTTTGGAGATTCCCTTACTTGTGCTACAAAAATGGTGGAGGTGGGTACCAAGCAGTAGTTTTTGTTGTTAATACATTTGTTTAAAAACGTAAAATGTTATTAAAATTTATATTATTGCCAAATGTTTAAATCAACATATGAATAAAAAGTCTAACCTTGTTTGTAGAGCAAATGTGTTTTCACTGTTTGAAGAAAATATGAAGTATTTGATTTAGTTTTATTTTTGAACGTTTCTAATGAAGATGGAGCCTAATTAGAAAAAAGTTTAAAAAATGCCCCACAGAGTTATTACAGCACCGATTCTTTTTGGATTTAGAAGTTTGGAGGAGATAATTATTGTTGTTCTAATTTTAGCTCCTTTAACTTCCCCCAATAGTCCCAGGTGGGTAAAAGGGGGAAATGCATTCAACTTTGATGAAAGAAAACCCAATTTTCTTTGGTTTGTTTATTCATGACATCATCCACAGCTCAACTGCAGCCTCCAACTCTTGTTTTTTTAGGAGAATTCATGAAAAGTAACACTTTTTGCAAAGTGTAGATTGTTTAGTGTGAACTTCGGTTTCGCTGTTAGTTTATTTGCTCTCTTTTAGTTCTGTTTTTAAAAGAAAACCATCTTTCATTCAAAAACCGATGTGTTTCATGTATGAAATACTTTTTTTATTTCAAATTTTCAAACTTGAAGTCAAGCTCTTTGAAAATTAAGTCATTTCTGAGGCGATTCTCAAGCTTTGCTATTTAAAAAATCCTGGTCTGCATGATGAAGAAAGTCCATCTGCTATTGAAGCATGCTCGGGTCAAGGAGCCCGAAACTGACCCGTATCTGTTCTGCTCTATCTTCTGATGACTCATAAAGCCCTGGAATTCATTATGCTGTTGAAAATCTCCATCGCAGTGATTTGTCTGTGTTTCTGAGCTGTGTGTCGGAGCTCAGCTGGGTGGAGCTGAACCAGGAAAACATATCTTCATGGGAAGCTGTGCCGCCCTCTGGACTCTAGTTTGCTTTTGCATTTGATCAATCGTCTCTCCTGTCAGTGGCCAGCCCCGGTGCGGCCTGTCAAACACACTGGCCCTCAGCAAGAATTAGTCATTATTACTGCAGCTCATGCGTCATTTGTGATAGACAACGTCAAGATCAATTTAATTACAAGAGGCGGTTTCCTCGTTGGTGCGTGTGCTTTGAAAGCACAGCGTGAAAACAGCTCTGAGCCTCCCCACTAGCACGCTGTAATTTGTTATTTTTCCAAGAATGTCAAACCCCTCCTGCCACTCCTGTTTCCCTTTTGTTTATCCGACCAGCGCTTGTGTCAGTGTCATAAAATGTTATTTTTTCTTTAGGAAAGAAGAGAGAATTATCATGTCTGTCTTCACAGGTGCCTTCTTGATCCCATATACCCTTTTCTTGGTAATTGCGGGGATGCCATTGTTCTATATGGAACTTGCCTTGGGACAGTACCACCGAGAAGGAGCAGCAACAGTCTGGAAAATTTGTCCATTTTTTAAAGGTGATTGTAACACACAAACACACGAATCCTCAGCGTTCTGCATGCAATCCCGCAGACCTGCCAACTTTAAAATATGCTACCAGAAGATCACCACGTCCTCTTCAGGCCTTTCAACATCTCACCCTTTAATTTCATCCTTTACCTCCTCCCTCAGACACCCATATAGCAATTTGACCAAAAACTGTCACAGCTGTTGTTCCATCAATTTTATTTTATTTGTTTGCACACATTTTGTTCCAGTTAAATTAATAAAACAAGTCCAACCCAAGACAGTGTTCAACAACCTTAGGCACGTGCGGTCAGTGCATCAGAAAACCAACCATTGCACTTATAATTAGAAAATCTTGGCCCATTACAAAATACGTTCTGCAGTTTATAACCTACACCACTGACCTGTGTAAGTACACTTCAGGCAACAGAACAACACCAACTTTCAGGTAACGTCAGATAAGTTGCAACACTCACTGCTTTTGTTGGCTTCGGCACTAAGGCGGGTCTGTTATTTTCCCACTTAGAATGAGAGGGTGAAGGGTTTATGGGCTTCTCTGTTTCACATGAAGACATCACATTCCAGCAGAGATAGTTCCAAAACTTCATGCCCCACAAGCAGGTCAGGATGAAGGTCTCGTGGATCCATGCCAATGAACACTATTTCAGCTTTTGAAATGTTAGTCAGATGAGAGTTTTAGTGCATGCACCCTCTGCTCAGACCTTAATGGTGATACAGTGAGACAAAATGACACATGCCTGTGATGCGGTTTGGTTTTGTGCACATTCTCCACGTTTTATTAACACTTAACTCCTCCACTTGAGGCAGGAAGTCGTCCCTGACCCGGATAAGGCATTCTACCCTTTTCAAGACCATTGTCTCAGATTTAGAGGAGCTAATTCTCATCCCAGCTGCTTCACTCATGGCTGTGAGCCACTCCAGCAAAAGTTGGAGCTCATGGTTCGATGAAGCCAGCAAGATCACATCATCTGCAAAAAGCAGAATCTTGATCCTTAGGCCACCAAAACGGATCCCTTCAACACCTTGGCTGTACCCAGAAATCCTCTCCAGAAAGGTTATGAAGAGGATTTGTTAGGGATTTCCAATCAGGGTTGAATCAGGGTCTTTTGCCCTAGAGTCTGAGTCACTTAATTTTGAGAATCTGCCGATACCGAGTCTCGATCAAATACTTTGGATACATAAAGAAAGAATTAAGAAAGCAAAGAGACAGATCTAGGATGTCCCTTATTCTTTGTATTTAATAATTTTATTTTAACATTTAACAACTCCGTTAACAAACAGATCACTCTGAGGTAGCCTGACCAATCAAGTGATAAATAACAGAAACTCCTCACTTTTGGACTTTAGTGAAACAGAAAATATTAAAAAAGTCTAATATAAAATAGCACCTCATCCTAAAGTACCTGTTGGGGATCCATTTTGCCTTGGCCCCAAATAAGTTGATCTGAGTTGTATCACATATATAGATATCACACACTTACAAATGATTGCTTTATAACAGGTAAACAGGTGTAGTGGGATAAATCTACCTATCTTTTGCTTTTCAAGCATTTTGTTTTGTTTTCTTGGTTTTTATGTGACTATTTTCCTGTCCTGTCTGTCTCTGATCTTCCTGCATCTCCTCTCAATCCTCCAGGAAAACTGCCGTCTGACTTCCTACTTTAACACCTCATGAGTTTCTTTTGAACTAAGCCTATCAAAGGCATCCATTTACTGCAAAAATAGCAGAGTAGGCACTGCGTGGCCACACAAGTGAGGTTAAGTCACCGAAGCACGGGTGATGAGCTCTGCTGGAGCGATGCGCGTCGGCTACGAGTAAAAGACAAAAATTGCAAACATGAACAATCATGTGTTCATCATATATAAACTCTCTGCCTCCCCCTCAAAGAATCCCTGGTATGCTGAGAATCCATATAAATAATAGCATTTGGGTAGAAACAGGATTCGTGCTCCCTAAAGGTGTTTAGGTTGAAGGCTTCAGAGGAACCCGTCACCCTTTCAGGAGAACCGGGTTCCCCTTTGCTCTCCCGTCATTCTGACCCTGTTTTTGAGTCCAGATTGGGAGGTACTGTCTGATCCCGATCAAGTCTGAAACCACGTGATTGGGAACAATTTCCAATCATGTGATCGGATCTGGACATCCCTAGACATCCCTAGAATTTTTATAAAAAAATCAGCCTTGGTGGAGTCCAACTCTCACCAGGAACAAGTCCGACTTACTGCTATATTACTATATTACTTCCTGCTGGATGGAGCTGGTCCAGTGTCCCATGGCCAGGGTCAGACCACATTTTCTCCCTGAATCCAAAGTTTTACTATCCGACAGAACTTCCTCTCCATTGAAGCCATGAATAGTCCTTACCAGGGAGGCTTAGTGTGATCCTCCTGTTGTTGAAACACACCCTGCGATTTCCCTTTATAAGTAGGAACCACCACCGTTTGCCAATCCAGTGGAACTGCCCCGATGTCTATTAATTACTATGAACAGAAAATTGGCTTTAATTTCATTTTGATAAAGATGAAAGAAAAACTGAAAACATACACGAGTAGAGCAAAGTTTTAACAACATGCCTGTATTTCTCAGGTGTGGGTTACGCTGTGATCATCATAGCCCTGTATGTTGGCTTTTACTACAACGTCATCATCGCCTGGTCCCTCTACTACCTGTTCTCCTCCATGACCAGTGAGCTGCCTTGGCTCACATGTGACAACTACTGGAACAGTCCCAACTGCACGTCGCACAAAAGCATCACTGATTCTGTCATTGGTAACGGCTCCTCATACGCCAAGTACAAGTTCACCTCGCCAGCAGAGTTCAATGAGTAAGTGATTTCCAGACTCTACTCTAAATGTTCCTCCAGTGCTAACTTGTTAGTAAAGACTAAGTAGAACTGTGACAGGAATCGTTTAGAGGATGTGATGCTTTGTTATTATTTAGTGTATTTAACTTCTAGCTTTGCTGTGATGCTAACGCTAGTTTGTGTGTATAAAAGCAAGATTTTGTTCATCTATTTCTGTTTTTATTATCTTTGTTATCATCTTAATTTTCTGACCGTCTAAACAAATATTGCAGCTAAAATGTCATTGCGAGTCTTTCAGCTTATGTCTCTGATGGTACTTGCATGATGCAGATTTTGCACATTTGTTTATTCTCGAAATACTAATAACTGAGTCAGAAGCATTTAAATGCCAACAAATGATCAGGAAAGCTTACATGGGGTGCAGATTGAATAATATAAAAAAAATTGTCGGAATCAACTCTAAACACACACACACACACAGACACGCACACATTTTGTATTTGTATTTATTTTTCCGTCATAACAATACATATAAAATACATGAAAAGGAAAATAATTATCTAATGAAGATCATAACAATAATTATCACAAGTACAACTTCCTCTTCTAAATTAAACAGTTTCTTTAGATATAATTTATGAATGAAAAGGTATATAGGCTGAAGTAAAACTTATTTAAGCCTACCCATGAATTCATTACAAAAAATCAACAGTGTCATAATTATCAAAAGTAAATAAACATAAACAATACAGTTATTACATGCATCATCCTAATTTCAACAAAATCAGTCAAGAGGTATAAATGTGTGACGAAACTAATTTTGGTGTATTTGGTAATTGCGTAAGGCGTTATTTTTAAAACTCTTTTTGAATATTTTCAACGAGCATGGATTTTTTAATCTATCCTCGAGGCTATTCCATAAACTAACTCCTCTTACTGAGGTACATCTTTTTTTTATTGGTTCTAATATATATATATATATTTTTTTTTTTTAAATCCCAGTTCCTCTTAGACTATATCCTCCTTCCCTTTGTTCAAACATCCTTTGGAGATAAGGCGGAAGATGAGCCTGATATGCCTGATATACTACAGCCAATGTATGCTGGTCAATTATATCATAAAATTTTTGAATTTTTAAATGGATAATGATAGGATTTGCTGGTGCATAATAATTAGCACGGGAAATTATTCAAACTACATTTTTTTGAAGTAAATATATAGGATAAATATTTGCTCTGTAATTATTTCCCCATATTTCAACACCACAGCTCAGATATAGTAAAATAAATGAGTTGTAGAGTATCTGAAGGGATTCAATATCCAAAACAAATCTCATTCTACTCATAAGTCCTATATTTTTTGATATTTTTTAACTTTATATCATCTATATGAGGCTTCCAACTCAGTTTTCCATCTATAGTAATTCCTAAAAATGTATATGTGTGTACTTGTTCAATTTCAATACCATTTATTTTTATAATAATTTCATTATTAATTTTCCTGTTTCCAAATATAATGTATCCTGTCAAACCATCCTTTTAACACTGCCAGTTCTTTTTCAACTAAATCAACAAGCTTGCTTAGGTCGTCACCAGAACAATAAAGGCTGGTGTCATCTGCATACAACAAACAATTTACTTTATCTAGAACTGCACGCACATCATTAATATACATTATGAATAATTTAGGTCCCAAAATAGACCCTTGTGGGCAGGGTCCGAAATTAAATTTTTTACTCACCGGCCAAGTTGGCTGGTAGATGATGAAAAGCTACCGGCCAAGCATATTTTTTACCGGCCAAAATTCTAAATGATTTAGATCTACCTAAAGCATGTTATTCTATATTATGTTGATTCCAAACAGAGTGACAAAATAATTAAAACATCAATTAATAAGGAAAACAACTCTTTTGTCATTTTTACTATTTATTTATTTATTTTTAGAGATGTTTTCATGAACTCTTTCATTGAAATCTAGTCAGACTCCTTGTTTTCTCTGTCCATGAAGTCTGGCCTCCTGCTTCTGACGCCGTCTTTGTGCCAAAGCATTACAGCCTCATTTGGGTCCTAGTCCTTGATATCTGGAGAACACAGCTGCACCATGAGAATATCTGAAAGTGTGTCAGGGCTAGGGTTGTCATGGTAACCGGAGTAGCGGTAAACCCCGGTGAAAAAGTTGACAATAATAATAACCGTCTTGTTTTTTAAAAGATATATTATCTCGGTGGATTACCGTGGCTGCGGTGTAGGCGCGGTGACCCTTACCAGCCACCGTATCATCTGCTGAAGTAGCCGGCGGCACATGCGCACTTTGTTGTTTACGATCAAAACTTTCTTTCAGCTAAAGCTGAAATAATGGCCAAAGGAGGAGACGGCAGCACTTGGGACATTTATTATCCCTCAAAGAAGACAAAGTCGGAAGTACGGGCATTTTTTGGATATTTGAAGAATGCCGAGGGCCAGTTGTCTGTGAAAGGCAGCAACGCTACGTGGCCATCATGATGTAGCCATTGTCTCACGACTCCGCCATCTCCGGTTCGCCACTCTTCACAAAATCTTCTGGTTGCCACTGGTCCTGGTGGTTTTTCTTCCAGTTCGATGAGTTTTTCTTTGGAAGGCTGGCTGACTCCAGTTAAAAACCGCCACATTTCACCGCTAGTTTTAACACAAAGCTAACTGCTAACTTGATAAACTGATTGAATGGGATAGGTGAAAATGAGGTTGGATGCGGCGCTCACATTTCGAGTACGTTTGTGTACGTTGCATGCAGGCGGGAGGAGTTTCAGAAATCCATGGAAGATGACTGATAAACATAACTAATTTGGTGCAAATATTTACTCGCCAGGTGGCAGATAGAGCTCAAAAATTTACTCGCCAAATGGAGCAATTTACTCTCATTTGGCGAGTGGCGAGTGTTAATTTCGGACCCTGCTTGTGGGATTCCATGAGTAATGAACTCCTTTCTTGAATCAACATTATTGATATGCACAAACTGGTCTCTTTCACTAAGGTAGCTTGCCACCCAAGCATAAGCTGTGCCACGAATATCATATCTTTGTAACTTTTGAAGAAGTGCATGATCTATGACGTCAAAGGCCTTACTTAGGTCAATGAAGACACCCAAGGTATATTTATTTTCTTCCGCTGCAGTTGTAATATCTTCAATTAAGGCCATTACTGCCATCAGAGTGGATCTGTTTGATCGGAAACCAAACTTTTGTTCATTCAACAAGTTGAATTTTTTTTTTACAAAATCATCAAGTCCAGTGACAAACCATTTTTCTAAAATTTTAGAAAATTGTGAGGGAAGCGAAATAGGTCTATTATTTAATAATACGTTTAATAATTCTAATAAGTGTTTACTTCCATTTTTATAAATAGGGATTACTTTTGCTGTTATCATTTTACTTGGGAAAACACCAGTACAGAACGACAGTTTGCAGATATATGTAAGGGGTGTGACAATGATTGATCATTTCCTTCACTAACCTCATATCTAAATTACAGCAATCAGTTGAACTTTTGTTTTCAAACATCAACACAAATGAACCACAGTGGCTGCCTGCTCCAACTACACAACACATTTTGTGTAATTATTGTAACAAGATCATTACTGCGGGTCACACAGAACTAAACACAACACCGGTGTTGTCAGTTTCACACAGTTTCTGCCTAAGGACTGATCTGCAGGGCATCTCTCCTCGTCTCGCAGCTTCTGCTCAGAGGGTTCTCCTCCCCCGACTCCTTGTCTCCCATACTTGTCTCCCGCAGCTGTGCATCTATAAAAGTCATTAGATGTCTACAACCTGTTCGTGTCTGGACACGTGGTGCAGAAACTTGACTTTTTTTTATCCCGTCATGAGACTTTGGCTTCCTTGTTTTGATGGATCATCCACCAGAAATCTCTTTATACATTGTTGTGTTTTATCAGCTGGGAATCTGACATTTTATGTTACTGTCCTTATTTTGTCTGTTTGTGCAGGTTACAGTGCTGTTAGTGTTAACCATGCTGAAAGATTTGATCTTTTTTAGCTAAACAGTGGTTAACAGGGAGGTGTCGTCCCTCAGCCAGAAGCTGGGAGCGAGGGCTAAGTGGGTGACTACTCATGGATCAAGGGGTCGATATCTCAACTATTTTTATGGATTTAGTGAATACAACGTCTAACTTTTGTCAGCACACTGGACTTTCACGAACAAAAGTTAGGTGTTAACTTTCACAATAATATTGTCAGGGCTGGTATGAAGGACTGGAATCACATGTAAGGTTTGGCAAAACAAGGCTTTTCTTTAGGCAAAGGCTTCTTTAACTAAGGATCAAAAAACGATCAAAACACAGAACGGAGTAAAAGGACCCAGAGATCAGTTAATGCTTGGCTGGAACTAGAGAATGAAAACTAACAAACTGGCGACTGAAAGAGAACAGAAGCTGGTTAAATACACACAAGAACAGCTGAGAGAAATCAGAGTGATGAGGAACAGGAAACAGAGCTGAAGCAGGAGATTTGACTCCAAAATAAAACAGGAAGTGGGATTGATGAACAGGTCTCACAGCAGGGCGTGACAAATATAACCTTTATGGGGTCATCTTGTGTTTTGCTGTAACATGATGGCATTTCTAAAAAACTCCAATTTTAGATGCGAGTATGGTACTCCAAAACGATCCAGCCATAAGCTTCTTCACTACAAAAGGTGTATACATAAAAGTTCAAATGCACTCTTTGAAGTGCTTGAAAATAGTTCCATCTGTTTATACTTCAAAGACAGCCACGTCTTCCTCAGCTTGTGCAAAAACTGACTGTGTGGCCCAAAGGAAGTCTGTGAAGTGACCTAGACAATACAAGGGACACATGCTAGGAGTGAGGCACAGTGAGCATCTATAACAGCAAACATTTAGGAGTTTAAAATACTATTTCAGTCTGGTACACAGGTCTAGAACTGAAGCTTTGTTTAAACACTATCCCCCGACTCATGTTCCATCTTCCTCAGAACCAATACAGTAGGTATGTAGACGCTTAAAGGAAGTACCACGAGGAGGTCGGTACAACCATGAAAGCTTTGGCCTCATCAATCATGACACATCATCAAAAAAAGAAGGGATGAAACAACATTCAAAGATCAGACACGGGCCACAAAACCACAAATCAAAATATGTTTTCTCCTCATGTTTTTACTTTTGATTTATGGGGCAAATAATCCGTACATGTGCTTGGATGGGCTGAATACAATAGGGTGCTTTAAGACAGATCTTCCATGGGGTTCTCCACTGTAGGGGATTTTAAATCCTCCTGCTTACAGCCAGCTTTGAGAACAGGAGCGATGCCAAGGCACAGCATGAAGGAGGACCACTGTGTCAACAATTCAGTTGCTTCACCCCCTCCGCTCCTCTGCATTCACAAAGCTTTCAATCAATCAGTTTTTATTTATAAAGCGCTTTTCAAGCAAAGTGCTTGACAGAATTAAAATGACCCCAAATTATCTTTACAGTTTAAAAACCTTAACAGACACATGCACACACACACACCAGTAAAAATTTATATTCGGCTGAGTCCAGATGAGCCAAGTAAGGTAAGGCAAGGAAACGCCATCAGAGGGGCCGTCTGCCCCGGCAGCATCAGGTCTTCCACAGCAAGTCAGGGCGCTCAGAGGAGGGGGAGCAGAGACCCCCACCTCCACTCAAACACTACCTGTAGAGCGCCCAGGAAGCAACAGTCGGCCACCGCCCCTGGGGCAGAGGGCCCCCACAGAGAAAACACTGGATTAAAATTAGTAAAAATATAAAAACTAGATAAATTGCATTTCTTGCAGAAATGCTGTTTGAATGCTGGATAGCTTAAACTGTACGCTGAATCTGCTGAATAGCTGAAGTGAAGCTGAAACTAAGCTAAACTGTCAAAATGAGCTGAATGTATTTAAAGATTTAGAAGCAAAAATCAAAAAGTGTAATAAAGCTCAAAATGTCGGTGAAGCGTGGAGAGAAAAATGCTAAACATTGGAAAACTGAAATATTTGAACATAGTTTAAAAACTAGACAGTTGAAATGTTTAAACACCTATCATTTGAGTAAGAATTGTTTAATAGTTAAATTTTCACAATGAGCTGAACTGTGAATTTAGAAACCTTTGCCGATATCTGAAACTGATAAATTAACACATGTTCGGATTGTGTAATGGATGGATGAATGGTTGGATGGATAAAATGATGGATGGAGGGATTGTTGGATGGATGGATGTTAGATTGTTTATTGAACAGATGGATAGATGGATCGATGACCAAGCCGATCGATTTGATGTATCATATGTGTGGGTGTGTACTTCCATTTAGCCAGAAGATGATTGAACTCTCTCAGCCAATCAGAGAGCTGGGATGGGGTTGGGTGATTTCTTGCCTTCTGACGGTCAATAAAATGCAAGTTATGTTTCTAGTTTTACATACAGAGAGGTCAGAAAGATCAGATACAGCAGTTTGTTATTGGCTGGATACTCAGCTTTTTGTATCCATCACAATGAGACTTGGTTAGAGTGATCCTTAGTTCCTTGTGTTGCCATGGTTACAGATGACAGGAGTCTGCTTTAAAATACTGAGGTCCATTTTCACATGACTGTTAGATTTTGAATAATGTTTCTACGTTAAAGTACTGTAAATCCTCTAATATTAGCATGTATTTAATTAACTGCCGGGTATCATATTTTGGCCGGTGTCGGAGTCGGCGGAGGTGAATAATGGCCGTTTTTTTATTGTGGCCGGGTGGATTGTGGTAACAAGCAAGTACGGGGGGCGGTTGTGTCATCCGTCTCACTTTTGATTTGCCAGTGATAGACCACGAGGGTAACTTTAACCGTGCGGAGACGAAGAGGAGGCGAAAATTTGATATCAAGTTCAAAGAGAACGTGCTGATTATGCTGCAGAACACTCTGGGGAGTGATCTGAGAGTGTCAGTATGTGTGTCTTTGTAGACAGGACTTATGGTTTTTACAGCGGTGTTGGGTTAGGGTTAGAATGTCCACTAGAGCCCTGCACTGACGCCCTAGGCCCTCGAGTCGGGTCGGCCCGACGGCCCGAGGGCCGGGCTTTGGGCCAACGACTGTGTAATTACCTCGGACACGGGCCGGGCGCCTTTATTTTTAATCGAAATCATTAAAAAAATTAAAACACTTAAACGCAGCAGTAGAGACCTGCGCGGGACTGTTTTCTTCATCCCGCTCCGCTCCTGCTGAATTTCTGACCATTACAGCCTGCAACCGCAACGTGTGTGTTACACTCCCGCCCGCACCTGCAGCGTGCATGTCTACTCCCGCCCGCAACCGCAAAACTCAGAGAAATTATTACCTCACAATAAAAGAGATGTATTGAGTTTGTGTCCTCAACTTGTTATTTAGGTTATCCGCTTTCACCGCAGCGCTGCGCTCCGTTTCAATCAGGCTGTACAGCAGGATTTCCCCTCGTAGCGATATTTTCTCTAACTCTGATTGCTTCATGCTATAGATCGTTGGAAAGCTGCTTTTATGTACTTTTAGGAACCGTTGGCATTATTTGAATCTGATCAGCCATTCAAAAGTTATAAAACGGAGCATTTTGGATGACAAAATCGCACGTCTCTGAATCTGTGTTGTGATTCGTTGCGCCCAAGACAGGAAATCCCGGTGGCTACCGTAATGTATTGTATGTGCACGAAAAGCCCCATTTTTAATCTTTTCAGCACTTTTGGAATTTTAATGATATTTTGAACTAGAGCAGGGGTTGGCAACCCGCGGCTCTTCCATCCATCTGATGCGGCTCTCTGTGCTTGTAAAATAATGAATGGATATTTAAATAAAATGCTTTAAATTTTACTGAATTAATTTTATATCTGTAAGTCAATTCTATGTAAAGATTGTCTGCGTAAACCTGAACAGACCCAACACAGTCTTACTGTGAGTCCGTGTTGTGTCACGCTTGTGTGTAATCATATGCGCTCATGAGCTGACGAGGATGTGAGATTCTGGGATTCTCCTCAGACGGCTCCTGGATGTGTCGCACATTGGAGACAGGGACAAGCGCTATTCAGCCAAAGTTTCATAATCAGGGAACATTTGCTAAGTGACAAGTCTCTCTGAGAGACAGGGTTTGGAAAACACTCGCTTCAGTGGGAGGAAGCTTCCCGCATGCGCTTCTGCGACGCTCGGATCCTGCACGTCTTTTAACACATTGGCCAGGATTGACGCACTTTGTTTTCATTTAGTTGGTTAAAAAAAAAGTCGGGCTTGGGCTCAGGCCGGGCCAGAGAATCCTGAAAACCTTTTCGGGCCGGGTCGGGCTGGGGCTCCACCCCCTCGGGCCGGGCCGGACACGGGCCCAGATTTAAGGCCCGTGTAGGGCTCTAATGTCCACTCTGGTACCAGTGGGGGTTTAAAGCCATCATCTTTGACATGAAGATCACATTCTCAACTGAAGCATGAAACCAAACGCTCTATTCACACAACTCTGAGAAAGTGGGCATTAGTGGCCTACTTCAGGGCAGGCAAGTTTCAGATTTGATACTAGCTTCAGGGGGAGGAGAAATGCCTGATGGCGCTCTTGGGCCACTTTCTTCTGTAAGCAGTCCTGAAAGTAAATTAGAAATAAAAAACTAAGCTGGGGCAGGAAAATGCAGCAAAAATAGGGTTTAAGGGTATTTCTTATGTGGAAATGACAAAATCACGTGGTAAAAAGCTCAAAAAGTCGATTTTTCATGATCCTTTCAACAATCTAATTTGACGAACCCTTGAGAACCAGATTAACATGAAAATGTATGTTTAGTTGTAAATCACTATTTTGTTCATTAATAAAATAAATCTGACTGAACCATAATTAAACGTATCTTCCTCGGCTTTAGGTCTTAATTTATTTTGCACGCCTGCGTGCAACAGAGCATCTGCCTCTTAACATACAGAAGCCCTTCATAGACAACAGAATGTTAGGCTGGCAGAACAACCAGCTCTGAGTGATGGTGAGGCTAAATGTCAATGTCAAGTTTATTTATGTAGCACATTTCCAACAATCAGAGACTGCAAAAAGTGCTGTACACAGACAAGCAGTAAAAATAAAATGATAAAACACTGAGAACCAGACCCTAAAATTAATTAACAATAAAATCAGATAAAGGAGGGGTAAAAAGGTAGGTTTTTAAAAGAGACTTAAAAGCAGAAAGGCTGTTAGCAGACCTAATCTGTAGGGGAAGGCTGTTCCAGAGCTTGGGAGCGGCCACAGAAAAAGCTCTGTCGCCTCTGGACTTCAGCCTAGACTTCGGAACAGATGATAAATGTGGAAAGGATGATCGGAGGTTTCGTTTGAAGACATGAGTGTTTAAAAGTTCCGACAGATAAGGAGGGGCCAAATTGTGTTGTGCCTTAAAACAGATCAGTAGCATTTTAAATTGAATCCTGTAAGTAATCGGGAGCCAGTGAAGAGCTTGTAAGACTGGTGTTATGCGATCCCTGCGCCTCCTACCTGTCAGCAAGCGAGCTGCCGCATTCTGAGCCACCTGCAAGCGGTGAATTGACGACTGCTCCAGTCCATGATAAAGAGAGTTGCAGTAGTCTAATCTCGACATGATTCGCAGGTGTATAATCTTTTCAAAGTCTTTAGTTGGTAAATAGGACTTGACTTTACTAAGAACACTCAAATGAAAGAACACACTCTGTACAACAGAACTTATCTGTTTATCAAGTTTAAAATGGCCATCAATGAAAAAACCCAGATTTCTTTCCTGAGACATGCAAAAGCATTCTAAAGGGCCAAATACACTGTTTACCCCGTGCAACGGCCCAGGTCCCCAAAAACGTCAATTTCCGTCTTTTTGTCATTTAAAGTGAGAAGGTTCAATTGTAGCCAATTTTTAACATATTTTAGACAATTCAGTAATTTGTCAAACGATGGCCTTCGAGAATGTAGTGGGACATATATCTGCACATCATCTGCAAAGAAGTGATACGAGATGTCATGCTTATGAAAGATGGCGCCAAGAGGCAACATATACAACGAGAACAAGAGTGGGCCCAAAACTGAACCTTGAGGGACACCACAACTAAGTTTCGCTGGAGACGAACAACACTGCCCCATATTTACTTTAAAAGTCCTGCCTGACAGGTAGGCTAACGTCACGCTCTAGGCGGGATAAAAGGATCTGATGGTCCACCGTATCAAAGGCCGCCGTTAGGTCTAAAAGGATCAATACAGCTGATTGACCGGAATCGATAGTTAAAAATATACCGTTAAACATTCTTAAAAGAGCAGTCTCCGTACTGCGGTATTGTTTAAAACCCGATTGAAACTTCTCTAAAATACCCCAATGGTCGAGGCAGTCCTGCAGCTGCCTGTAGACAGTTTTCTCCATGACGTTAGAAAGGAAAGGGAGCTTGGAGATAGGCCTGTAGTTGGAGAGCACCATCGAGATTAGGTTTCTTTAAGAGCGGCTGAATAACAGCACGTTTAAAGGTGGCAGGGACATGACCAGCAGATAAACACGTTTTTATAATAAGTAAAATAATGGACCCGATTGTGGAAAAAACCCTTTTTTAAAAGTGATGGGTGGATACTATCCAGTGGACTGCAGGAAGGTCTTGACTGGTGAACCACCTTTGAGAGGTCAGAGAGAGACAACAGCTCAAACTCTTCAAATGTGCTCAGGATAGTGGGGCTAAAGGGACCTGAGGGCTGATGGCGTGTTTTACTGGAAGAGCTTTTTCAATTCTACCGAATGAGCAAGACGGCCTCTGGGTATTCCAACTACACCAACACAAGGCCTACCGATCACAACGCAGTCTGTAAACGTCTTCCACCAAATAAACCAAGGTCTTCACTTAGTCACCGCCCTCCTCGCGCTCAAGTCAACTTTAAATTTAAATCCAGTCAAATATAACTCACAGTTCCTCCACATTCCAAAAAGGTCACTTTGCAGGTTTCAGAGGCTTTTTTCCTACAGCTGCTGCACAAGCATCCTGAGGTTTTAATCCAAGTCCAGTTCCAGCGCTCATCAGGCCATAACATCACATGCCAACTAAACTGAACCTTTCTTGTAAAAAGTCTCAGAGCCAAATCTAAGAAGGACAAAAGTTCTTTAATGTTCTGCTGCAGGATTTTACAACCCAACAAAAACCATCTTACAGCCTGAAACATCCTGATTTTTAGACACTCGGTGATTCTGTTGTTGGAGTTGATGGGTTAGGGTTAGGGTTAGGGTTAGCTTTGCAGAAAAACAAAAAGTAAAAATTTCATTCTTGCAATGTTTTTGCCGTGGTTTAAGTTTACAAGCTACACCTTCAGTTCAGTTTATGTTGATCTGTAAGAAGTTTTCCCTCCTTAGTAACTCCAACTTGAATATATATTTAAAACAGTTTTTGGGTGTTCTATCCCCTATAAAATCGTTGAATTCAGCCAGACACTGCCACAAAATTAACAAATTAACTAAAAAAACAGCTACATTTTTTATAATTCTTTTATTATTATCAGCTGTAAATGAGACTGAACAGCTTTAAAACCACGTGTCTGTAAACTCTCTGTTTTTACACCTGCTCTAAACATTCTCAGCTGCACATCCACCTAATTTTAAGTAGGAGATAAAAATAACATACTTTTAGTTTGAGTAACAGGTGTCATAACAAATGAAGTCACACCATTTGAGGTTTTTTAAGGACACATGACTTTATGAGAGACTTCCAGGGTAACGGGACATAACAGCTTCCTGCTGTTGTCCCGATCACAAACGTGCTTTTTTCCATGGATGCTTCATGCCCAAGTCTATTCTACTTACTCCTATTATCCTTAAACTTTGCATTTCTTATACATAAACTGTGGTCGACCCTCCATTATGGCTGGGCAATATTATCTAAAATCAGTATTGCAATATATTGAGGATTTCACCCAGAGGACGATAAATGGACGATAACTACATGTGTGCGCTAAAACAAAAGGTGTCCACTAGATGGAGCTCTTGCTTGTATTACGTTGAGTCACTTTTGTCATGTGACTTGAGGTGGTACAGCTTCTTAACTCATTCACTGCCAGTCGTTTCCTGATCAGTAAAGCCCTTCGCTGCCAACGTATCTCAGAATTTTCACAGTTTTTTTAAGAGTCACAGAACGTTGCACGCTAGGATGATGTCGACACCAAAACAACCAAAACAAAGCGGAGACTCACCTCTTACATCAGGAAGAATCCGCGTGTTCCGAGCGTCATCCGTTCTTTCATAATCCGTTGTTGAATTGTGATCGGCAGACGCTTTTCCGGTTCGCTCCTCACTTATTTTACAGCAGCGGCCCAAAACGATCTCCTAACACATGGATGTTCTGCTTCCTGATCACGTGACGTGTGACGTACGCGGATGAAGATCGTCGTTAGAGGTGAGATGTTTGTTCTCACGGTGCGGGGGCTCGTCCGACGCCCACACAGTAAAAACATGCAAATGACGACTTTAGTCGTCATTGGCAGTGAACGAGTTAAAAGGGACATGAACATTGCCAACCTACACGCATGTTTACATTTTTTTAATAAGCTAATTTATGGACATGGGAAAAATGATGGAGTCAGAAATTTTGATAATGATAAATGTTCGATTTATTGCCCAGCCCTACCCTCCACAGTCATATGCCATCTTGAAACATGGTAGCTGTCTAGGGACATACAGGATGGCGCAGGTTGTCTCCAGACTTGCTGGTGTGGGATTCTTGCCCTGCTCCAACCACATGTGATACACCTCTGCCTCTCAGTTTTTATTACTCAACACATACAGCACTTTTATGAAATTTTAAAAGGAATACAAATCAAAAGAGTGGACCGGATCACTTGATCGAAAGCTGGAAGTAATGGATGACATATAACCCCATATTGCCTTTTGATGCGTTGGCTATTGTATATGCAATAACTACTCTGAACTCTGTGGCACTAAAGATACTGATCCCCCATTTTGTTTTTAAATTAAATGTTTAGTTAACTGAAACTAGTTAACTTGTGCATTTTTTTTATTGGTCTGAATCAGTTCATAATTTTCTAGTTGGTCTCCTTCTTGGGTTAGTTTCCTTTCACACACAGAAAATACTGCAAATAAAACTCAGTGTGTCTCTACAGACCAGGTAAGGTTTGTTTGTGGATCACCTCCTAACAGGTCTCAGGATGGTTCTTTAACGAGGTTACTGTGGTCACACCTGTTCACCTGTGCTACTACTAGTGTACCTGTTGAATTAATTATAGATTCACCAGGATAAATACAATAAAGTTTATCTCTCACTAAATAGAATATTTCCTAAGAAATCACAATGTAACCATAGAAACACCACTTGGAGTGTGTGTGTGTGTGTGTGTGTGTGTGTGTGTGTGTGTGTGTGTGTGTGTGTGTGTGTGTGTGTGTGTGTGTGTGTGTGTGTCTTCTCGATCACCAGTGAGTCGTGGAGGATGGCTGCTTATACTGAGCCTGGATTCTCTGGAGATTTCTTCCTGTTAAAAGGGAGTTTTCCTCTCCACTGTCGCTGCATGCTTGCTTAGTATGAGGATTGCTGTAAAGACTCTGACACTAGTCAGTGACTCGATGCAACCTGCTGGGTTCCTAATATAGGAAACTTTTTACTGATTGGCTTAATGACCTGACCTGTACGGGGACGTTTGCTGTGTGCAGGTCCTTGTACTCTTGTCGTGATTTTGGTGCTTTTTAAATAAACTTGAATTGAATTCAGAGGACCCACCCTAAGGGGAGACACTGACCACACTGCAGAGGTGAACATCTATTTGTTTACAAGGACCAGGGTGGGATGTAGAACTTGTGCTGCAGCTGTTATATATTAAATGTCAGTGCTTCAGTTAGTGGGGAGTTGGGACTCTAAAACTCTAATTTTACACAGAATTTGTGCAAAAATAAATTGTATACAGGTGATCCCTCGTTTATCGCGGTAGATGCGTTCCAGACCTGGCCGCGATAGGTGAAAATCCGCGAAGTAGGGACACTATATTTACAGTATTTATTTAACAGGTACGTATTCAGTATTCAGACTTTTAAAACCCTCCCTTTACATAGAAAAAATTTTTACTTGGTTTTTTTTATAGTTTTATTACAAAAAGTGCATTTTATGATGAAATTGATGAAAAAAAAAACAGGAATTTCTTGATATTTCGCATAGAAAAATACTGCGAATTGGCAAATTTCCCTTGGATAAGGCTCCAAAGAAAAAATCCGCGAAGTCGTGAATCCGCGATAAACGAACCGCGAAGTAGCGAGGGATCACTGTATCACCAGTTTTACCCAACATTTAACCTTCCTCTCACAGAAGTCTAAAATTTTCAGTGAAAAGAAAATGATCAAATCAAGTAATAATGAACCAATAAAACACTATTTTAGCCAGAAGGAAGAAGGAATAACCAACAAGAGTCAAAAGTGGGATTATTTCTAAAGTTAAAAAAGTAAACATTGTTTTTTTATTTGACCTTTTTCTTCTTTTTTTTCCCAGACGACGTGTACTACATCTCCATGAAAGTGGGGGAATCCATGACCTGGGCCCCCCTCGCTGGGACCTAACGCTGTGCTTGCTTGCGGTGGTTATCATCCTCTACTTCAGCCTGTGGAAAGGAGTCAAATCTTCAGGGAAGGTACAGACACAGCCAACAACAATCCACTCGTGCAACATAACTTTTCATACAGACCGGATGCACGTCCTGAATCAAGTTTTGTGTGCAAGAACAAAAAGAAAACGTAAAAACAGAGAGCTGCGAGGCAAATGAAACAGTCCAGTGCCTGTGCATGTCTCTACAAAGCAATTTGCAACTAATTTCAGGAGGAAATTCATTTCTGTTTTGCTGACATTTACACGTAATTCTTAAATGAGTAGCAAATGTTACATTTCCATTTGTAAATTAAGGTATACCTTGGTTATAATTAACTTTACCTTTCTCTTCAAGCAGATTTAGAATAAAAGAAAGAACAAACAAACAGCATAACAAAGACAAAAAGGTTTTAGCTGGCTGCATCCAGACTGACCAAACGTGGTTCTCTCACTTTACCGGTCGATCTATGTTCCTACCCTCATCTATGGTCACAAGCTTTGTGTAGTGACCGGAAGAATGAGATTGTAAATATAAGTTACTCAGGTATCTGATTTGGATGCCTCCTGCCGCCTCCCTGGTGAGGTTTTCCGGGCACATTCAACTGGAGAAGACCTTAAGGAAGACCCAGGACACGCTGGAGGGACTATCTCTCTCGGCTGTCCAGGGAACGCCTTGGGATTCCCCCAGAGGAGCGGGCCCAAGTGGCTGGGGAGAGGGAAGTCTGGGCCTCTCTGCTTAGGCTGCTGCCCCCGTCACCGAACTCCGGATAAGTGGAAGAAAACAGATGGATGGAGAGTCTTCTGGTTCTCATCATGGCAAAACTCAAAACGGCTGGAAACCACTGTTTTAGTATACAATTATGACATTATTGCAATAATGTCAGCTACATGTGCACCTCAATAATAATTTATTTTGCTATTTCAACTACAATCTGTCAGTTTTGCAGGAGAATAGCTCAGGAAAGTGGGCGATGTGATTTTATAGTAATTTGTTGTTGCTCTTGTGTGTTTGTAGGTGGTGTACATAACAGCTACTATGCCCTACATTGTCCTGTTTGTTTTGCTTATCCGAGGCGCAACTCTGAAAGGCTCCATGAAGGGCATCACAGCCTACCTCAGCATTGACATCAACAAGCTCAAAAATCTGGAGGTCAGAATCGTTGTCTACTTTTAATCTCCTATTTAACCCTTCAGCCAACGTTTACCCTAAACCCGTGTTTGGTCTTGTTTGTTAGAGTTTAACAGTTTATAGTTGAACATCAATTCCCAGGCTTGCATATAAATATTGAAATAAAGAGTCATCAGTTTTCTAAAGAAAGAGAGACTAATGGCTTAACTTTGGAAAAGAACATCAAGTTGGAATTAAAAGGCATCCTAGAAAAACCGTTTTGTTTTTACAAGTGGAAAATGTCCTTAGAGCCTCCGTCAGAATGAGAAGTTTTATTAACATACGCGTGAGCAGGGTCTCAACATTAGGAAATTGCTGCGGTACTTGGTGCAAAAACAAGAAATAAGCACAATAAAATAATTTATAGAGAAACATTAATTAAGAAACGACTAACAAGATAATGTAGGTACTGATCAGAGCTGAACAGTTCAGGTGCAAACATAACACAGGGTCAGGTGACTGGAACAAGGCTTCTGGGGTGAGAAGGTCCAGGTCATTCATGAGTCCACTTGCAGAGGGGAAGTAACTGTCCATGTGGTGAGAGGTTCTAACGGATTTGAGCCTCCTGCCAAATGGGAGCAAGTCGAAATAAACTTTGTCCAGGGTGAGAAGGGTCAGCTGTGATCCGACCTGCATGCCCCAATGTCCTGGAGGTGTACAGGTCCTGTATAGAGGGAAGTTTGCAGCCAATGATCTTCTCAGCAGAGTGTACAACATGCTGCAGTCTCTTCATGTCCTGGGTGGTAGCTCCAGCATACCACACGGTGATGGAAGAGGTGAGGATGGACTAGATGATTGCGGTGCAGAACTGCCTCATCAACTGTACTGTACGCAATATAATCCATGAAACTTTGTTGGGTCTCACAACAACCCAGGAGCCTTGATAAAAGACCAAGCACAACCCCATAATGAAAAGACTGGTTTTCCCCACTAGGGTTGTCATGGTAACCAGTGTAGCGGTAAACCCCGGAAAAAAAGTTGACAATAATAATAACCGTCTTGCTTTTTAAAAAATATATTATCTTGGTGGATTAGCGTGGCTGCGGTGTAGGCGCGGTGACCCTTACCAGCCACCGTATCATCTGCTGAAGTTGCCGGCAGCACATGCGCACTTTGTTGTTTACAACCAAAACTTTCTTGAAGCTAAAGCTGAAATAATGGCCAAAGGAGGAGACGGCAGCGCTCAGGGCATTTATTATCCCTCAAAGAAGACAAAGTGGGAAGTACGGGCATCTTTTTTATATTTGAAGAATGCCGAGGGACAGTTGATAGAAGACGGCTAGCCTGTTTGCAGCACGTGCAGAAAAAGTGTCTGTGAAAGGCAGCAACACTTCAAATCTCATGACACATCTGCGTGACCATCACCCACAACTCTACAGTCAACGCAAGGCAAGCTAACGTTAACGTTTTAGCTAAAATGCGTGATCTGAGGATTTGGGTTGAGGGGCAGACAAGAGTTGGTCTCTCTCCGAGAATCAAAATCAGAATCAGAAATAATTTTATTGCCAGCGCGCCAGCGATCCAGAGCATAGGAACTTGACTCCACAGTACAGCCTGACCAAGATTAGACACACACATATAGACAGGACAGATACAGGCAGACCGCGAGAGCAGCCATAACGGCGCTCATTTCAGTAGATGAAGAGGGGATTACATGAGGAGAGTTCGGGGAGGGAGAAAAAGGCATTAACAGCCGGCAGGGTGTAGCTCTACTATGCAAAAAAACACCCAACATACAAGCATGAACGTCACAGTTCACAACATGAGACCCGGTAGGTAGGGGGGAGGGTCTGGGACCCTGGTTTCCTCAGCGGGAGCAGCCTGTGTGGCGCTCGGCCAACTGAATCCACAGGTGGGAGGGAGGTCACGGGAAAGCACAGAGCACAGTGAGTGCCTCCAACTTGATGACCTTGGTGCGGAGACCATAATCTGAAGGCGGGGGGGGGGGGTAGGTAGGGTTTTCACAGCATTTGTCTGCATTCCTTCCATCGTGGGGGTTTTTGCACACAACTCCAAGGCTGCTTATGGCGTCAGATTGGATAACAAGACTTTGTTTGGGTCAGGCAGAGATAATTTTCCTCTCTGCCTTAAAGTCTGTATCGATCATTCAAATCCTCCAGTGAAGCCAATTCGGTGATTAAACATCTCCACACCGTCCGGTGACCCTCTCCGAGATGACATCCAATTTGCGCACTAACACCGGTAACGCAGCTAAGACATTGTCCAGCTTGCGATTCACCTCGAGTAACGTCCCAGTCTGTGAGGTCTCCGCCCGGACGGTGCCGTCCATGGATGCGGGTCGCCCTCCAATCGCTCCCGTCATCCCAATTTTATGGAAAACCAGATATCCTCCCACTCCAATCAGAAGAAATCCAGGCGAAATATCCACACATCTTCGACGTCCTCAATGGACAGCTGAGAGAGACAGATGACATTCCACTTCTTCCAGGAATCGAGCATATATCCCGCTGCACGTGTCCCGTGAGGACAAACGCAAGCCCCCTCCTCCGTTCTCATCGTAGAAAAAATCTTATCAATCGTGTTGAATGACCAATTAATTAAATCCATTTCTGAAAAATAGTGATTTCCAGAGGAAATGCAGAGAAGCGCTCTGTAGGCAGACGGGACAAAAAGAGCCTTGGGAAAAAGCAGATAAGGGAGCAAAGCAGACGCGACCGTGCTCTGTGAGTGCCAGAAGAGAAAAGAAAATAATTATGAATTTAACAACGATTACTGCCTGATGACATTTTCCCACATCTGCAAAGCTCACTGGAAGGCCACAAACCGAGGACAATATTTTCCTGATATAGGGTTTATTACTCAAGTAAGGGTAAAAAAGTATCTGATTAGAAGGCTACTTGAGTACTGAGTATCTGGTCTAATATTTTTAAAATGATGACATCAAACAGACAAAAAATAAGAAGTTATGGGCAAATATTGGTACTTTAAAGACTAAAGGAGAAAAATGTAAACAAATAAACAACATAATTACAAAATAACACATTTTAGGCAAAATTTAGACACAAACTGAGGACATTATTTTCCTGATATACAGGGTTTATTTAGTTGTCTGAAAATGTAACACGTTTAAAAAATATATCGTGATAATACCGAAAACCCTGATAATTTTCGTCACAATAACCGTGAGGTTAAATTTTCACACCGTGACAACCCTATTCCCCACCCACGCAGCCAGGACCTGAATATTAAATGGGCTATGTGCTGACTGACCAGTTCACCCAAATGGCTCTGTGACGTGGACTGAAGCTATAGATTTTCTGTAGAACCTCGTATAGTATCTGAATTACTCAGTAGGTAAGCTATGGACTCATCAGGCATTCATTCAAAGACATTTCATTCCCAGAACATCCTGGAAAGTTACATGTGTGCTCCCAACATTCCTGTTTTCCTCATATCCAACATGGACATTAGCAGTAGCTAGGGCTAGCACTAGCAGCCATCTTTGCTAGCATTAGCAATAGCTCAGGTTAGCAGTAGCAGTAGCTTGGGCTAGCACTAGCAGCCATCCTTGCTAGCATTAGCAATAGCTCAGGTTAGCAGTAGCAGTAGCTTGGGCTAGCACTAGCAGCCATCCTTGCTAGCATTAGCAATAACTCAGGTTAGCTGTAGCGTGTGCTTGCGTTGTTTAGAAAACAACTGCAAAATCTTTTTTTAACCTTTCACATGTTGTTCTAGGAGGCCAGATAAACGGGCCTATTTACACATTTTAACAGCCAAATAGTGTTGCAGAACTGAACAATAGTACCTATTAGCAATGTAAATGTGGTTTTAAAAAGAAAAAAAATGGGGAAGGTTTATTTTTGTAGATTTAAATCTGATGTTGTAATATTACAACCGTGGGTCTCTGGGGGTTAAGCAATGAGCATTACTGCCACCAACAAATATAAACTGCTGACATTGAAAATGCCAGTTTAGGGGTGTTTAAGTTCAAGATGTGTCATGAACATCAAAACCAGCTTTTCCCAGAATAAACAGTTCCTCAGTGGCCATTACATTATTACTAATTTACACAAGAGAGCAGGTCAGCGATGGCAGACATTTTGGTGCAGCCCAAGCTGCCTTTCTTCAACAGCAACGCAAATGTGGTTTGAAATTCTTTGACCATTCTAATATTTATACAGAAGCAAATTTCACATGGATTGGCCTACTTGCTGTAAAGATGAAAATTCTTTTGTCCACCTTTAGGTGTGGACTGATGCTGCCACCCAAATATTCTACTCTTTGGGAGCTGGATTTGGAGTGCTCATTGCATTTTCCAGCTATAACAAGTTTAACAACAACTGCTACAGGTAAGGGGTTTAGAGTGGGATGCAAAACGAGCCCACAGCAACATCCTGATTGTTCAAAGCAGCCCGTCTTTTCCATAATGTAACTGGATAACACAGGAGAAGTGATGCTAATCTGTCTATCTTACTGGGGTGTTTGGAGGACAGATGAAGGACCGGCCAGGGAGGGTTGCCATGTAATAGCCAAAAGCAACATGATTGTTTTGCTTTGTCTTAGAGCTGCTATTTCTTAAAAAAAAAAAAAGAAAAAAAGGAAAGGTTGTGAACTTTTCTTTCATGATGTGGTGGAGTTGATAAAATCAGATGTTTTTGTCCAGAAAAAACAAAAACAAAAGACAGATTCTTGAAAAGTTTTCGTTCAGATGATTTAAACCCTACAGTAAACTGGATGTATTGTTTATTACCAATGGGTGTTGGATAAAGTGTCACCATAGTGCCTCAGCAGCATAACTAATGTTCCTCTCTGTGGTTTGAGTTTTATGGAAGCATTCTCTACTTGTCTTGTCTCATTTCCTCGACCCATTTCAACCCTAGAATGGGCCTCTTCTTCTTTCATGTTCTATTTAAAACATTTTCTGATGACAAAAGAAGTGTTTGTGACATTTTTAAGTTTTATTTTTACAAATATACTAATTTGAACTTGACAAAAAGGCTGCAGTGTGAAGGAGAAAAACCAACATCAGGAAAGCAAGTAGAGAAAACAGGATTGTGTTTGAATGCTGACATCAAGGGTAGAAGTCTGGCCTGTACTCTGCAAGAACAGCAGTTTCTTTTTAATGAAGATGTCTGAAACATGTCCACAGCCCACACTCAATAGGAACAAAAGGAAAGAAGAGGGGAAGTCAAATGGAAGGAAATAGTTCATTGAGAGGTTTCTGCGTTCTAAAGCCAGGAGGTGGTCGAGGTCAACGCGACTCCTGAGCCTGAGATCAGTGGACTCAGTGGTCTCCTTTAAGAAGCTGCTGAAAGCTCACCTGTTCAGGCTTTGGTGTGACTTTCTGTTGACTCTTCTTCACTAGCGTCTGCCAATTCTGTCTTTCTCAGCAACCCGTGATTACCCTTTTTCTTAGTCACTTTTATCGTATTTTTCCTTATTTTTTAAATATATTTTTAATAATTTATTTTTATATTTTGTTTTTGTGAAGCACCTCATGATATTTATTTAGAGAGTTACTGTATAAAAATAATTCTTCTTCGTTCTTTTAAAAAAGGGATGCTAAGTTATGAAACACTTCTATATTAATGCATTATTTAATAACTTCCTATTTTTCATCTTTTCCTTATTTAGGGATGCTATCTTGACCAGCACTGTGAACTGCGTCACCAGTTTCTTCTCAGGGTTTGCCATCTTCTCTGTGCTCGGATACATGGCTGAAAAACGTGGGGTGGATATTAAAGATGTTGCAACAGATGGTAAAAATTTCTCATGCAAACATGTTTAGCTTAGACTCAGACTGTGGGATGCTGTCATATTAGTTTGAATGAATTGTTTTGGTTGGTCAGCCTGCTTTGTGTTGATATCACTTTCCGTCTGGGATTAATAAAGTATTTTTGAATTGAATTTAATTGAATAATAAAAGTGACTTGTTTTTCATTTAGGTCCAGGTTTGGTGTTCATCATCTATCCAGAGGCCATTTCTACACTACCTGGATCAACATTTTGGGCGATTGTGTTCTTCATCATGTTGGTAACTTTGGGCCTCGACAGCTCTGTGAGTACCAGAACTACGATGATTAACCCAGGCGCGTTGAAAGCTTTTCAAAAGTGTGGGGGATGTTGTCTGTGGATGTCATCAGTTGTTAGGGATGGGTACCTTTGACATTTGAATCGATTCAGTACTAATTCCCGGTACCTACGAATCGATACCGGTACGTAACGGTACCAATTTTAGATACTTTTGAGTGTTTATTATTTTAATTCTCTTTTATAATTAAATATATATTTTTCTCAATACATAACAATACTTGATAAATATCACGATAAATAACATACAACTGTTTGTATTTTAACATCGTCCTTGTAGTTTTATAAGCTGATAATTAAACTGAAGCAAACATCTTGACTGTGAACTAAATTTACTGTGTATCTTCATTCCTTTTGCCGTCTTTTTTCATTTGATTTTTCCTACTGGGAAGTTAGAATTTCCGAGGAGAAAGCGAACGCACCATTAGCTGATAACAACGGTAGCAATGGAAGCTAAGATATCAAGCTAACGTTATCTTAAACGGTTTATTTAGCTGCTGGAGCAGATTAAAACGATGATGCCTCACACTTAGATCGTTGTCGCTGGTTTCATCTTCACCCAATCACCCGTCGCATTTAGTAAAGTGAAGCCAAACTTTAGAGCTCGTTCATGTTCTTCTTCTAGTCAGAAATTCGGAGTTCCGAGGAGAAAGCGAACGCACCATTAGCGAAACGGAAGCTAACATATCAAGCTAATTATATTTACCTACCGGAGCAGATTAAGATGAGGATGTCTCACTTAGATCGTTGTCGCTGGTTTCATCATCACCCAGTTACCCATCACATTTAGTGAAGTGGACCCAAGCTTTAGCGTGCGTTCTTTCTACCATGCTGCTCTGTTTACAACTGGCTCGCAGCGAGCGATGACAAAACGCTCTTGCGCATGCGCAGCTGTCTTGGCAAGTTCTTGTTATGAAGGACGGGTACCGAAACGAGGCGCCGTTTGAAATGACGTGAATCGGTGCTCAGTCGGTACTATGGAATTCGGTCGATACCTTAAAAAGTACCGAATTCGGTACCCATCCCTATCAGTTGTAAATTGAAACTCAACCTCAATCCAGTAACAGGTCCGCGCATAATTCACTGAAACAAAGTCCTTCCAAAAACATGCTTAATATTCACCAATGTATAAACTGCACACATGCAGAACGGGAAGAACTAATCTTCCAAACAACAGAACCCAAGTTTTCTCCATCAACATCACCCAATTCAACAGTAAGCTGTTAAATCAAAAAGACGTAAAAAGACACTAAATACGCATTTAGAGGAACACACAGTAGCGACAATCCAATATCCTATCCACAGAATCCTCCGTTTGAATTAAAGCCCAGGCTCTTCTCTTTCCAACAATATTCATGCACTCTACGTGCAGAATTCACAGAGCCAGCAGCTAACAAACCACAGCTCATTTCATGACGTGAAAAGCATAAATTCAGTCTTACCTTTGTTGATTCATGGTCATAATCCATGTTCTAGTGAAAACAATCCAATCCCTTTGTGTAATCCATCTTCACAACATCACACAAAGCTGATTCGTGGCTGTTTTAGCTTGCATCCATCCGACGCCAAATCCCCAAAAAATAGCCTAAAAAAATCAAAAGCAAGCAATTCTATTGGCTTGAACGGCTTCAATAATCTAACGGCGGGGTCCGGAGAGACTCTCCTGAATAAAGTGTAGTTCCAGCACAGTCCACCAGCGCACAGGTGTACTCGGGTAGAGGCGGGGCGGTTTCGACAAACTTTATTTGTCACTGAATGTTAACAAAGCTGATTTTAAAGGTGGACAACAAAAACTATTCCGCAGAAGGAGCGTTCAATTATTCCTTTTACAAGTGGCACACTGTGGCATTTGAAACCTCGCCTTAAGTGTGCATATATTATAAACCTCTGAAAATTATTGTTCTTCACTTTATCAAACTCAGACTTTGTACAGCTAATGTCAAGATGTAAAATTGTGAATTCAGTGAAATTTAAAACTACTGATGCATTTTTCCAAAGAGGTATTCATCCTGAAATCAAACATTTCAGGCAAAATTATCAAAAGAAAAATAATCAACTTTTTTACAATGTTCCTTGTCCATTTACACTTCATCAGCAACACGTATTCTAATATTCACACATCTGAACAAATCCCACAAGAATTCCTTTTATAATGAGACCAAAAGTAAAGAAAAAGACATTGTGGTTACAGGAAAACAGCCATTAAAGTGTGGGCATGTTATTTATTTTTATTTTAACAATGCCATCAAATGGTTTGTTACATTCACTTACTGTTTTATAAGAACGTATTATGAAAGTAACATCAAAGTAGTCAAAAGTAGAGAATGGTGGTGGTGATTATGAGTATCAGGACACTAATAAACAATATTACAAGACATTAAAAGACAAATCAACAACACTTTAGGAAACAGGGGTTAACTAACATGCAAAGTCTGATTTATGAAATACTAATGATAACAAATTTATGAATGACCTGAGTACATTACACATCTCCAAAAATTAAAACTTATTGTGTTATTTCCTCCCGTTTGCATCCAGTTGGAACCATAAAATTAGATACAGCTCAAGGTACGACCTATAAAGTACATTACTTGCAAAATGAAGAATTTAGCTGTACATTCTTTGGATTCAAAAACAAAACAACAGGGGGGTAAGATTCAACAAATACCTCGCAGAAGTGAAAACCTGTTTCATATGAACTGTGGTAACTGAGTAGGTGAGATAAAACTGTATTATTTTAAAAAAAGCATCTCCACAGCTGTAATCATCACACTGGATGAATCCAAAAGCAAGACGTCCAACACTTATCTGTAATTCAAGTTATTTTCAAGAACATTCTGTGTAACATCTTTGAGCTAGACACCAGCAGAATGCAGTTTTGGGCAGTTTTGTAAAGAAAATGTGAACTTAGCCCTACAATAACCATTCTGTCCTCCATCCATTCATCCATTTTCTGTACCCACTTATCCTCGCAGGGTCGCGGAGGGCTGGTGTCTATCTCCAGCTGTCTCCGGGAATGCAGGCGGGATACCCTTCTGTCCGCTTTTGCTAAATATTTTATGTTTCATAAAAAAACTGAAAAACATAAAATGTGAATTTATAATCTTGTTACATTCATCAAACAGTTGGACTTACTTTATATCTCTTGGCTCTCAATTAGTGTACATAGGATAAACATATGTGCCATACCTGGGTATGAAATATAATAAAACTGCCCTATTCTGCCCAGCTGTGTGCATCAGGTCTGTTTTTTTTCTAGAATAATGAAAACTGGTGAAAAATAGGTCTAAATCAAAACCAGCTTTAACTTAATTTTTATTTAAATGATACAGATTTAATCTGATGATGAGAGGTGCGCTCTAACGTGTAAAAGGCCTTAACCTATTAAAGTGAATACCTAGGATAGCCTAATAATTAAGTAATAAGATAACCTCAATAGAGCCAGCAGATATAAAGTCAGTGTGATAAAATAAACAAGATTTATTACAAGTTCACATTTGATGTTTTTATGTTCTTTTATGAAAGATACTGAACCTGGTTTGTTGCAAAACAGGAAAGGATGTTTATTATAGTGATGAGTTCACATTTTCTTCAAAAAACTCAAAATCTCGCTGTAAACAAAAACCCTACAGCGAGGGAAAACTGTTTCCTCTTACATGAAATAGCCAAACGTGGGAGAGCCCTTCCAGCGAATCAGAGGCGAGAAAGGCGGGACCTTCCTTGGACATCCTAGGATTCCAAATGACACCACCGGGGACCGCGGGGTAGCCCACCCGCACTGCTGACTGGCTTCAGTGCAAGGCGGTAGTCATACTGGTTGCCTGTGGAGATCTTATGGGCCATTCCCATCTTTACCGGGTCGGCCCGGGCCGAGTAGCCCCAGTCTGGCCCGGTTGATTCCACACATCCTTGTCTTAAGCCCATGTGGGCTGATTCTACCCACCAATCAGAGGCTTGCTCTAATGGAAGGTGTGAATTTGCTGTCAGCAGTGGGTGTGTTGGCCCTGGTCGGCCTGAAGCAGACCCCCTCGAGAAGAGGGCTGAGAATGAGCCTTGGTTGGCCCGGAAAAATACCAGGCCACCCAGATATGTAAACAACCTACGCTACCCGGCCCGGGCCGACCCGGTATGGATGGGAATGGCCCAATAGTATGGACTGGGACTTTTCAACTACAAGCAGAGCCAGACCGCTGTGACGGGAGCTCTGGCCCTTCAGATCAGCTCATTCTCCACAGTTGGAGATCAGCAGGACATTAGCTATATGCGAACCCAAAGCTTACAGAGTTTTTCCGGGTGTTTATAACAAGAAAGATGTGGTAGAGGGACTCGGACGGGAAGGCACCTCCGGCCTGCTCAGTTACAAAATAGTTAAGCTGACCGAGGATATCGGGTTTCGCTTAGTCCACCGGTGTCAACGCACAAGGCTCTGGGATTCAGCTCACGGTTTCGTGTCGCGCTCCTGACCGGAGGATCTTTCACCGCGGTGGACCAGCAAAGCCCTATCTTCGGTTAGATACCCAGCAGCCACACCCACAAGTTATATTTCAACTGATTTCAACCCATCTTAGACCAAGCAGTGTAATGGTAAACATATAGAAATTCCCTCCATTCAACCAGCAAACTAACAGTGAGAACGCCTGTGTGGAGGCTCTGGTTCAGTACCAACCTGTAGTAGATGACCTGATCACAACTTTTAAGAAAAAATCACTGGAACTCTACATCTCACAAACACCAGAGTTGTGCTGTGCAGGCAGACAGAGCCACTGCTTCTCAGCTCTTTAAACCGGTGATCATTCAGGGAGAGCAGGTTGAACAGGTGGCGAGTTTTAAATATTTGGGGGCTCAGATAGATGCTCATCTGTCCTTTCAACAACACTCAGACTCCATTCACAATAAAGCCCTCCAGCGCCTCCATCTCATCAGGAAATTAAGGGATTTTAATGTCAGGATAAACATCATAACTATGGTCTACCATCAATCATATAATCCATTTTAATGTTTAACTTCACATCCTGGTTCAAGTTTCTCACTTGTAAGCACAAAAATAAACTGCAACGGATCACACATCAAGCAGGCAAAATAATGGGCTCACCACAAACCCTCTTTCCCTTCTGTACGAGCGCTCTGTGATCAGGAAAGCCACACTGATCACAGAGGAACCTCCTCATCCCCTCCACCATTCCTCCAGTCTTCTCCCACCAGGTAGGAGATACAGAATCCCACCGTCCAAAACAGCAGTCCATAAGAAATCATTCATCCCATCAGCAATCTGCCCAGAACAGACACAGAACTTCAAAAACCCGTAAATTATTTGATGTGTTTTAGGCACATAGTTGTGTCTTTGGTTTCATGGCTTTCAAGCTTATATCTGTGTTTTTAGTTGTTTTTATGAATTTTTTAATTGTATTTCCTGTCTATGAAAGTGTGAATGATGAGGTGGATGACGATGAGCCCTGTTGAAAGACACATTTCTGTAACCACTTGGTGTCAGACAAAGTTTTTCTATTCTATTCTAAATGTGGTCGAGCGACTCAAAAGTAAAGCAGCATCAAGTAAAAAAGCTGCAGTGTTTCTGTGATCTCCCTCAGAAATCCACTAATGACCAGCATGACTACAGCCTGGCATCGGAGCCGGTCCGCGTGTCGGCTGCCTCGGGAGACGGGAACAGCCAGCCGCCTGTTTAAGCAACTCGTCTTGGGCAGGAGACAGGAGACGGGCATCCGCTCAAGTTTCTTATCCAGCTGCAGCCCCACTAACGTGTTTGACCAAACAGTTAAATGACACAGCACAATTCAATTCCGTTTATTTATAAAACGCCAATTCACAACGAGTCATCTCAAGGCACTTCACAACATCAACGTTCCAGCTGAGTTCAGTTTTTTTTTCTTTTTTTGTTTTGTTTATTTGACCATAAATGGTAATTGGCCTGTATTTATATAGCACCTTCTAGAGTCTTAGAACCCCCCAAGGCGCTTTACAGCACAATCAGTCATTCACACCCTGGTGGTGGTGAGCTACACTGCCGTTGCTCACGTGAGCGTTAAAGTCCCCCAGCAGAACGAGGGAGTCACCGGAAGGAGCGCCCTCCAGCACCCCCTCCAAGGTCTCCTTAAAGGGTGGGTAGTCTGAACTGTAGTTTGGTGCATAAGCACAGACCACAGTCAGAACCCGTCCCCCCACACGTAGCGGAGGGAGGCTACCCTCTCGTTCACTGGGGTAAACCTCAACGTACAGGCACCAAGATGGGGGCAACTAGTATGCCCACCCCTGCTCGGCGCCTCTCAGTGGGAGCAACTCCAGAGTGGTAGAAAGTCCAACCCCTCTCAAGGAAACTGGTTCCAGAGCCAGAGCCATGCGTTGAGGTGAGTCCGACTATATCTAGTCAGAACCTCTCAACCTCACACACCAACTCAGGCTCCTTCCCCACAAGAGAGGTGACATTCCATGTGCCAAGAGCCAGCTTCTGTAGCCGAGGATCAGACCGCCAAGGTCCCCGCCCTCGACTACCACCCGTCACACACTCCACCCTACCCCTTTGGCCCCTCCAACGAGTGGTAAGCCCTTAAGAAGGGGGACCCACGTTTCCTCTTTGGACTAACCCTAACCCTTTATCGTACTCAGCAACAAACTCAAATGTACATATTTAATGTGAATCTGAGATGCACTGCATCTGTTACCGATCCAATTATTACAATATTAAAGATAATATTTCTAATAAAAACAAATTATATGTATATTTTCCACAATAACATTAATAATAATAACATTAATAATAATAATAATAATATCACACTGTCCTCATTCTCTTTAACAAAATTTCATCCAGTGCTCGGCAGCCTCGCCTCTGTCAGTGCGCCCCAGAGCAGCTGGGGCTACAATGTAGCTCATCACCACCAGTGTGTGAATGTGTGTGTAAATGGGTGAATGACTGATTGTGTTGTAAAGCGCCTTGGGGGGTTCCAGGACTCTAGAAGGCACTAAATCAAATAAAGCTCATTCATTTCATGTGTAGTCAATCCTGAACGCTACACGAGACATACACTTCTCACGAGTAAGAGCCCAAAAACAAAGACGATTCTATTCTAGTGCTCCAATGAAAGCAGGGTTGACATTTCTTTTAAAAACCACAGGAAGTTTTTTCCCCTGCAGGAGAAATAAAGGGGAACCATGGCCGTTTTCAGTATGACTGTAGCTCCAAACAAACGGCTGCGATCTGACTGGAGACTAAACTGTTTCCTTGTGAGGAACGATCAGAAAGGATTGGCCTGATTTGCCTCACTTAAACTTCCCAGAACAGACTTGCAGCTGCAAAGGTTTAATCTTGAATCTGAGGCTGAATACATATGCATAATGCTGCTACGTTATTTCTTCTTGTGTTCAAAGCATGTCCCAAAAAACTGTTTTAACTTCACATCAAAAAGCATAAAAACCAAAAGACATTTTCCAGAGCATTTGGATTCAATCAGTTTAGCTAAAATGACTGAATTCACTTAGTTTTTGGAAAAATCAAGACACTGTTTCATACATTAACATTTCTAATGTGTTCGAGCTTCATCGCCCGTCCTTCGTAGTCCAGTTGTTGTACCACAACAAACCGTTGCTCCAGGCCCATAATAATGATAAACGACCCGCACGTGTGTAATGCTTTTTAGAGTCAGAGGACTCCAAAGCGCTTTATACTACAGTGTATCATTCACCCATTCACACACAATACTTCGTTTTCTTCTAACAACCTGATAAATATGTACAGCCAGTATTAAGTATGAGTATATTTCATTTCAAGATGTGATTATAACTGGGCCAAACTGAATTGTTGGTGCATAAAAATGATTCATAGATCGTGTCTAGATGTGTGTGCCGGAATGAAACGCATCAAAACGAATCCATACCCAATCTGAATTGTGTTGTTGAGATATGAAAAAATAATCACTCATTTATCAGTTTTATCAGCTGACGGCTTTTGATGTCTGGTAATACATTTAGCCTATTTTCATGATAAATTACAAACCTGTGACCTAAAGTACTATGACACCTAGGAATAATGACATTTTCTTAATTCTTCATTTTTGCCAGGGTAAATATGATAACAGATAACAGAAAAACGCATCACATCAAACCAAAGCTGCTAAAGATGCTTGACTATTGATGAGGGTGTTGACCTGGCACGTGGCCTCTGCTGAAACTTAATTTATAAATATGTTCATTTGTGAGTGGCAGAAATGTTTGGACTGGCATGAATAGCTCACATGAGAATGAAGCATTACATCCTTCCTTAGGTTTTTTTTTTACGACGTTGCTTTATGTGTTGGAACGGGTCTCTGTGAAAATAAGAATGAGATTAGCAATAATGTATAAATAAATGACAAAATAAAGGAAGACTGTTGTAGCTCCAACTCCAACATTTATTTTGTTTGACTTTTAGATAATATGATTTTAACGGATGTAATGTCAGTGCTTTAAACCATGATCCGTAGTCGGTGACGGGTTTAGCTCACCTCATGTTTTCCTGTGAGGTTTAGCATTGTTTGTCATTATCACATAAACTATATTATAAGGTTTACCTTTGCCTTACACAAACATGGTATTGCATTATAAAAATGGCTGCATGGTGGTTCAGCAGCTTAGCACTGATGCCTTCTCAGTCCCTACACCCCCAGCAGGTCCCTGAGGTCCAGTGACCAAAGCCTACTGGTTGTGCAGCACCAGGCTAAAGGTCAAAGGTGACAGATCATCTGCTGCTGTGGCCCCCAGACTCTGGACCTCTCTCCCCCTGAGCCTGAGATCAGTGGACTCAGTGGTCTCCTTTAAACTCACCTGTTCAGGCTTTGGTGGGATTCCATCACCTCCCTCTCCTTGCTCTGCTCTAATCCCGTCTTTCCTGGGATCCACTGATTTCCCTCTTTCCTAGTCATTTTCTCTCTTCCTTTCCTTACAGTTTTTTTTCCTCTCCTTTGAAACATATTTTAATCATTTTAGAAATTTTTTTATACTTTATTTTTTGGTTTTGAAGCGTCTCGTGATTTTTATCTTGAGAGGCGCTGTAGAAAAGATTGTCGTCTTCATGAAGGTCCTGACTGCTGGCTGCATGTTGCTGCATGTCCTCTAGAATTTCCTCTCATAGTCCAAGAAGATGCATTTTGGGTAAACTTCAACTCTAAATTAATTGTGGATTTTAGCATGAAGGATATTGTGTTTCTATGTGGTCTTGGTGGACTGGTGATCAACAAATGATTGCTGGAGATACTTAACATGCTTCATCTATCACAAGCTATAATAATAAATCCATCAGCTGACTCGACAGAGTTGTTAGTTTCAGGTATCCCGATGAATAAACAAACATCTTTGAAACCCAGAAGCCCCTCTCCAGCTATTTCTTATGCACAAAACGGGCAGCTGGACCTAACCAAGTTAACACTTTCAGAACAAAGAAATTCCATATTGGGGCGACGGTGGCACAGGAGTTAAGTGCTCGCCCCGTAATCGGAAGGTTGCAGGTTCGAGCCCCGCTCAGTTTGTCGCTGTCGTTGTGTCCTTGGGCAATACACTTAACCCGCCTTGCCTGCTGGTGGTGGTCGGAGGGACCGGTGGCGCCAGAGCTCGGCAGCCTTGCCTCTGTCAGTGCGCCCCTGGGCAGCTGTGGCTACATTGTAGCTCATCCCCACCAGTGTGTGAATGTGTGTGTGAATGGGTGAATGACTGATTGTGTTGTAAAGCGCCTTGGGGGGTTCCAGGACTTTAGAAGGCAAATACAGGCCATTTACCATATTTTAATGTCCACTTGTTCTGCAGATGGGGGGCATGGAGGCCGTCATCACAGGCCTGTCGGATGACTATAAGATCCTCAAGAGGAACAGAAAGACCTTCACCTTCATCATAGCTTTTGGAACATTTTTCATCTGCCTGCTCTGCGTCACTAATGTCAGTATCAGCTGTCACTGTTGCAATGCTTATTCATTTAACTGATTTTTATCAACAAAAAAGAAGCTAATAAGATTTTCAGTATCTGATTAGATAAATATTTCAAGTTCAGCAGGCCGGTGATAAGCTAGAGGTTTAAACTGCTCTCAACCCGAAACTCATGATGTGCTGTCGTCACAGAAAAACAGCTAACGAAATATTAATTCAATTCAATTCAAATTGAAAAATACTTTATTAATCCCAGAGGGAAAGTCATGTGTATGTTTATTTATTTAGCAGACGCTTTTATCCAAAGCGACTTACAATTTATAACCTGTAGGGCATGTTGTGATCTGTGGGGGAAACCGGAGTTCCCGGAGGAAACCCACGCATGCATGGGGAGAACACGCAACTCCACGCAGAAAGGCCGCAGCCGAGTTTTGAACCTGCGACCTTCATGCTGCGAGGCAGCAGTGCTAACCACTGCGCCACCATGCAAATTCAATTGTTTCAATACACACAATTCCAAGATCAGACATATATACATAAACACATGACAAGAATTGGTGACTGTGGTCATTCGCAACACGAGTCACGCTACCGTTATAGATCAAGAGGGTTTATATGAGGATTGAGTCAGGGGAGGGGAAAAAAGGCACTTCAGAGCTACCCTCAACAGAGAGGATAGCTTTGCTATGCAAAAAAACACCTCAGACAGATGTGCACACAGACTTCACACGATACATAAGTGTCCACCAGGTGGGGCGGTAGGGTTGGGACTCTCCTCACTTCAGAGTGTGCAGCCGCAAAAGCAGCGCTCATCACCTCCGTTTGGACAGGGGAGGGAGATAATGGGTTAGAGAGCACATTGAATCCTTGAGACGGTTCCACGGCCTTCACCGGTCACTGTCCCGCCCAGGCTGGGATAGGGAGAAAGAGTTTCCATAGCTACAGCAGCATTCCACATTTCTTCTGAGGGGAGTTTTCACTTCAGCCTCACAGGCTTCAAGGGCACCAGATTCAGATAGCAAGAATTGGGTGCAGGCAGAGATAATTTCCTCTCTGGCTTAGAGTTCTGTTGGTCTTCAACCCCTCCAGGTCCAATAATGGCGTAATCAAACTATTCCAATCCGTGCTGATCCGTCAACTTTCTCCTTGATGGAATCCACCTTCTGTGCCAGAGCCTGAATCTCAGCCAAAGTTCCAAGCTTACGACTCATCTCGACAATTATATGAGTTTGTGAGTTTACACCCGATGCATTCCATCCCTGAGCTTCGGGATTGAGCCAATATTCCTCGAAAGCTCATTAATTTTCTGGTATGCCAGATAACCGCTCAGTCCAAACAGCAGGAATCCCGACACCAAAATGACAAATATCCAGACATCTTCAGAATCCTCCACAGACAGTTGAGAGAGGCAGATCAGCAGTTTCCAGGAGTCCATGATATGCCCAGCTGGCTCTTTCCCAGAGGGGCATCCGGGAGCCCCTTCTCCCGTTCTCATCATAGAAAAGATTTGGTCAATCACGTTAAGAGACCAACTGACCAGATCCATGTTTAATAATTTCCAGTTTCCAGAACAAATGCAGAGAAGAGCAGTGCACAGGCAGACAGGACAGAGAGCCTTGGGAGGAGAAGGGAGGGAGGGGAGAAAAAAAGCATCTGTACTCTCCAAGAGCCAGAAGAAGAAACGGATCAATCATCAGAGGAGCTCTGATGAGAAGATAGAGTTCAAATTAATCTATTTTCAGGAAGCCAACAGTTAGTTAATTCAAGTGCATTTCTACTCACATGGAAGCATGAACACCATAGAAGCTGACCGAGACACAAACGTTCAAACCCCAAAGGTTTATTTCAATTAATCTATTCTTCAAATTTTATCTTTAAAGGTTTTAAGAGAGAGAATGAATCATTTTGCATTAAATGTTCCTGATAAAGTTGCAGTACTTACTTTAATTATACTCAGAGTATCTATGGTCAGTTCCACTTAAGGAGCTAAGGGCACATTTGGTTTCAGAGTAAGCCAGTCTGCTTATCTTCAAGCATCTTTTATTTTCCTTTCCTCCTCTGCAGGGTGGGATGTATGTCGTAACCCTGTTAGATAAATATGCAGCAGGGACTGCGATACTATTCGCTGTTCTGATTGAGGCCATCGGAGTGGCGTGGTTTTATGGTAAGTAATTCAACACTATTTGTTTTATTGTTTTTATAAAATAAAGGAAGAAAAAAACGTGTTCATAGCTTCTATGTCAATAGCAGGCAGAAAAGTAAAGTTCAAAATGAGTAACAGCATGAAATCTTGTTGAGATGATAGAACAAAAGCATCAAAGTCCCAGTTTTCAGTTTGTGGTTGAAGCTGAACGCTTTCATCAGTCGATGGAGGAAGCCCAGCAGGAACTGCATTCCCTCCTTTGGTTCAGTGAAACAGAATTCTTGGAACAGGAAAACTTTCTTTGGCCTTTAGTGATGGAACACGGATCATGTGTTACTTCACTCTCCACTGTAACCATTGAACTTGGCATGCTCTCTGCAGGTGTTGATCGCTTCAGTGAAGACATTGAGCGAATGATGGGCTTCAAGCCAGGACTGTACTGGAGACTGTGCTGGAAATTTGTCAGTCCAGCTTTTCTGTTGGTAAGGAAAAACTAATGCAGTCTTGGAAGATTTGTAACTGCCGATGAGCAAATGAGACCCTGTTTGATACGCTGTTGTCTGCCTCACTCGTAAGATTTAAAGTAAAGTTTTATTTGGATTAATCTGAGAATGAACAGCCAGTTTGATATAACAGAAACCAAAGAGGTTGATTCATTAATCAGAAACCAGGCATGAACAAGTAACCAGATGGATGATGAGGCAGTTTGGTACCCACCTCCTGTTGAGCTTCTTGGGGGTAGCAATTGGCTCTGATCACATTCATCCAGGGCTGTGTCCAGACCGCCATGCGGCCATTATAGTGCAAATGGCTGTCTGCATCCTCCCCGTGGAGGTTTGCGGAGGTAAAGATAGCATTTCATTATCTTTTATGGTAAATTTAACTCAAAATGAACAAAATAGAAGTGAATAGTAGCATGATTAGACTGGCAGACCCAAATGTATTGTGAGAGACTGCTTGGAAAATCTGGCAGCTTCAATTCCCACCTCAGAGAATTTCAAACACATCTGAGGGAGACGAGGGACGTTGTGTCTGAGTGGTTCATGTTCTGTTCTTCCATCGTTGAGGCGGCCGAGTACAGCAGGGTAAGGCAACCCTGGTCCTAAAGAGCTGCAGTTCTGCCTGTTTTCCAACCATGCATGAACTTGCAGCTTCTAATTGGCTGAACACACCTGATCCAGATAACCAACAGCTGGAACAACAAAGATAGTTGGAAAACAAGCAGGACTGCGGCTCTGTAGGACCAGGGTTGCTTACCCCTGGAAAACAGGGAATCACACTCGTGAGCATCCCTGGTAAGGTCTATTCAGGGGTTCTGGAGAGGAGAACGAGATAGCAGATAGAAGTGGCTAAAATGAGTTTTCTCTGCAGGGTGTCTGGGCTCTCCCTTAGAGGTAGGGCGAGAAGCTCGGTCCTCCGGGAGGAGCTCAGAGTAGATACTCCTCCACATTGAGAGGAGCCAGTTGAGGTGGCTTAGGCATCTCATTAGGATGCCTCCTGGAAGTCTCCTTAGAGAGATTTTCCAGGCACGTCCAAATGGGAAGAGACCTAAAGAAGACCCATGACACGCTGGAGGGACTTTGTCTCTCCACTGGGCAGGGAATACCTTGGGATTCTCTCGTAGGAGCTGGCCCAAGTGGCTGGTGTTACGACCTGTCTAGGAGGGGGCAGGCCATAACATGAAGGATGGCTCCCATTTTTCGCAGATCTCAAGCAAACACCAATATTTTCTATTTATAATGATTTGTTTACAATATTTACAGAAAACTAAGAAGTCAGTTTGTTTAACCAAAGGTGATGGAGGATTAAAAAGCTAACACCTCTAACTGAAATTTACCCAACTTTCCAACAAAGTTCAACAACCAAACATAAATAAAAAAAATAATAAATAAAATGACGCTTATACATTTCTGAGGCTGACAGTAAGAGGGAGTGTCAGTTTGCTTCTCTGAGACGTAGAAGTATTGAAATCAATATGGAGTGAAACAATGATTTAGTGAAGGCTGGAAAAAAAAAGAAGGATTGTATTTATTTATTTTTTACTCAGCCGTCTGCCGCGCTGACCTACTGGAAGTAGTAAGGATGTGGCACATCTGTGTAAAATGGTTTACAGTAATCAATACAAATATAGATTAAATATGCATGACTTGTTTTTAAACTTCATAGAACATGTCGATGTAGTAAAGCGAACCTTCTCTGAGAGACAGTTTCGGGTCCGGAAGCTTCCTGTACATTTCTTGGGAGTTGTTGTTTATTAGGTCTAAATTCACAACAGGTGAAAAACATGTGCATGCATCACTTGATACTTCTGTCCAGTCTTTACAGCGGCTCCCATTTATAACGGCAACTGGACTGCAGCAACACAAATTAGATTGCATTTTTATCAAGAGCACACAGTGGAAGGCTTTTACAGTGCAAGTTCTGTTTAACCATCACCAGCATGTAATTCTAATATTCACATTACATCTTCTCTTTGTTGTTGTTTTGCTTCTTCTCACAGTTCGTGGTAATAGCCAGTACTCTGACATCGTCAGGTCTGAAGTATAATGATTACGTCTTCCCCGACTGGTCCAACCATCTGGGATGGATGGTGGCCCTGTCCTCCATGATGTTTGTTCCCTGTTATGCCATCTATAAATTCCTCACGGTGCCAGGAACGTTGAAAGAGGTCCGTATGAAAGTGTTACAGAATGTAGAGAAGTAAGACAACCTAATATGAACACCACAAGGTGAATCCAACTTTAATCTGAAGGGTCAGTAATGAACGGATCATAGTAAACACATTTTGTCTGTTTTTGCTGAAGTAGTGTACTGTATTGCAACACCTCACAGCAGAGTTCACAAACGCCATCATCAAATGATTCAAAAGCTTTGTCTTATCCCTCAGCAGCTGATTTGTGTCGTCTTCTTTCTGGTGACAAAAATTCCCACATCTCATTGGGATTTCCGGTGGATTTTTTCAGTTGTTCCTAATGTTTGATTGATTATGGGTCTTTATTTACATCTTTTTTTCTTGTAACTTAGTTCTAGGCTGTTTTAATCCTTCAGGGCCACAAAGAAAAGATAAATCAACATAGATCTAAAATGTTTAATGGTTTGTCTGTAAAGACTGAAATTTGTACTGCATGATAATGGTTTGTAGATAATCAATGAATTCATTCATGCATTAGTGTATTTATGATGTGTTTTACAGAAAATAGCCTACTGCATCACACCTGAACATGAACACCATTTGGTGGCTGAAGGAAATGTGCGGCAGTTTAAAGTAGGTGCAACTTTTGTGCTTTTAAATGTGGTTTTTTTTTTTTACATTTCCAATTTTTTAGCTAATACTCCTAAAAGTTGTCTAAAATCTCAAAGACAAAGTTTAATGAGAAACCATGTTTTACATGTTTTTTTAAAATATGAGTTTAACATGCAGACTAAACATGAAATTGGTCTTCTACTCCCGTTTTCTGCATTCGCCATTGGACTTTTTTTCTTTATTAATTGATCAAAAAATGTACTTCATACTAACAAACAAAGTTAAAAATAATTTTTGAAAAATCTCCATATCTCCACTGTCACTTGACACACTTGGATTTACCCATCTTGGCTCATGTCAGTGAAACCTGGTGTTGGTTTAGCATCCAAGAAACAGCAGAGCATGCTAGGCTAGTAGAAGCTAACCATTAGCATTAGCAACTCCACCAAACAGCAGAACTCTTCCAGGCTTGTGTTATTTGTGAAGATAAAATATCCACGTTGCAGAGCCAACTGAGTCAGTGGTAGAGTCGTGTTGCTGTTAGCCAATCAGAAGAGAGATGTCTGAATACCAGGAAAAAAGGACTAAACTAGTGAACTTTGTCTTTAAGGCGTATGCATCAGACAGATGCAATGCAGGTTTGAGCTTTTAGGTAATCAACTTCTGTACTAAAACAGATGCGAGATTCAGTGATTATGTTAACAGATGATGAGGGAACGGGAAGAAACATGGCAAAACATGTTAGATCACAAAACTAATGAGACTTTCATTTTTATATTGTATTTTTCCAGCTCAGACACTGGTTGGCCATCTGAACCCTAAAGCTCAGAGCTCTGCCATCCATCATCTGGACTTCCTGTGCGCCACCAGAACCCGGCCAGACAAGCAGAGCAGCAGACTCCAGCCCCTTCAGAAGCTTGTTCCTTCTCCCTGTGGATTCATCACACAATGCCTTGAGTGGCTCGAAGCACTTTTATTATGTCTGTTAGCGTCCTGAATAATCCTACAACAACTATTTATAAGGGAGGGCCAACACATTAGAAAATTAGCTGTTACTCCCCCAAACACGACATATTTTTATGTGTTTAATTAAAACTGAACTCATTGTTTTTGAAGACTGTCCTGAAGAGATAAAAAATAATCTGTGATATGATGCAAGTCCTTCTGTTTAACTCTGCAGGAGAAACAAAAATAGGATTTAGTGATATCTAACTCTGTTTAGTGTTTTAAAGTTTTTCTATTCGTTTAGCACAGCGGCTTATCTCTCTCAGTGCCTTAATGATTGAGACATTTCTTTTTTTTTTTTACAGTCTGTCCAAAAAGAAACAAGACTAAACTCATCTAACTCAGGAACCCACCAAAATCAAGATTTTTAAATGATTATTTAGAATAGCAATTCCTTGGCAATGACCTGTTTCACATCAAGAGATTGTCAAGTTATTTAACAAAATGTCACATTGTTCTCCAGAAAAAGGGAATAGAAACATCAGACCAGAAACGTCGCTGTAAACGAAAGGAAACATGAAGGTTGGTTTGTTCTTGGTTATCTTTTAAGGTGCAGAGTGAAAAAATGATACTGAAGCAGAAGTTGTTGTTTTTGCTCAGTCTTAACAACTCTTAAGTGGCTATTCCTTAAGAGGTGGTGAGAAAAAGCTGATCAGTCAACAGTGTGTAGTTTCTTAAGTGTGTGTGTGTGTGTGTGTGTGTGTTTTGTATTTATTTTTTTTCAACATCCTGTTTTTTTTGGTGTGTGTGTGGAACGAACAGTGGAGGGCTGAAAACTTTAAACATTCTTTTCACTGTGCTGTACATAAACTATGATTGCATCTTCATAGGAGCAACTTTTATATTTTCCTTTAAAACTCAGTAACTTGTCATCGTCTTCATCACCACTGAAGTGCCAACAAGTTCCTTTAGAAGTGATATAATTATTATAGATTTTGTTTCTTTTTTTATCATTATTTAATCGTTTTCGGGATGAAATTGAACCTCGAATAATAGAACACCCTTAATAAAAAGGAATAAAGCCACGAGAAAAATAAATAGGCAAAAATAAATAAATGTGGAATATATGAGAAAATATATCAATATATAAATATATTCTTTTGTTACATCTAATCTTGTATTTATCAAATTGTTTATAGCAAGTTGTGAATGTAAAGTATCTTAAATGTATCCGTCCACAGTCACACCATGGTGTTAGATGTATACCAAAGAGGAACTATGTTGACAAAAAATATATCTATATATACTTCAGTGTAACCTTGGGCTACTTTGTCACTTATACTTGTGAACAAATGAACCCTGGCTCTCCTGGATCATGTTTACAAAACTACCATGTACCATACCACTGTCCGGTTGAACGTGGGTGATAACTATCTATGAAGAAGTCTGAAGTATTCAAACTAAAGAAATAAAGACTTTGTTCTACACACACCTAAAGACAATATGTGTTGCCATTTGATTGCATGTTGTCAGATTTTACAGAACTCAGTGTTAGCCATTTTGATGCATGGCTCTTCGTACATCCGGTGTCCCACAAGGTTCCATCTTTGGCCCTTTGTAGTTTTTATTATATTTATTGCCTCGGTTGATGAGAAAAGAGACATTGATCTCCACTGCTCCACCTGTCCCTGAAACCAAACAACAAAAACTGTTCTCCACCTTTGACAATTGCTAAAATTAGGTCAAATCTTGGGAAGGCGAGGCAAGGCAGGGCAGCTTTATTTGTATAGCACAGTTCATACACAGAGGCATGGATGAACCGGGACTTTTAAATCCTAGTATTTTACCAAGATTTGTTTCTCAAGTTTTCTTTGGTCTTTGAGGACCTTGTCCCACTTTGCTTATGTGATCTAAAATATTTGGTTTGAAAACTTTCAACCAACAAATATCTTAAGCACCAAAACATTTACATTGGTTAAAATATTGAGCTTAGGACTACAATGTTTTAAAACATTAAAAGATTGATTTTTCTACTACTACCGTTGTGTTGGAATAACACATGTTAAAAGAGTCACATGGTAAATGTGGCCAACCAGGAGCCAACTATCTGACCTTAGTGAAGCAGCCCATAAAACAGAGCCTAGTTTAAAAAAACAAAAAACATTATACTCATTGCTGGCATCTTCAAGAGGACGTGGGTTCAACTGAGGTCTTTGTTTTCCATGTCCATGCCCGACGGTGAGTCTGCAACCAGAAAATGCTTCCCTCGGATTAGAAGCAAAACATCTTCAAGAAACTAAAGAAGTCCAGTTGCCTTCATTTGAACCATTTGGATTTCTAAATGATGTCAGCTCCTAATTTGCTCAGTCGGCAATAAAACTCAAAAGACAGTTTTGTCTGTTTAATTATTTATATATTTATTTATTGTTAGGTCAACTTCTCTATCTGAGCTTGGGAGCATCCTGGCTGAGAAACTTATTATTTTGGCCAGAACAGGATCAAGGAGAACCAGCTTTATGTGTGCAGAGGGGTGAACACCTACTGCTATCTCGTGTGCCTTTGGATGGAGGAAGGGGTTCAAGGTAGCACCTGCTAATGGTTCAGAAGAGTAAGAATGGTTATTTATTTAGTAGATGCTTTTATCCACAGCGACTAATAATCGTGGCTAATTACCCAAATCCATGCATGCATGGTGAGAAGATGGGAACTGTACAAAGGCAGCAGCTGGGTTTTGAACCAGCAACATTCTTTCTGCAAGGGAACAGTGACTGTGCTACCATGCAGAACAAGAATAACACACCTTCATGTCAGAGTCTCCAAAGGTTTCTAGCAAAGCTTGTGAAAGAAGTTAGATTTATCTGTGCTTATATGTGAAAAATCGTCACTAAAAAGATTTAAATGAATTCTCATTACAGATTGGAAACAAGCTCCTTGTACTGAACAGGAAGCTTGTATTTGCCCCATTTGATCCAAATTATAAATAAGTGGGTTTAGTTTTGTCTGATTTTTATTCTTAGGGCTATTTGTGGATTTCACTTCATTTTAGTGTATTTATATGATTAGGTTTACTTGTCTTTCCTATTTTGAACCCTGGACCTTGTCTTTATGGTTACTGCCAATAATCACTGTCATGTTTTGGATCCGTGTTGGAAGTTAGGCTTGAACAGTCTGCTTTCTCCTCTCTTTCCTTCAGCGAAAAGGTCAAACTCACAAACTTTCATCCAATCTGTTTATCCAATCAAAGTCAAGCCAGACCACTGCCTTGCAACTGTCAACTCTGTGCACCACTAATTCAACTGGATAAAAAGAGATCCATGTTGTTTTATGTACCTCTTCAGATTTGGGGACTTTTTATAGCACAGACAAACTGCTATGTAATCATGATTAGGGCAGCAGGAGCTCTGGAGGAGTCATATCAGTCCCAGCTCCCTGCAGGGAATTGTGCTGTTGTGTCTGCGAGAAAAACACTTTACCCTCCTTGCCTATGGTGGTCGGGGGGATCGATGATGCCTGTGTCAGTGTGCTCCAGGGCACCTGTGGCTAGCTCATCACAACTATGTGATGTGCGTGTGAACAGATGAATGAGTGCTAAACAAGTATCATTATAATCTGAACATTAACTGGAGTTTACTGTATATATATATGTGTGTGTGTGTGTGTGTATGTATGTTTGTATGTAACTATATACATACACACACACACACACATACATACACACACACACACACACACACATATATATATATATATATATATATATATATATATATGTGTGTGTGTGTATGTATGTTTGTATGTAACTATATACATACACACACACACACACACACACACACACACACACACACACACACACACACACACATATATATATATATATATATATATATATATATATGTGTGTGTGTGTGTGTGTGTGTATGTATGTGTATATATATATATATATATATATATATATATATATATATATATATATATATATATATATATATATATATATATATATATATATATTTATGGTTTGGGCATCTGGTCAGGATGCCTCCTGGACGCCTCCCTGGGGAGGTGTTTCGGGCATGTCCTGCCGGCAGGAGGCCCCCGGGTCGACCCAGGACACGTTGGAGAGGTTACATCTCCAATCTGGTCCGGGAACGCCTTGAGGTCCTGCCGGAGGAGCTGGTGGAGGTGGCTGGGGAGAGGACGGTCTGGAGCTCCCTAGTTGGGATGCTGCCCCCGCGACCCGGACCCGGATAAGCGGAGGAAGACGACGGTGACAAGTAGGGCTTGTTTCCTGTATCCTGGGCAAAAAAAGACATGGATCTAATAAATGCCAAACTCAGAATCCAACAGAAGATATGGTTTTAGCTTCTCAGAACTCCTGCTAAGCGCTTCTGACTTGATGTCATCTCACAAACCTTACATGGAAACTGGAGTTTGTGTAAAGATTTAGATAAGAAATTCAGCTAGGAATGTGGCACAGGCTAAAAAAAGGTCATAATGTTGAATGCTCAAGAAAAGCAACCTTAGTATAAACCTAAAGCTAAGGAGAATAATGAGTTTGCTGTGGAGTGTGATTGAGGGAGGAGCAGGCGGGCAAGTCGGGGGGAGCTGAGACCTCATGGAGGTGGTTTATGTTTATTTATTTGGCCACATCAGAGATCCACCAATGACCGGCATGACCATCGAAGCCATGATGGCATAAATACATGAATAAAACTCATGGGCTTGTATCCTGTATGACAAACAGGGTTTTTGGAATGTTTTTAACCTTCAGGATGCTGAGCTAGAAACAGACAGGAACAGGTGTGATCAAAGCATGAGTAATGTATAACACGTATTGTGATTGGAGCTTTTGGTGATGACCTGGAGCTGACGACATTAAGGTATAAAACTCATGACTGGGGACAAATCGGGGGCTCTCGTCTAGATGAGAGTCTGCAGAAAGAGGCAGAGAGGGTTTTCTTAGCCAGAGAGATCGTATAAGCTTTGGATTTCGTCTTGGAACACAAGCACCGGCTGTGAAAAATAATACCAACGAGTGTAGAATGCACCAATAAATGAGTCCAGGACTGAGGGTCTTCTATCCGATGCAGTAGAGGAAATGAGGTCCATACTGGTTCCTATGGAATCCAAGGCTGTGGTCACTGACCTACTAATTCAGGTTCTGTAATAGTTTTCATCAATTTCATGAATAAAGTTTGAACTCACAGGAGTTCTAGATATGAAATGGAACAAAAGGGAAAGAAGAATTTTTAAAACTAACCAAATTTCTCCTGCAGCTTTCCAACTGTTCCATCAAAATGCTTCAATCTTCAAAGATTTTGGTATTTGCATTTTAATTAGAATCATTTTACAATTTCACTGACTTTATACGTTTTCTGGTTTATAGTTTTTGCTTTGCATATCGCATATTACTGACGGTTTTAATTTTACTTAAAAGCTTTTTACATATTATCAACCAAATCAATCATAAAACAACAAAATCAAACTAAAACATTTGGTTATTATATTCTTTTTGATGATTTTTCTCGTTATGATCTTCAGCTTGATTATCCACAACGGGGTACAGTTACAGATGAATAAGGGAGATAAAAAAACTTGTTCCATCAACCTCAGAAAACTTTTACTCACCTTCATCTACTTGGAGTGAATTCACTACATTTTGAACTTTTCATTCATTAAAAGGGTTTCCTATATTTGAACCCAAAAAGAGAACATGGTGTCTGGTTCTTTACTTCTGACCTAGGTAATTCACAAGATTTACTCATGAACTAAGACTCCTTTCTCAAAAGGGGAGTCTTAGTCTGGATAAGAAAAACCCACCATTTTAGAGACCCCGACCCTGGAGGAGTAACGAGTAAAAGCAGCATCGCCTGGAGCTGGTGTGACTCGTCTACCGGCTTTGCATCTGTATCGCAGGTTACCCTCGACCACAGACGAGTGGAGTCCAGAACCAGGAGGATGTGGAGAAGATTTCCCCTTGGCCAACAGTTTTCCCTGGACTCAGATCTGAGTGGTAAGTCCAGAGGGCAGTGCCCACTTTTATTTATAAACCTTGTCATTGTTACTCATGCAGTTGCAAAGGACTTGTGAGCTGAAGCTTTGCTTGATTACATTTATTTAGTCAAGGGGTTGCCACCTGTTGGATCAAAAATAAATGCATTAAATGCAATGCGCCGATCACTTCTCTGACTTTCGAGTTAAAATTAAAGAGGATCTGATGGAAGTGGAATGAGTAAGCTGACTAGAAAGGAAGAGGTGAAGCTTTAGAAGAGAAACCTTTAATCCTAGAGTGAGATTAATACCCTCTCTAAAAGTTAACCCACGTCTTTTACCACATCAACTAAAACCGTGACACCATCTGAACAAGATCCTGAGATACTTAAACTTCTCCACTTGAGGCAGAACCTCCTCCCTGGCCCAGAGAAGGCATTGTACCCTTTTCCGACTGAAGAACATGGTCTTAGATTTGAAGGAGCTGATTCTTATCCCAGCTGCTTTGCACTCGGCTGCGGACTGCTCCAGAGAGCGATCACAATCTGATGAAACCAACAGGACCACATAATCTGCAAAAAGCGGAGACCTGATCCTCAGTGCCTGATCAAAAGCACTAACATTTGTTCGCATATGCAGAACCTAAGGTCTACGAACCAGGACATGCACAGTGTTGTTTCACAGCACACAGAACGTAGACAGTCACTTTCATACTGCTTTTGTTGTCTGCATTAAATAGACGATGTGTAGTTTCTTCTGTTAATCCCTGGAATTATTCATCAAAATGTTGTTGAACAAGAATTAAACGATGCCCAATTACTGAAAAAATATTGGTGGCATTGTATTATACAACCATACGAATCCGGTCTAAAGTACAAAGGAGCTGGTGTAAGTCTCTGGGCGATGCCATATTAGATGCCATGTTTCCTTCTACGGTAGCCCGTGAGGACAAAATGCATTGGCAGATTTGTAACAAGCGGTTACTAAACTATCACCATTCATAAACAATGTTTTCCACATTTACCTCTTCACTCGTTGCCACTGATGAAATGGCCTCATGTGCTTGTCATTTTGCTGGAGGTTGCGCCCCTAGGGATTTTTGATCCTAATGGCCATCCGTTGGTAAAGCCTTACTCGAACACAAAAATACTGCGTGCTTAGATATCCACTGTCCCCTATCGCCAGGGAAAACACACACCATTACTTTAATATAAAAAAAATGAATGGTTTTATTTAAAATCCTAATAATTTCAGAATAACTCTTATTTTCTTTGACCATATTATTTACTGTGTTTATTTAGGTAATTCCAAGAATTACACATGTTCTTAGGAGGTACTCTTGACATCTGTGTGGAGTCTGTCTTTGTTAGAATCACATAGATCACCATTCAAACACCGTTTGCAATTCAAGGAATCAAGCAAATTACAGAAAATTCAGAAAAAAACAGGAATAGTCTCCATCACCCATCATCACAGTAATGTTAACCTCTGACTTCAGTTCACATGTATCCTTATCTCCATCAGCTGGAATGTTTCCTTAGCACTGACTTGGCAGAGAAAATGAAATGAATCAGATCAGAGAGCAAAGAGCAGAGAGGAAGTGGATTAGAAAATAAATGCAGGTATCCGGTGGGTCGTTTTCTTGATAGGGTACAAGGGTTACTCACAAGAAAGACACATTAAGAGATTAGATTAAAGTCAAAATACAGTTTTATGACCTTTCCATTGCTATACCATTTACATTTAATGCTTATTATGAACAAAACTGCATGGCTAAATTACCCTAACCCACTTTCACTGCAATTTTCTACAAAAAAAAAAAAGAAATGTGAAAGTTACAGAGGTGTGTGTGTGTGTGTGTGTGTGTGTGTGTGTGTGTGTGTGTGTGTGTGTGTGTGTGTGTGTGTGTGTGTGTGTGTGTGTGTGGCGCGTGTGTACTCATCTATACATCAATGGGAGGAACAATGCTTTTTACCTGCAAACTGAGGACATTAATATCAAAGTGAAGAAATTTTTCCTCACTTTGGTACAATGTTACAGAGCTCTGCTTGTTAGTTTTCGAAGTATGGGGTGAATCATGTTTTAGTTAAGGTTAGGGTTAGCAATCGACTGGTTATAGTTATAGTTAGGGTTAGGCCCTATCCAGTTAGTAAAATGAATGCAAGTCCACGAAGGTCCTCACAACGACTACTAGACGAGAATGTGTGTTTGTCTTTTACTGAGCTGTTTGGGCTTTATTTTGGCTGATTGATTGATTACATTTAAGACATCAACATCAGTTTGTTTTATCCTAGGCCGCTATTTTTAGTATGGACCGAGTCACCACCTCAACAAGCCAATCAGAGCCAGCGCGTGACTTTGCTGGACCAAATGAGAGGAAGCTGAGCATTAAAGGGCAAACATCAGATACAGCTGAAAAGTAGATCATGCTGTTGGATAAACTGGAATTAGAGGACAATTAAACATCAGACAAACATGCATCACAGCAAATTTGACATGAAGGGTACACATTTTGTCAACTGTTTGGACTAAATCTGCAGATTAAAAGGTCTCGAGTTTAGAAGAAAAAAACAAGGAACAAGCTGAAGCACACTCCTTTGTTTAATCAGAGGTCATCTCCATTTTTGTGGCAGTTCTGATCCTGCACATATTTCTAGACATAAAAGGCAAGGCAGCTTTACTTGTATGGCACATTTCCTCCACAAAAGCACTTCAGTGTGCTTTCCAGGAGTAAGATCTGCAAGAACATGAATCATTTCAATCAATGTGAAAACATAAAGCAGCAGATTCTAAAATCTAATTTAAAATACACAAATCAAATTAGATGTAAAGAAAAAAATACAACAAAGATAAGGGTTAAGGTGCAGCATAAGAAACATTCATTCAAAGGCCGATGAATACATGAAAGTTTTCCATTTTGATTTAAAAGTTACTAGAGCTGGGGCACATTTGAGGTCATGAAGAAGCCGAGTCCATCTGTGTGCAGCATATAGCTAAAAGCAGTTTCACCACGTCGGGTTCTGACCCGGTTCTACCAGCTGACTTCGTCCTAAGGATCTCAGAGCCCTGCATGGTGGCCCTGTGCCACTGAGTGATTTATAAAAGACAGAAATCTCTTCTTGCTGCTAGAGATATGATACTTTTCTTTACAATTGTAATCCCTTTAGATTTTGAGGGCTGTCAGCCCATCAGCAAACGTCCACAACGTGGTTGCAAGTACACAGAAGATTCATAATTTCATGTGTTGCTATGAAAACATGGCAGAAATGTATGCAAAAATAAGAGTTGATTCATTGTTTGTGTTTGATCAGAAAGTTAATGATGTTCTAATGTAAAATACTAATGAATTTGTACGCAAATGAATTTCTTTGTTCGTTTCTACTACATAAAAGGTTGGCTGCAACTGTGACCCTTAACTGGAACTTTATGAATTAATCAACCAAACATGCACACATTCAGGGTCAACTTTTATTTAACAGTTAACCCAATATCTTAGGTGTGTTCTTACTGTGTCGTATCTCTAATTCCATGCTGTAGTTCTTTTTTAAAACACAGGGCAGTTTTGTTTACCTGTTTTCCCGCTAAGTTGCAGCCGCAAACGAAACGTAGCGGGAAAACAGGGAAACAAAACTGCTCTGTGTTTAAAAAAAAAGAACTACAGCATGGAGTTAACCCAATATGTATTGTTTTTGGACTTTAAGAGGAAACGTGACAACCCACAAGTGCGTATAGCATACAATCCCCCAAAGAGCGGCATGGTTCAATTCATTATTTCTTACATTTTATTCAAACTAACAAGGAATTACTCCATTTAAAACCTACCATAGTTAGATGTAACATTTTCTGAGTCTTAAATTCAACAGAAAGTTTGCTTTTGTCTTGCATACTTCATAAAACAAAAAACTGAACTCAGACACGCAGGGAACTGGGAATATTTAATGCTGATTACTACAAAAATGTGTGTAAACATTTTTGTGTTAGGAAGTCTGTAGAGGTACGACGATGGTGTGCAATGGCTGTCTAGAAAAACAAAGCAGAGCCGGAAAGGGCAAACCCTGATGTGGCATGAGAGGAGAGAGTTTGTTTTCTTTTAAGCCTGGGTCAGTGTCTCTCCCTCTCCGGATATCTGGACCATTTTCTCATAGTTCATTTTCTCTCTCTTCTGAACTCTAATTTCCCCCAGTTCTGCCTTTTTACTCACTTAATTAAAACCTGTTTTTGCTGGATCTTGGTCTGTCGAAGAGGGAAAATGGTCCTGATGTTATCTTGTCCATCGAGAGTGGATTTCCGGAGAGGATGGTTTATATGTGTTTTGTGTTATATGGGCATGCATCTGCATGTGTCATTTCTCCTGGCTACACTTCTGAGCTTTATAAACAGATTTTAAATAAACAACCTCTGGGATAATACCAATAGGAAATTCTGTGGCATATACACTTTCATGCAAACACACAACATTCAAAGCTGTAGGTTTATCAGGATGTAGTCATTTATTTGTAATATGACACTGCACTTTTAAATAAACTCTACTTGACATTGACTCTCCTCCTCTGCAAATATCATTAAGTATGCAGTCGTCTCTGAATCAGTGTGGCTCCTGCTGCTTTGTGACTAAACCTCAGAGATAAGAGCCAGAATGTACATTAAGTGTGAGTGAGAGGAGACATGGTGCTATGTTATCTGAGCTGTTTTCTAATCAGACAGATTTATTGTCTCAGACAGGGCATCTGGTCCACACGATGGGAACCACAGATGATATGTAGAGGACTTGAGTGGCACATGGAGGGAAATGCAGATCGTTTGGTGGTTATGGAACAAGGCTTGGTTAAATGGTGCATTGTTACAACTAATTTAAATATATTTTTGGATTTGTTGTTTTTGCTCTAACCATAATTAATCACAAGTCTGTTGTTTTACAGTTACCCAAATGTTTTTGTGAATTAAATGTTTCCATCCATTGTTTTTAGACTCAAGAAGAGGGAAATATTTATATTTTTGAAACCAGAGGTTTTAATTTAAACCTGATAGGTTTGTATGAGGAAGTTTCTGATGTGTTTGCCATCCACATCATGGTGTACAAAACCAGGGTTGGGACCGGATGTAGATCATGAAAAACCAAAAACTAAATTGTATGTAATCTCTAGAAATCTAATAAATACAAAAGTTGCACATGTAATATTGTTCCCCACACCATTGCACGCATGTGCCATGCATCACAGAGACTCACCCACCCATGCAAGGCACATAGGCTTCTTACTGGAGCAAACAGAAGAGCACACATCACTCCTATTCTGATGTCTCTGCACTGGTTACCCGTTAACGTTAGAGTTCATTTAAGAATCCTGACTATAATTCTACATACTATAGTGTCTGTTAGTGCCTGTTTTTGTCTTCTTAAACTTTTGCTTTGCACTATTTTCCATTGAGAAAAGAGAAGGAAACTCATCTGTGGGTAATCCTGTTGTCTAGTAGCTAAGGTTTTGGGCCAAGTGAAAACAATAAGTGCAATCGGGGGCTGTGAAAGAGCTGTTTCTCCCCTCCCTGAAAACACTCATCAGGTGATCCAGGTGTCAACCATTGCAATCAGCTGCTGCATGAACACCTGTTTCCAATTAGTAGCACAGCATAAGTTTGGTGGCATAACTGAAGCGTCAGAGGAAGCGTCAGCCCTTGTGTCTCAGCCCCTCCGGTGTGAAGACACTTCGGGGTAAAAACATCCGTGTCTACCTGCGCGTGTCCACAGAGCAAACAAACTCGACCCAGATGCTGCTCCATCAACACCTAGCAAAATGTGCCATTATCCTATTCCTGTGATCACTAGCTTCAGAGGGAGGTCACACACAGCAAACCGCTTTCGCAAACTTCAAAACCTCCACTCGCTAAAACCAACTACCCCCGAAGACATCCACCTGTCTATGGGACTGTGGAACTGCCAATCAGCTGTAAACAAAGCTGACTTCATTACCGCATATGCAAACCACCTGTCACTTGATGCACTGGCTCTCACTGAGACCTGGATCAAACCATGTGACAATGCTACCCCATCTGCTCTTTCAGTTAACCACACTTTCTCCCACACTTCTCCTGCATCTGGCCGAGGTGGTGGAACGAGCATGTTAATTTCCAACAAATGGATATACAGTCAGTTGCTACCCATCACTAAATACAACTCCTTTGAATACCATGCCATCCAGGTAACTGTACCAAAAAAATTCTTTTTGGTTGTCATATATCGCCAACCAGGTCAACTCAGAGACTATCTTGATGAACTCGACGCCCTGCTCTCCTCCATTCCTGAGCACGACTGTCCCACAATTGTCCTTGGAGACATGAATATTCACCTGGACAATCCCAGCTCATCAGGCTTCGCATCACTAATGTCATCATTTGATCTAAAACTAGTACAAAGTCCTCCAACGCACAAAGCTGGAAAAGCACTTGACCTCATTTTCACCAGAAACTGTGCCATAGACACAATCTCTGTCACACCGCTGCATCTTTCCGATCATTACTTCATCCATTTCAGCACGACTCTACAAGGGAGGTCCACTGCTTCCTCCCCAATGGTCTCATTTCGCCGCAACCTCCGCAATCTGGCACCCAACCACTTCTCCTCTCTTGTTGCCTCCACTGTTCCATCCCCAGCACATTCTCTGCTTATGAAGTGAATGAAGCCACCGAGTCACTCTGCTCCACACTCTGCTCTTGTCTTAACAACTTGTGCCCTTTAGCCACTAGACCTGCTAGATCCTCTCAGTCGCACCCTCGGCTAAATGTTACCCTCCGGTCTCTACGCACCAATCTTAGAGCTACGGAACAGAAATGGCGCAAAACAAAAGATCCTGGTGATCAATTGAAATTTCATGAATTACTGTCCTCATTCTCTGCCAGCATCACTGATGCAAAGAAAGCTTTCTACACTGACAAAATTCTCAGCTCTACTGACTCTCAGAAACTATTTTCAACATTCAAAACTCTGCTCAACCCTCCATCTCCACCTCCTACCAACAATCTATCAGCTGACACCTTTGCCTCATTCTTCACTGACAAAGTGGCAGCTATAAGCAAGCAGTTTACTCAACTGGCCACTCCTGAACATTCTCTACCACAAACTCCTTCTAGCCCAACCATCTCAAGCCCTACTGCTTCATTTTCCTCTTTTTCCCCTCTCACTGATTACTGTGTGTCCAAGCTTCTCATGTGCAGCCGCCCTACTACATGCCCACTTGACCCCATTCCGACTAAGCTGCTCCAAGCTATTGCTCCTACAGTAGCCGCAGCAGTCACACATGTGATCAACGCATCACTGACATCCGGTACATTTCCCACCTCTCTCAAGCATGCTCAGGTTAAACTGCTGCTAAAAAAAATGTCTCTTCCTCCAATTCATGTGGAGAGCTACCGACCTTTCTCTCTCCTCCCTTTTCTGTCCAAAATCATTGAAAGGGTGGCTTTCAAGCAGATCACAGAATACCTCTCACAAAGCTGTCTGCTTGACCCTTACCAATCTGGGTTCAAAAAGGCCCACTCCACTGAAACTGCTCTGTTAGCAGTGACTGAATCCTTAAAAGAAGCTAGAGCGACTGCCAGATCCTCAGTGCTTATCCTCCTCGACTTATCGGCTGCATTTAACAATGTCAACCATGGCTTCCTTTTGTCCACACTCTCTAGCATGGGCATCACAGAGAAAGCACACGCCTGGTTTGAATCGTACCTCACAGGACGATCATTCAGAGTATCTTGGCTTGGACAATCCTCTACCGTACACCATCTTGCCACAGGAGTCCCCCAGGGCTCTGTACTAGGACCTCTTCTCTTTGCCATATACACCATCTCACTGGGTGAGATCATTCAATCACATGGCTTCTCCTACCACTGCTATGCAGACGACACCCAGCTCTATCTGTCATTTCCACCGGACGGCCACACTGTCTCTGCAGGAATATCAAACTGTCTCTCTAACATATCAAAATGGATGAAATCCCACCGTCTCCAACTCAACCTCTCTAAAACTGAACTACCGTAAATCCTCTAATACAGGCCCGGGCCTGTATTTGACTCAAGCTCATCAAGCTTGTTAACAGATTCAGTGACTGATGATGGTGCTCCCAATTATTGTTCATTCATTACAGGTGTGTTTGTCATGTGATCATGTCATGTGCTCTCCTACTTAAGCTGCACCTGTACCAATAAACGAGTGACTGAGTGTCCTCATTGCATCCAGACTCTAGTCGTGTTTGTTCTCTCCAGACACAAGCAAGTTTAGGCCAGTATATTTGGACTCTGTTTAACAGGTTATGGGCCCATTCTCACTGATGTTTGTGCAAGTTTGTGTGAGTAGCCACTGCAAGCCAGTTTGTTTGCAAGTTTTTGGAGTACTACCACCATGAGTGAAAGGACAAGTTCACGTTGGTCCCGCCTTGTGTTTGATGGAGATGAAAAAAACTACGAACTGTGGGAGACAAAGTTTTTGGGCCATCTGCGGTTGCAGAAATTGATGGACACAATTTTAAATGGGCCTGATGAGGATGCGGATGCAGAAGCACAGGCTGAGGACACAGGGAAGAATGCTGAAGCATATGCTGAGTTGATTCAGTTCCTTGATGACAAAAGTTTGTCCCTGGTCATGCGAGAGGCTACAGATGACGGGCGTGGTGCACTCAAGATTTTGCGGGACTATTATGCTGGCAAGGGGAAGCCCCGCATTGTTAGTCTGTACACAGAGTTGACCACCTTGCAAAAGCTGAGCGGTGAGAGTGTGACCGACTGTCATACGGGCTGAGACTTTAATCACAGCGCTGCGGAATGCTAGAGAAATATTGAGTGATGGACTATTACTTGCAATGGTTTTGAATGGCCTTCCAGAATCATTTAAGCCTTTTTTCCATTTGTATCACTCAAAGTGAAGAGACTCTCTCTTTTGCAGACTTTAAGACAAAGTTGCAAAGTTATGAGAGTACTGAGAGTATCCGCACAGCTGTGGCTGATGACAACGTCTTAGGGGCCTGGGCATCACCAAGGAAGGCCTGCACTCCAGCAGAAGCAAGGGCACGGGGTACTGAAAGCAAGGAAATTGAATGTTTCCGTTGTGGCCAGAAAGGACCCAAGGCAAGACGGTGTCATCGTGGTCAACAGCGGTACAGCCAAGGAAAGAATACTGCATGGCGGGGAGGACGGAAACAGCAGCAGCAAGATAATGCACGTGGGGTGTACGGGGAGACGGACAACACCTTTATCTTCAAGCTGGTGACCAGTGATCGTCGATCGAAGGGTGGTGCCACCAGAAAAGGGTTGATGGTTGACACCGGTGCAACATCGCAAATCATCACAGACCTGGCCAAGTTCAAGAGCTTTGATGACTCATTCCAGGCTGAGATGCACTGCATAGAGCTGGCAGATGTCACGAGGTGCAAGGGGGTTGCCGAGCGGAGAGGAGAAGCAAAGGTGTGCCTGGTTGACAACAAGGGGCGGCACCTCGCAGCTAGACTGAAACAAGCGCTGTACATCCCCACTTATCCCCAAGATATCTTCTCTGTGAGAGCTGCAACTTCCAACGGGGCAACGGTGATCTTCAAGGAGGGTGAAGACATCCTGCAGTACAAAGACGGTACATGTTTTCTCATTCATGAATACAACATACTGTTTTATTTGCCTACTGTGCCACCGAACAATGACTGTGATGATACATCTATGAGTTGTCATGATATCCAGACGTGGCATGAGATTTTGGGACACTGCAATTTTGACGATGTTCAGAAGTTAGGGAGCGTTGTAGTCGGTATGTCAATAAAGGGCAAAGTATCCAAGCCTATGCAATGTGAAGTGTGTGTTCAAGGCAAATTCACTCAGAGCAGGAACAGGAAACCTGGTGTGAGGGCCAAGTCAGCTTTAGGGTTGGTGCATACAGATTTGGCAGGCTCCATTGAGCCTAAGTCCAGAGAAGGCTATAGGTATGCTCTGTCCTTTATTGGTGACTACTCAAGTGCAGTGTTTGTGTACTTTCTGAAAAATAAAAGTGACACAGTGGAAGCCACAGAGCGGTTCTTAGCTGACACAGCCCCAAATGATAAAGTAACATGTATCAGATCTGACAATGGTACTGAGTTTACTGGGCAAAGTTATCAAGCACTACTTCGTAAGAACAGAATCAGACATGATAGATCAGCACCATACTCACCACACCAGTACGGTACTGCTGAGCGGTACTGGAGAACTCTTTTTGACATGGCTAGATGTATGCTCTTAGAAAGCCAGTTAACAAAGGAGCTATGGCCATATGCAGTCCAGACAGCAGCAGTGGTGAGAAATAGATGTTTCAATAATCGTACCAGACAGACACCTTACTTTATGCTGACAGGAAGGAGACCCAATTTGTCTAGGATGCAGAAGTTTGGTACTGTATGCTATGCCTATAGGCAGGACTGGAAAAAGCTAGACCCAAGGTCTGACAAAGGTATTTTTGTTGGCTATGACAAAAACAGTCCAGCCTATATGGTCTATTATCCTGACAGTGGAAAGGTGATGAAACACAGACTGGTGAGGTTCATCTCAAATGATGGACATGAGACTGTGGACATGTCTGAAGATGAAGTTTGTGTAGAGTGTAGTACAACCAGACCTGACCCTGATGAACATAAGCAGTTTGACATCCCCGAGACTAGGCAAGACCTAGATCAGATAAGCCTGTAGCCAGCTGAGGTCAAGCCAGAATCAGTTTCCCCACAGAGATACCCTAGAAGGGAGAGAAGGAGGCCAGACTTCTATGGGGTGGAGCGGGATCAGGCTCAGATCAACATTGATTACTGCTACACGATGGTTTCCAACATACCTTAATCTTTCAGAGAAGCCGTAGCTTCATCCAACTCAAGAGAGTGGGTAGATGCAATGGATGAGGAGATTAGATCATTGAGGGATAACCACACATTTACTCTGACCACCCTACCTGAGGGAAAGAAAGCAGTGGGGGGTCGATGGGTGTATTCTATCAAAAACAATGCTGATGGATCTGAAAAGTACAAAGCCCGTTATGTTGCCAAGGGGTATAGTCAGGAGAAGGGTATAGATTATGGAGAGACTTTTTCTCCTACTGCTAACCTTACCAGTGTTAGAGTGTTAATGCAGAAAGCTGCTCAGGAGGATCTGAATCTCCATCAGATGGATGTTAAAACAGCCTACCTACATGCACCGATTGATTGTGAGATTTACATGGAGCAGCCAGAAGGATATGATGTAAAGTCTCAGACAAATGAAAAACTTGTGTGCAAACTTGAGAAATCATTGTATGGCTAAAGCAATCAGGTCGAACCTGGAATAAAATGTTACATGACTATCTGTGTGAACACACCTTTGTACAGAATCCAGCAGACCATTGTGTTTACAAAAGAGAAACAGAACATGAAAAATTAGTAATATTGATATGGGTGGATGACTTGATTATTGCTGCTAGTGATGAGAGAGCCTTAAAAGCTGTTAAAGAAATGCTTGCTGAGGAGTTAAACATGAAAGATTTGGGAAGATTGAAAACTTTTCTAGGTATCTCCTTTTACCAGTGTGATGGAAGTGTGACTATGTCACAGCACAGTATTGTTGGCAAACTGCTTCAAAGGTTTGACATGCAGGATTGTAAACCCAGGTCGACATCTTGTGAACTGAAATTAAATTACACTGATGGTGATGAAAAACTGAATGATCCCAGGAAATACAGAGAGGCAGTTGGAAGCCTAATCCACCTGACCACATGCACTAGACCTGATCTAAGTTATATTGTCAGCAAGTTGTCACAGTATTTTAGTGAGCCAACAGAAAAGCAATGGATAACTGTAAAGCATGTACTGAAATATCTGAAAGGCACAAAAGACAAGATCCTCTGTTACAGGAAATGTGGTGAAGGGTTAAGCTTGTTAGCTTACAGTGATGCAGACTGGGCCGGTGACACAAATGACAGACGGAGTACATCTGGTTATTGTGTTAGCCTATGTAGGAATGGTCCTCTGATTTTTTGGAAAACCAAAAAGCAGCCAACTGTTGCACTGTCAACATGTGAGGCTGAGTACATTGCATTGGCTTACACCATACAAGAGTGTTTGTATTTGACTCAACTGCTTGAACATCTAAATCACATATGTCAGACTCAAGGCCCGCGGGCCAGATGCGGCCGGCGGAGCATTTTTTTGTGGCCCACGAGATAAATATAAAAAATATATTAAAACTGGACCGCTGGCCGATTTTACTGCAAAGACTACAACTCCCATGATGCTTTGCGGCGTCAGCGCGGAGCCGACGCACCCCCTCCTTTGTGTTTTTCCCAGCACCTGCTGCCGGTGTGCAGCTCCGCTGTCTCGGACAAACTACACTCCTCTCACTCAGCGCCGAGTTAACGCGTTTTCTGACGTTGAAGCCCAGAAACGGAGATTCTAGCCGCTCAGTAATGTGTTCATGACTGAAAGAGAAACTTTTCCAACTAACGTCCAGACAGAGCTGATATAACTCCAGCGAGCAGCGACACACTCAAACCAGCACGGCTCTGTGGTTGTGTTTCCTCCCCGACACACAACAACGTGGTCACACTGCTCAGACATGTTCAGCAGCACAAATCTATGTGAGTACCTGTTGTCCTCTAATGTTGTCATTATTATGATGAAGATGAACAAAACAACAGGAGTCTCCTCCTCAGCTCAGATCAACCCCATGATGCAGGTATCTGGCTGGAACAGGTGAGCATCACAGTAAACCAGTGGAGCAAACTGAGCTTTAAATATGTTGGTTTTATGCTCTTTTTCTGCTCCAGAACATGAAAGTTAACAGGTGAGATGTTGCATTTTCATTTAAGATAAAATTATATTTTTATTTTGTTGTTGGCCCGTGAAAATCCCTTTATTGTTCCTCAGTGGGGAAAGCTAGATGTCACAGCAGCGATGACTCTTATTACAGGAGAAAAAGGAGAATAAAACATAAGAAAAGTGAATAAACAAGAAAACATAAATCCTGAATAGATTTTTAAAAAGCTGAATGTACCACAAGTAATGAATACCACTGATGCCTTTATAGTGTTATGAATATGCCATTTCTGCCCTTAACAGCTGCTCTTGCTTCTGATGTTTACATTCCAGCAAAGAAGACAGAAGAAGGACGAAGAACGCTTTTCATTAGTTAATCAAAGAACTTTATTTCTAATAAAGCTAATCAAAACAACTGTTGGTCAATAATAATCAGGTGACCGATCTGTGAAATCACAATGTTATGATTTATGTGTTTAATGAATAACAGGACTTGGGCTAACTCAGCTAGACATCCTGATCCACATAAGGTAAACACATGACACATTGTTCACTCATCCAATCAGAACTTCTTTTTCTGATGCGTGGCAGAGTTCTGTGGTGCTTAGTTAATCTGTCTACTTCGATTCGCTAAGAATCATAAACAACTAAACTTAATAAAACAGAACAACGCCATTTTAATTCAGTTTCAACGTAGTTCCAATGTGAGTTCAACCAGCTCTCAAATCCATCTGATGTCCATCATCGCTAAGTGAAGTGCAGACTGGCCAGCTGTATTTTCTACTTTTAAGCTGAGAACTGTCAAGCTGGAAAACTCTGTCGTTTTATCAACAAGACGACGGTTCCTTCAGAATAAAAGCTGAACTCTATGACCCAATAAGGGGGGTCTCTACGTGACGCTGAAACCTGCTGTTGTACCGGAAGACGATCCATAAGACTGGTTTGTCGTGCTGCCGACGCTGTTTCACCAGTTCCAGCACCAAGGAGGGTCGAGGACCTGGCATCCAGATCTAACACGGAGGTCTCCGCACGGTACGTAGATCGGCATAGATTGCGTCTCATGTCTTCCTCCTGAAGTCCATCGTCGGTCAGTTAGGGTAAACAACATCTCGCACTCAGACTCTCTTCCACCAGATGGAGATTCTGAACTGACACACACACACACACCAACTCTTCAGCATTACATCCATCTGCATCCATCATTAGAGAGTTAGTCCTGGTGATTGTTTCGAATAATTATAAAATAAATATTCTTAAACGTCCCCTCTCGCTCTCTTCTTGTCTCTAATTCAATACAAGGTGTTTGAATAAAATTCCCTGTAGTAAAAACAACCTCTTTTGATTCTAAGGGCCCGGTCCAAAGATTAATGATCCAGCTCAGGTTTGGATCAGTGATATCTCTGGACCTTAATAAAAGTGTAAGAATATACCAACTATATTCCGCTACACCTTTTATTTAAAACTGACTTGCTCGTCTGTAATTTGGTTATTCCACATTCAGTGTTAATGCAGAAATAAGTTTGTTTCCAAATTTAAAGGTTCAAAATTGCATAAATGTTGATAAAGAAAATGTGCAAATTTGCCGTCACTTTTTCAAAAAATATTAAGTTTGGCCCGCGACTTGGTCCCAGAGTTTCATTTCGGCCCCGTGTGAGTTTGAGTTTTACACCCCTGATCTAAATGATCGGTGTGATTTGCCTGTTATCTTTGAAGATAACCAGGGCACAATTATGCTGGCAAAGAATCCTGTTCAAAGACAGAGGTGCAAGCATATAGATATCAAATACCAGTTTGTGAGATCAACTGTTAACAATGGTGAAGTGTTTTTGGAGTATTGCCCAACGGATCAGATGGTAGCTGACCTTATGACTAAGCCAGCTACAAAAGGGAAACTGTTTACCTTTTCCATGTTTCTGTTTGGGGAGCAGCCAAGCAAAGATGCAATGTAGTTGGTTTTCATGATGTTCCTATGTTTGTTTTGTTTTGTTGATTGTAAATAATGTGTGAGCAAGCGGGGATGTTAACAGATTCAGTGACTGATGAAGGTGCTCCCAATTATTGTTCATTCCTTACAGGTGTGTTTGTCATGTGATCATGTCATGTGCTCTCCTATTTAAGCTGCACCTGTACCAATAAACGAGTGATTGAGTGTCCTCATTGCATCCAGACTGCAGTCATGTTTGTTCTCTCCAGACACAAGCAAGTTTAGGCCAGTATATCTGGGCTGTGTTTAACAAAGCTCCAGGCCTTTATTGGAAGGAGGGCCAGAATTAGAGGCAGGCCTCTATTTCTATTGGAGCAAAATGAACTAATGGTTCGCTGGAGTTTTTGACAATTAAAATTGCGCCCACATTTTCAAAGTTAAACACATTTCTTTTAACAACGGTAGTTTCTGCTTCAGCCCTCTCCCCCCTCCCCCTGCGCAGCGGCCGCAAACTCACTGATGCGCCTGCAGCCTCTCGGAGTTCCTGCTGCTCTAAACATTAAAATAATTATTTCATTTTCTGTTCCTCACTTCTGATTACCTTCAATGGTGTCTGTTGCAACCACCAAGTACAAAAACTAACTTGTTTTTATTTGACTATTTTTCTGTCCTGCCTGTTTATTATCCAATCCAATCCAATCCAGTTTTATTTATAAAGCACTTTAAAAGACCCAGCACAGGAACAAAGTGCTGTACAGAAAATACATTAAAACAATTGACTAAACAGAAAACAGCAAAGATAAATAAATAAATAAAACACATGATACATTAAATTAAACTAGCCCTATATTAAAAATAAAAACTTGATAAAACCGCATTGAATCACCTAAAACAGCTAAAATAAAATAAAAAAATAGAAACCAACATCTCACAAGGTATCAAAAGCCAGGGTAAATAGGTGGGTTTTCAGGAGTGCCTTAAAAACAGATAAGGAACTGGCCTGTCTTATCTCTAAAGGAAGTTCGTTCCACAGTTTTGGAGCTGCAACAGCAAAAGCGCAATCTCCTCTAAGTTTACGCTCAGTCCTGGGTACAATCAGGAGCAGCTGATCAGCAGACCTGAGAGAGCGGGAGGGAGTGTAAGGCTGTATCAGGTCAGAGAGATGAGAGGGGGCGAGGCCATGAAGACCTTTAAAAGCAAACAAGAGGATTTTAAAAGGAATCCTAAAAGAAATGGGCAGTCAGTGAAGTGAAGCTAAAACAGGGGAAATGTGCTCAAACTTTCGAGTGCCAGTTAAAAGACGAGCTGTGGCATTTTGCATCCTCTGTAGGTGACTAATACATGATGCACTGACCCCAATGTACAGTGCGTTACAGTAATCCAGCCGAGTGGTTACAAAGGCGTGGATCACTGTCTCAAAGTGCTGCCGTGAAAGAATTGGCTTTATTTTTGCCAGCTGCCTGAGGTGAAAGAAGCCAGATTTTACCACCGCCTGAATCTGATGTTCAAACTTCAGATCACAGTCCACTTTGACCCCCAGGTTGGTGACAGTTGGTTTAACAAACTGGGCCAAGGAATCTACAAACACATTGGGGGTCTCAGTAGGACTACCAAAAATCATCACCTCAGTCTTTTTATCATTGAATTTTAAAAAGTTCACAGACATCCAAGCCTTAATGTCGTCAAGACACTGAAGTAATGGCTGTATGAGGTTTCTCCCTTTTTTCTTTAGAGGGACATAGATCTGACAGTCGTCAGCATACAAGTGGAAAGCAATGCCGTGCTTTCTCAATATAGAACCGAGAGGAAGAAGATACAAAGAGAAGAGGAGGGGGCCTAGAACCGAGTCCTGCGGGACACCACACAAGAGGAGCGGAGGACGACACATAGTCACCGAGACTGACACAAAATGTTCGCCCCGCCAAATAGGACCTGAACCGCTCCAGAGCTGTGCCGCTAATGCCCACCCAGTGTCTAAACGAGATAATAAAATGGCATGATCCACAGTATAAAAAGCAGCTGTTAAATCTAAAAGCACAAGAACAACACAGTCCCCAGCACCCATTGCTAAAAATATGTCATTAAAAACGTTTAAAAGGGCTGATTCAGTGCTGTGAAAGGGTTTAAAACCAGATTGGAAAACCTCTAATAGATATTGCTTTTCCAGGAAGGCCAATATTTGGCTATAAACTACCTTTTAAAGAATTTTAGAAAGAAAAGGTAGTTTGGAGATAGGCCTGTAATTTGCAAAAACCTTTGGATCAAGAGCAGGATTTTTTTATCAGGGGTTTGACTACTGCATGCTTAAAATCTTTAGGGACAACGCCTGACCTCAGACTGTGGTTTACCAGCTCAAGAACCAGAGGACCAACTGTAGGTAACACCTCTTTTAAAAGTCGAGGAGGAACAGCATCATTTGGAGACCCTGCAGGCTTAAGATGACCAACAGTCTCCTGTGGACAAGACAGAGTCACAGGCTCAAACCTGTCAAAGACAACAGAGCAGGAAACAACGACTGAGGGGTCATGAGCACAAGGACAGATTTGAGCCCTTGTGGAGGAGACCTTCTCAATAAAGAAGAGTAACCAATTTTCACAGGCTTCTAATGAGGGCTCGATACAGTCAGCATATGGTGCACTAAGAACAGAGTTAATAGTTTTAAATAAAAAAACCCGGGTTGTGGCAGTTAGACAAAATAATGTCCGATAAGTGTTTTCTTTTGGCCTCTTTCACAGTTATTCAGTTTTTCAGTTCTATTATCTTCCTGCATCTCCTCTCAATCCTTAAGAGAAACTACTACCTGGGTTCATATATATTCACCTTAGGAGTTACCTTTGAACTGCAGTTCTAAAAGATCTACCGACTGCAAAAACAGCGGAGTGCTCGCTGCTTGGTGGCCGCATCAGTGATCGGTGCGTCACCGGATGACAAGGTGATGCGCCCCGCTCCACAGCGAAACGCATCAGTCGCAAATAAAAAACAGAAAACATTATAGGAAATGAACCGACATGAACGATTGCGTGTTAAATTAGTTTTTGAGGTGGCGACACCTGATTTGATAATGTTACTGTGGCCATGCTCAGGACGCAGATCTACCGACCGCAAAAACAGCGGAGTGCTCCCTGCTTGGTGGGCGCATCAGTGATCGGTGCGTCACCGGAGGACAAGGTGATGCGCCCCGCTCCACAGCGAAATGCATCAGGCGCAAATAAAAGACAGAAAACTTTAAAGGAAATGAAACGACATGAACGATCGCGTGTCAGTACCGACGCTCTGGCACAGTGCGTTGCCGCCCCGAGCGCAGGAGCTTGTCACCTGCTGACAGCAGGCTGCTGTCTTTTCCGAGGGCTGCATCTTGCCAGTCATTATCACGTGACAGCGACTAGTCGATGACAGGCATAATAAGTCACTATAGTGAAGTCGACTAGTTCATACAACCCCTTCTACTGCTCCCCAGAGTGTTCTGCAGCATAATCAGCACGTTCTCTTTGAACTTGATATCAAATTTTCGCCTCCTCTTTGTCTCCGCACCGTTAAAAGTTACCCTCGCGGTCTATCACAGGCAAATCAAAAGTGAGACGATGACACAACCGCCCCCCGTACATGCTTGTTACCACATTCCACCCGGCCACAATAAGAGACCAGCCATTATTCACCTCGGCCGACTCCGACACCGGCCAAAATATGAGACCCGGCCGTTAATTGAATACAGGCCTGTATTAGAGGATTTACGGTACTTGTCATCCCAGCAAAACCATCCATACAGCACAATATCTCAATCCAAAATGACTTCCTATCTCTGGTTCCTTCAAAGGTAGTTTGAAACCTGGGTGTTGTGATTGATGAACACCTGACCTTTAAACATCATGTTGCCTCTGTTGCTCGTTCATGCCGCTTTGCGCTGTATAACACATATGTCAGACACAAGGCCCGCGGGCCAGATGCGGCCCGTGGAGCATTTTTATGTGGCCCGCGAGATAAATATCAAAAATATATTAAAACTGGCCCGCTGGTCGATTTTACCGCAAAGACTTAAACTCCCATGATGCTTTGCGGCGTCAGCGCGGAGCCAACGCGCCCCCTCCTTTGTGTTTTTTCCAGCGCCTGCTACCGGTGTCTGCAGCTCCGCTGTCTCGGACAAACTACACTCCTCTCACTCAGCGCCGAGTTCACTCAACTGTTTTCTGACGTTGAAGCCCAGAAACGGAGATTCTAGCAGCTCAGTAACGTGTTCACGACTGAAAGAGAAAGTTTTCCAACTAACATCCAGACAGAGCCGATATAACTCCAGGGAGCAGCGACACGCTCAAACCAGCACGACTGTGTCTGTTGTCGTTGTGTTTCCTCCCCGACACACAACAACGTGGTCAAGCTGCTCAGACATGTTCATCAGCACAAACCTATGTGAGCACCTGTTGTCATCTAATGTTGTCGTTATTATGATGAAGATGAACAAAACAACAGGAGTCTCCTCCTCAGCTCAGATCAACCCCATGATGCAGGTATCTGGCTGGAACAGGTGAGCATCACAGTAAACCAGTGGAGCAAACTGCGCTTCAAATATTTAGGTTTTATGCTCTTTTTCTGCTCCAAAACATGAAAGTTAACAGGTGAGATGTTGCATTTTCATTTAAGACAAAATGATATTTTATTTTGTTGTTGGCCCATGAGAAAAGATTTAACCTACAGTAAACAGGAAGTGGAAAGGCTGCAGATAGATGAATAGAATAGAAAATCCCTTTGTTGTTCCTCAGTGGGGAAAGCTAGACGTCACAGCAGCGATGACACGTATTACAGGAGAAAAAATGAAGAATAAAAAATAAGAAAAATGAATAAACAAGAAAACATAAATCCTGAATAGATTTTAAAAATGCTGATTATACCACAAGTAATGAATACCACTGATGCCTTTTATCTAAAACTGACTTGCTCGTGTGTAATTTGGTTATTCCACATTCAGTGTTAATGCAGAAATATGTTTGTTTCCAAATTTAAAGGTTCAAAATTGCATTTATGTTGATAAAGAAAATGTGCAAATTTGCCGTCACTTTTTCAAAAAATATTAAGTTTGGCCCTCGACTCCGTCCCAGAGTTTCATTTCGGCCCCGTGTGAGTTTGAGTTTGACACCCATGCTGTATAACATATGAAAGATCAGACCATACCTAACACAACATGCCACCCAGCTCCTGGTGCAATCTACTGTCATCTCCCGCCTCGATTACTGCAACGCCCTTCTAACTGGTCTTCCAGCCTGTACTGTGAGACCTCTTCAAATGGTCCAGAATGCAGTGGTGCGTCTGGTCTTCAATCAGCCTAAAAGAGCACACATCACCCCTCTGTTCATTGAGCTCCACTGGCTACCGCTAGCAGCACGCATCAAATTCAAATCGCTAACACTAGCATACAAAGTCCGAGATGGTACGGCTCCCATCTACCTGAATCCTCTTGCAAAGGCTTACGTCTCGGCCCGGCCGCTCCGGTCATCACAGGATGGTCGGCTAGCAGTGCCTACACCACGCTCAGGACAATCCAGACTCTTCTCATGCATCGTTCCACAGATGTGGAATGACCTTCCAAGCACTACCAGAACAGGAGCTTCCTTTTCAGTTTTCAAGAAACTCCTGAAGACCCTGCTCTTCAGAGAGCATCTTCTAAACTAGCACCCTCCCTGTACCCGTCCCCCCTCTCTACTGTCCACTCCTTGTTCCCTCCTCTCCATGACTGATGTCAATGTTGTTGTTGTTATTGTTGTTGTTAGCCTCAAGGGAGAAAATGCCGATTATCACTTGTAAGTCGCTTTGGACAAAAGTGTCTGCTAAATACATAAACATAAACATAATTCTCAGAGCTCTACATGGTCAAGCTCCTCCCTATAGTACTGAACCGTTAAATTAAATTCAAAGATACTTTATTAATCCCAGAGGGAAATTAGAGTTTCAGTACACACAGTTCTGAGATCAGACATACATACATAGACACATGACAAGAATTGGTGACTGTGGTCATTCGCAACCCGAGTCGCGCTACCTTATTAGAGATCAGAGGGGTTTACATGAGGATACGGTCGGGTGGAGGAAAAAAAGGCACTTCAGAGTTACCGTCCACAGGAAGGGCAGTTTTGCAATGCAAAAACACCTCAGACAGAAATGCAGCAGACTCCAGACATCACACAACATAAGTGTCCATTAGGTGGGGAGTTAGGGTTGGGGACTGTCCACACATCAGTGCATGCAGTCTCAATAAGCAGTGCTCATCACCTCCATTTGGACAGGAGTGGGAGGTCGTTGGGTTTTAGAGAGCACAGTGACTCCTGGAACGTTTCAACGACCTTTGGTCGCAGTCCCGCCCAGGCTGGGATAGGGAGACAGAGTTACCATGGCGACGGCAGCATTCTGCATTTCTTCTGAGGGGGAGTATTCGCTTCAGCCTCACAGGCTCAAGGGCACCAGATTCAGATAAGAAATTGTTTTGGGGCCAAACAGAGATAATTTACTCTTGTCTTAAAGTTCCGTTGGTCCTCAACCCCTCTGAATCCAATAATGGCGTAAATTAATCTATCCCAATCCGTGCTGATCCTTCAACTCGCTCCTTGATGGAATCCACCTTCTGTGCCAGAGTCTGAATCCCAGCCAAAGTTCCAAGCTTACGACCCATCTCTACAATTATATGAGTCTGTGTATTCACAGCACGGTGTAATCCATCCCTGAGCTCTGAGATTGAGCCAATATTCCTCAACAGCTCATTAATTTTCCGGTAAGCCAAATAACCTCCCAGGCCAAAAAGCAGGAAACCTGACACCAACACCACGAATATCCAGACGTCTTCAGAATCCTCTACAGACAGTTGAGAGAGGCAGATCAGGTTCCACTGTTTCCAGGAGTCCATGATATGCCCAGCTGGCTCTTTCCCAGGGGGGCATCCGGGAGCCCCTTCTCCCGTTCTCATCGTTGAAAACATTTTGTCAATCGCGTTGAGAGACCAGCTGACGAGGTCCATTTTAATAATTTCCAGTTTCCAGAAAAAATGCAGAAGCGCCGTACACCCAAAGACAGACAAAGAGCCTTGGGATAAGATAGGGAGGAGAGGAGGAAAAAAGCATCTGTACTCTCCAAGAGCTGTAAGAAGAAGCCTTATGCTCCAACCCGAGCCCTCAGGTCCACACACCAGAACCTTCAAGATGTTCCACAGACCAGATACAAAATTGGAGGTGATCGCTCCTTCCAGACTGTTGCACCCCGACTCTAGAATGACCTTCCTTTATCCTTACTCAGCGTTGACAGTCTGGACACTTTTAAACAACAGCTAAAGATCCTTTTATTTGAAGCTGCTTTAACCTAAACTTTTTTTATTTTCTTATTTTTAACTCAAATTTGTAATCTCTCATCTGTTTATGAAAATTTATAATTTCATGACTTTATTTTTTCTGATGTTAATCTATTTCTGTTTTGAGATCATTATGTTTTATTCAGTTTTGATCTATGTGAAGCACGTTGTGATTCTTTATCTGTGATAAGTGCTATAGAAATAATAATGAGCTTCGTGAAAGCACCAACATTAGGGTCCCTTCATTTATGATTATCCTAGAAATGTGTGTTTTTCTTCTGCATAGCCTGAATTCCAGTCTGGGCAAATTACATTTTTCATTTGCCTTTAGATGAATGTTTAGTCTGCCTCTTGTCACACTTTGGTTTGTTTGATTCAAGGTTAAGTTTGTGTCTGAAGCACAAAGACGGGCGTTGGGTCTTACTTGGTAGCAAGGCTGTATATGGTGGGGTTTCTTTTCTATGCATCTTCGGGCATGATTTTACTACCACTGTGTAATGCAACAGCAGCAAATGTGTTTGAAAACAGACTTTGCCAAGTTAGCAAATGTTAAGTCTGTTAAATGACTGACTAATAAGAGTGCATTAGTGTGCACTACAGTTTCAATGATTCCCTAATAAAATCATCTGTGGTGTCCCTTGTATAAAATCAGCCACACAGTTTTGTGTTTTGATTACAGATCCTCCTGGTTCTTTGCAGCCTTGCTTTAAGCCAAAAATTCAATTAAATATTGAACAGAAGCAACTAAATTGTGACATTGAGGGTAATCCAAAGACTGAACCCTTTAGAGGATTTTATTTAAACAAAATCCAAATCTCAAACTTTATCTATTACAATTCATTTTAAACCACGACATAAACTTCCTGATAATTCAAGGTGAATTTGTATTTCGTGCATGCTTGAAGCCATACAGAACTGGCTACCGTCTAACGCAACGCTGACAGGAAGTTTTATGACAAGCAAACCAGAGATTAAATGCATGGAAACACTAGCATGCTTTCTTACCAGTACTGTAGCAAGCTTTCAATCTCAGAATGACAGAAGTATTTCATTAGTCTCCGGCTTTGCCTCTTCGGGGAACATGCCACATCTAATGCAATAAGACTAGTTGTTGGCCTATCTGAAAGCTAGGGAGAAAACACCCTCATTTTCATTAGTGTAAATGAAATGGCATTTACTCACTCAGTGATTTAGCAATAATCTTCTTGTTTACAGCTGGAGCCTTGACTGAAAGCACACATGGAGGGAAAACACCCTGGAGATTTAGTTTTCTTTAGTTTTGACCTGAAACTTTTTCCCAACTTACCGTGATAGATGTCGTTTAAGAGCTGGAAACTTGAGCTGGGGGAGTTAAATACAAGTCGGTGAGTTATTTGGAAGAATCGTCTTCCAAAGCGATGGTACAGGTAAATGTGAGAGGCCTCACCGGCAAAATGTGCATCCCTTAATCAAGAAATGATCTGATTAGCAGTTCATTTTTTTCTAACATTTTCTTGATTTTTGGAAAAAGCTACACTGCTCAAAACACAGATTGGGGGGAAAAACAATATTTACTAATTAACTACTGGGTTTTACCTCAAAATGTGACGGAATAATAGTGAACAGGTTTAAAAATAACAAAATAAAATAAACCACCTAGAAACATTTTTTGAGGAACATCTTGGCCAAGCTTTCCCCTGTCCAGCCAGCATTCGTGGTATTCACTGTGGACAGATACGGATTTTCAGCTCTGGACAGAAAGTGGAAAGACCCCTGGGTCTACGTCAAGTTAATCATGGTAGCCAACGGTAATTGGATTGACTTAAGTCCCCACAGGCACAGTATTAGAAAATCCTAATCAGTGTCACTGGTGGGAAGACAAAGGGGCGCTTTGCTCTCACATATAATTAGAGTTAGCATTCTAGCTAAGAAGCATTCATTAAAAATTCAACTCTTTGCTCCAGTTGTTCTCTAGTTTGGTACAAACAACCACTGGGTCTTAAAAGCTGGAATCCTTAGAAAGAGCGCATCTGCACCCTTAGAGAGAAGTTTAATGAGAAATTAATGAGAAATTAAAATCAATAGTGCAATATAATATAACAAAGAAACATTTGCAGGTTTACAAGCAAACACACAACTATGTGACAACAGCGAACTGTTCCCAAACGCCTCTAAGGTCACTTTGAAATGACCTGTTGAATTAGTTCAAATGCTTTTTTAAATTGTGGGAGAAAATCACAAACTTAAAGAAAATCCATTCAGGCACAGAAAGACAGCTGTTCACAGGAAGGCCCCAGCTGAGATCCAAACTGCAGACCTTCATGCTGTAAGAGATTAGAGCCGAATACCATAACGCCTTTTAGCAAATGCTTCTCCATCAATCCGTTCTAGTTGGTACACTACTCTTCAGGCATTTAGCTCATTGGCCTTCAACTTAAGGTCTATTTATACCATCATATTTATTAAATTTAATTTTATATGCTATAAAAACCCTGATTCACATGTTTTTAGGTACCAGATACTTGCTGGAAAACGTGACCTTTCGGCTACAGAAGTCGACTCTTTAAAGGTGTTGAACACTCGTTCAATCAGGAATGAATGCCTTGGGAGTCGTACTGGGGTGATGGGGGGGGGGGGGGGGGGAACTCAGATGCACCTGAATCAACCTGAATCACCTCAACTGGCTCCTCTCGATGTGGAGGAGCAGCGGGTCTACTTCAAGCCCCTCTCAGATGACCGAGCTTCTCACCCTATCTCTAAGGGAGAGCCCAGCCACTTTTCGGAGAAAACTCATTTCGGCCGCTTGTATTCATGATCTCGTTCTTTCAGTCACTACCCAAAGCTCATGACCATAGGTGAGGGTAGGAACGTAGATCGGCCGGTAAATGGAGAGCTTCGCCTTCTGACTCAGCTCTCTCTTCACCACGACAGACCGGTACAACGCCCGCATCACTGCAGATGCAGCACCAATCCACCTATCGATCTCACGCTCCAGCTTTCCCTCACTCGTGAACAAGACCCCGAGATACTTAAACTCCTCCACTTGGGGCATGACCTCATCCCTGACCCGAAGAAGGCATTCTACCCTTTTCCAAATCAAGACCATGGTCTCAGATTTAGAGGAGCTTATTCTCATCCCAGCTGCTTCACACTCGGCTGCGAATCGCTCCAGCGAAGCTGAAGATCACGTTCTGATGAAGCCAACAGGACCACATCATCTGCAAAAAGCAGAGACCTGATCCTCAGGCCACCAAAACGGATGCCCTCCACACCTTGGCTGCACCTAGAAATCCTGTCCATAAAGGTTATGAACAGAATCGGTGACTAAGTGCAGCCTTGGCAGAGTCCAACTCTCACTGGGAACGAGCCCGACTTACTGCCGGCAATGCGGACCAAGCTCTGACACCGGTCATACAGGGACCTAACAGCCTGTATCAGAGGGCCTGGTACACCATACTCCCGGAGTACCCCCCACAGGGCCCCCCGAGGGACGCAGTCAAACGCCTTCTCCAAATCCACAAAACACATGTAGACTGGTTGGGCAAATTCCCACGCACCCTCCAGGATCCCCCTAAGGGTATAGAGCTGGTCCAGTGTTCCACGGCCAGGACCAAAACCACATTGCTTCTCCTGAATCTGAGGTTCAACAATCCGACGGACCCTCCTCCAGAACCCCTGAATAGACCTTACCAGGAGTGTGATCCCCCTGTAGTTGGAACACACCCTGCTGCCCCCCTTTTTAAATAAGGGGACCACCACCCCGGTCTGCCAGTCCAGTGGGACTGCCCCCCATGTCCACGCAATATTGCAGAGCCGCGTCAGCCAACACAGCCCCACAACATCCAGAGTCTTAAGGAACTCCGGGCGGATCTCATCCACCCCCGGAGCCTTGCCACAGAGGAGCTTTTTAACCACCTCAGTGACCTCAGCACCAGAGAGGCCAACCCAAAGTCCCCAGACTCTGCTTCCTCACTGGAAGACGTGTCGGTGGGATTGAGGAGGTCTTCAAAGTATTATGCCCACTGATCCAGAACGTCCTGAGTAGAGGTCAGCAGCACACCGTCCCCACTATAGATAGTGTTGGTAGCACATTGCTTCCTCCCCTCAAGCGCCGGATGGTGGACCAGAATCTCCTCAAAGCCGTACGGAAGTCTTGATCCATGGTCTCACCGAACTCCTCCCATGCCCAGGTTTTTGCCTTGGTGACCACCCGAGCCACGTTCCGCTTGGACTGCCGGTACCCATCAGCTGCCTCTGGAGTCCCACAGGCCAAAAAGACCTGATAGGATTCTTCCTTCAGCTTGACAGCATCCCTAACCGCCGGTGTCCACCAGCGGGTTCAGGGGTTGCCACCACGACAGGCACCGACGATCCTGCGACCACAGCTCCGGTCGGCCGCCTCAACAATGGAGGCACGGAACAGGGTCCATTCAGACTCAATGTCCCCCACCTCCCCCGGATCATTTTGGAAGTTCTGTCGGTGGTGGGAATTAAAGCTCCTTCTTACAGGAGACTCTGCCAGATGTTCCCAGCACACCCTCGTGATATGTTTGGACCTGCCTGGTAGGGCTGTCGCGGTAACCGCAAAAATGAAATATCGCAATATGAAGAAACCCACCGCGCTGCATCATGGGCCACCACGATTACCGAACTTGATTCAACTCAATGATGCATGTTGAGAAGGATGACTGCACTGGTATCAAAACGAAATGTTACTTTGCTCCTTTGGGAGCACTTTGGTTTTCAGTACATCAGCTGCTGCACAGCCAGAGTCCTTGGCCGAGACAGAGCTGCCACCAGCGGCAAAAAAATAATAATAAACGCTCGGAGACCTGCTGAAGTACCGGACAAGCACTGCTTCTGCAACTGTCCTGAAGAGATTTTGAGCTGAGCTGGAGCTCACTCGCTACCTGCAGGAGGAATGCATCCACCCTAAAGAACCCCCCTGACATGGTGGAGCAACAACCGGGAGAGATTCCCTTTGCTCGCCAGTCGCACGCAAGTACGTGTGCGTTAGTGCAACGAGCGCACCATCCGAGAGGGTTTTCAGTGTTGCTGGAAATGTTGCCACCCCTCTCAGATCCTCTCTCAAACCGTATATGGTTAACATGCTGGTTTTCCTTGTGGGTAACAAGGACGTGACCGATCTATAAATCACCGTCATTCAATTCAATTCAATTCAATTCAAAAATACTTTATTAATCCCAGAGGGAAATTGATGGCTGTAGTAGCTCAGAATAATAATAATAATCAAGTCATCAAAGAGTTGTTGTATATTACAATGGCTGTTGGCAGGAAGGATCTCCAGTAGCGGTCAGTGTTGCAGCCAAACTGAAGAAGCCTCTGACTGAAGACACTCTTCCGTTGTCGGACAGTCTTGTGAAGAGAATGCTCAGGGTTGTCCATCATGTTCTTGATTCTCTGGAGAATCCTTCTTTGCGTTATCTCCTCCAGCGGTTCCACAGTCGTCCCCAGAACAGAACCAGCCTTTGTTATTACGCTGTTGAGCCTTTTCAGGTCCCTGCTTCGTGTGTGTGAAATTGAAATGATAGCAGCCCCCCCCCCACCCCCACCCCCCGCGCCCGGTACATGTAATTTTTCAGGCTTGATTTTAAACAATTAAACAAAATGGGGACTTGTTTCTTATTTGTTAGATGCTGCAGCCAAACTTGCATTTAAAAGTTTAACCTTCTCCTGAATTTTGTTGTTTTTAAGTTCAGTCGGACTTCGGCTGGCGGAGAAACAAACGTTACTGCGATCTGTGTTGTTACTGCCCTTTGATCTGCATTCAGTAAAGTGTTATAAAAGAAGGCATGGTAATTTTTAACCGTTTTTAAATGTGTAAGCATTATGTTTAGATAGCACTGCAATAAAAAAAAGTGCTGCAATCATATCGCACACCGCAATATTAAGCCACCCTGAATCACCGCAGGGGGAATTCCTCAACCGCGACAGCCCTACTGCCTGGTCTGACTGGCATCCTCCCCCACCATCTGAGCCAACTCACCACCAGGTAGTGGTCAGTTGACAGCTCCGCCCCTCTCTCCACCCGAGTGTCCAAGACCCGCAGCCACAGGTCAGATGAAACAACAACAAAGTCGATCATTGAGCTGCGGCCTAAGGTATCCTGGTGCCAAGAGCACATATGGACTCCTTTATGTCTGGAGGAGTTCTGCAGTGTGATGGAGTTGCTAATGCTAACAGTTAGCTTCTACTAGCTGAGATGTGCTCTGTCGTTTCCTAGATGCTAAACTAACAACAGCCTTCCCCGTCGTGAGTCCAGATGGGTGAGTCCATGAATGTTAGTGACAGTGTGACGTAGATCTGTCAGGATTTTCCAATCCTAGAGTTTCACCGTCTGTTTTCTATCAGAAGTTAATGTGGGACATAGGTGTAGGAGACTATTTTCATGTTCAGCCTGCATGAAAAACTCAGAGTGACCTGTTAGAATCAGAAATCAACATAAAACATGTTTATTCAGTGAACCACACCTTTAGTTTCTCTGGTTTCAATAACAGCGGAGCAGTGCACTAAAAGGTGAAAGGTTTACATCACATTTGCACAAATTATGCCAGAACGGACTGCCATAATTCTTACAAAATACGCCCTTCATTTTCTTTCCTAAGAAGAAGCAAATGTAGATGTCGATAGTTTACATTCATTAGATCATTCTGTTTCATCTGAATTTAAAAAAAGAAACACAATCCCTTCATCATAATTCATGACTTGTTTTGTGAAGAAAAGCCACCTCCATAATACTTCAAAATAAAAGAGTTTGAGAATTATTGTATTCGTTTTTAAAATAAACCTTTTTTTTTCCTCTGTGGTATACCTTATTTATAACTAAACATCATCTAGAAAACTGCAGTTTGACATTTCATGAAGTCTGAGAAGAGATCACTTATGGATTATCAACCTTTTATTGTTTGGACTGGTCAATGCTGCCACCTAGTGAGTGATATTAGTAACTACAGGTGTTCGACACATCAGCACCAACTGTATTAGGCATTAATGGTAACACTGCTACTTATGGATCACAGGTAAGTGTCAAACCTGCCCTTCAGGAAGGAGTAGGAGCAGGCGTAGGTACACGTCACTGCATTTCAATCATTACTTGATCTTTTATAATAAACTGTGTTTTTTCTATTTAGCAGCACTGACACTGTACTTCACATGTTTTTATTATTTAAAGTGATGAATAAATAATAAAGTGAAAATGAGGAGCAGAAACTTAAGTGTTTGCTTATTACTAGAATATATGTCAGTATTAAACTTAATCAGGGATTGGTACAGATGTTTTAGAAGCTTCCAGACTTCAGTTTGACACACTGATTACGTAGTTAAACTTTGAGTTCTTTCAATGTCGATTTTCCACAAAATCCCTTTTCTTCAAACAACAAATAAGATCAATAAAAGCAGTAAGTGGCTCCGCCTTTTAGATGCTTTTTTGAAATCTGAGATCATTTTTTCTTAGTTTTGTTTTGCTTCTCTGTAAACTTCATCACGGTTGGGTCTGCAGAGTTTAACCATCATGACCAGGCACAATGGAAACAAACCCTCACACTTGGTAGCTGTGGAACAGAACAAAGCTCCTCTTGATGACATAGTCACTTGTTAGATCTCCCTTAAAATTCACTCACGGTCGGCAGCTGCTGGGCAAGCCTGGGAACATCTGGTAGAGCCCCTGAGATCTTTTACTGACACATCTGGGGAAGGTTGTCAAACATTGTGAGGGAGGTTAGCGACCCAATGGGAGGAAACAACAATCTGGGTAAACAACTTTGTGAAGGAGGAGGAGGAGGAAGAACCATCACACCATCAAACCGTGGACTGAAGGACAATACAGAGGTACTACTGAGGCCAAGGTCTACCCGAACCAGACAGAACCTAAGATGCAGAACCAGGGAGCAGGGACCATCTGAATATGAGCTCAGATCTGAAGTCCCAGGGTGGACAACAGTGGTGGACTGGGACAGAAATTCAGCTATGGCATTTTTACGAACCGTCGGCTCTCAGAAGTGGGGGGTGTGTGGATGCTGTTGAATGTGGGATGGGTGGGTGGGGCAATTTGCTTGGTGTGTGTGCTGCTCGCAGACTAGTCTCTAGTTTGTGTTGACTAAGTGGCCCACCGGGACAGTGCCAGAATGCCAGATAGGCCAGTCCCCCCTGGCGGACACTCTGCCACTAAGAGAAGGTGGTATTACTGAGAAGCAGCGTTGGTAGCTGTCGAAGCTCCTATCACAATGTTTTCCTCGCCTCTCAGTTCCTCTGCTGTGAACAAGCTGACCTCTCAGGGCCTCACCCGTTCCCGGACTCGCCCCTCCCGCCTACAGATCCTTACACAAGACTGAGTAATCGTGATGGGAGAAGTGAGTGAGGCAGTCCCTGCCTTCCTGCTGCTCGCTGACCTGCACACAACTCTTCATGGGTTGGGAGACGTCCTTGTATGGTGAATGGGGCTCCTTGTGCATTGCACATCCAAGTCTGGAAAATAAAGTACTCGTGTTACATCCGAGTTTAAAAAGATTTAACACTTAAAGGTTGAATATGGAACAATTTTATAAACATCTTTATATTTTCTAATAAAGACCTCTATGGGGCGTTTAGAGGCGTGCCGAATGAAGGTTCAGCATTTTCTTTAAAAGCCATATTTCATCATCGGACATAAAAAAAACAAAACAAACAGAAACATGTTGTTTTCTGGGGCGACGGTGGCACAGGAGTTAAGTCCTCACCTTGTAATCGGAAGGTTGCCGGTTCGAGCCCCGCTCAGTCTGTTGCTGTCGTTGTGTCCTTGGGCAAGACACTTAACCCACGTTGCCTGCTGGTGGTGGTCGGAGGGACCGGTGGTGCCAGTGCTCGGCAACCTTGCTTCTGTCAGTGCGCCCCAGGGCAGCTGTGGCTATGATGTAGCTCATCCCCACCAGTGTGTGAATGTGTGTGTGAATGGGTGAATGACTGGTTGTGTTGTAAAGCGCCTTGGGGGGTTCCAGAACTCTAGAAGGCGCTATATCAAATACAGACCATTCTTTATTTTCAACGAACACATCCACGGTTTTGGAAGTTCCTGCCGTGTTTATATTTGAATATTTTACATATTTAGTTTTACTTTAGTAGAAAATGAAGGACTTAAATGAAGTAGAAAGTCTTTCCAACAGGAATGAACAGCGTGTTTCTAACTCACCGAAATAGGTTGTCTAAAAACAGCTTCTGGTTAGGCGGCCTTTGATCAGCTGTTTTATTATTATAGACCGGCAATCACACTTGGAAAGGAAAGGCTGAACTTTCTGTGTTCATCTCTCACCGGCCTGCTGACACACACAGACACGCACGCACGCACACACACACACACACACACACACGTAAGCCTGTGTGAACCTTGCACACACAGAAACTGCTCTGTTTGCTGTCATTCTGACATCAGGAAGGGGGTCACTTTACTCTTCAGCACTAACACAGCTCCACATGTCCCTCCTCCTGGGGTGGGGTGGGAGAGGGATGGGTATCTTTCCAGACAAACCCTCATAACCTACCCATTCAGTTCACACACACACACACACACACACACACACACACACACACACACACACACACACACACACACACACTAAAAACCAGGCGGGCTTGTGGGCGGGCAGTATGGTAATGCCCTCCGGAGGAAATGAGCGCAGTGAAGTGGAATGTAGTTGCCTTCAGTGGGAGTTGCTAACAGCTAGCCTGCTAAGCTGAGTTAGAGCTGAGGACGCAGAGGAAAGTGATGAAAACATGCCTCACTTCACAGTCGTGCCCGTGAAGGACCAAACTCAGGCCAGCTACGACAGCCTGGAGGGGATCAACTGGGTTGATTACAGGGACACTGGACAGGACAGCTTTGACCAGCAGGACACGGTTAGTTCTGATGGTGAGTCTGAGACCTTCACACAGATTTTCATCTCAGGATGCAACGTGGAATCTTTGGAGATGTTCACACTGAGTTTTCTTCAGTTTCTCTTCCTTCACAAACTACAACCATCAGCCTGAGTAAGATGGGTTTGACTCGAAAGTCTTCTAAACATCTGGTTGAATGGTTACCATGGCAATAATTCAGGGCCAGAAAGTGTCTTCTTCTTCGAGCAGGTCTGCTGTTGTCAGGTCCCGTTTGTTAAAAGTTGGAAACCATCTTTTCCCTCCTGTGGCATTCCTGAAGTTTAGGATAATGAGACAATAAAAAGGGTGAAGCAGTGGGACAAACACTCCGGGTGTGGAGTGGTGTTGGAGGGGCCGGTGCCGCTACAAAAGAGGGCCTCGAGTCGCTCTGTGCACAAAAGAAGAAGCTTTCTTTGTGCTGAGGGGGTTCTCTTTCACACAGACAGCAGCTCACGACCCACACATACTATTCCCATCATGTCTGTGCCTCAGCATGTCCCAGCTGTCACTTGAGGTTCTTCCCTGGATCAGCATAAAGAGAGAGAGAGCTGGCCACCTCTCAGAGGCCAGGGCAGCAACAACAGCAGGACCTTAAAGAGTAGGTTCTGGTTTCTGTAAGCGGCTTGTTTATGTGGGCTGAGAAAATCAAACAGACTTCTTTTTTTGACGTGGGTGTGTTTCAGAAATCACGGCCACTCCCCAGGCAGGGCTGGGCAGAGAATGATGAGTTATAAATGTGAGTTAGTCGCCGGAGGCACGAAGAACACAGAGCAGGAGGTTCAAATGCTGATGAAGTGACACGTGTGTCTCAAAGCTGGAGGAAAGTCTTTGCACTTGTTGATCCAGCTGTTGGCTAACAAACGTTTCGTGTTGCAGCCAATAAATCTGCTAACTCGGCAGAAAAGCAACTTCTGCTCACACGTATCATAGCTAAACTCACAAAATAACTTCACGTGAGCCCCAAAAGACTCATTTCAACATTTGCTTCAGGAACAGCTGAGTAATTATCAGAGATGAAGCAAATCAGTCATTTGTCAGCCTGATAGACTTAAGAGCTCACTTCTGCTGAGCGTTGATTCAGAACGTCCAATCTTCCATGTGGATTTAAAAAACTCATAATTTACGTCCATCCATCCAAACAAGCACCGCTTTCTGGTAATAATAGTCCCTAAAGATAAACAGACCCAGTCATAATCAGTGCTGGTGGGTAGAAGCATTAAATATTTAAAAATGTGTTTCATCCAGAGTGTGTGAAGGTGTGTGTTTCATCCAGAGTGTGTGACGGTGTGTGTTTCATCCAGAGTGTGTGAAGGTTTGTGTTTCATCCAAGCCCCCACAATGCAGCTCTAAAATTGAGTCAAACCCGGAAATGAAATAAATTGCAGTTCCACCCTCATCCACTAGGGGCTGGTGTCAGAAGCGAGCAAATCCTCATTGACTCCCATGTTAAAAATATCAATTTCACAGCAGAAATAAACATGTTTACAGCCTGGTACCAAAACATGTTTTTGGTTTAAATGATCTAGTTTACACTCATGACAACTCTGAGGGGGGTGAATTTTTTTCTCACTCTTCTGTTTAAGTGTATTAAAAGCCTAAAATTCTGTATAATTATGAGCATCAGACCCACGTGACCACAGAGCTAGCTCCGGGGAAAGGCCTCAGTAGAGCCTCGGTCTGGCTTGGAAACTGTTCCGGGATTTTGAGTCTCTGTGTTTGTGTGTGGCAAGGTGGATAAACGAGGACCCGGGCGGGATTCGATCCACAGACTCCCGGGTGAGAGTCATACTGCTCTAACCAGTCAGCCAAAGGGGCATCCCCTTGGCCAAGTAGCCAGGGCGCATGATCAATCGGGACACTGTGACAGGACACTCACACTGTCACATGTGTATTCTGTTTTGGATATTTTTTGTGCAATTGTTGGACAAAATGACTTGCTGTGGCATTAATTGCACTAATAGAGCGTCCAAGGAGTCTCCACTTCATTTTTTTCGGTAAGTAAAATTATATTTATGTATTTTAGGTCACTGCCGAGCTGAGCTTAGATTTTAACATGTACTGTTTAACCATGACATTTAAATGTAATAGGGTAAAACCCAGTGCATTTAACATAATGCTGCACTTTAGAAAATGGGTTGAAATATAACATGTTGGTGGAGCTGGGTTCGAACTATCGGCTTGTGGAGCTCTCGGGACACCGATGTTTTCCACCCGGTTCTCCCCTGGCTTCACGGCTTCTGTTTGCTGCGGCGGGCTGACGGCTGGTTCTCCCCGCAGCTCGGCGCATCTCTGTCTGATCGTGGCTTCTGTCTGCTGCACGGGCTGACGGCTTGTGGAGCTCTGGGATGGAAACCTTTCCACCCGGTTCTCCCCAGCGGCAGCTCTGTGCATCTCAGATCGCAGCGGCGCTTGTCTGCTGTGCGGCTGCTGGCTTGTGGAGGTCTCGGAGACCTCTGTGTTCCACCCGGTTTTACCCAGCGGTCAGCCCGGCGTATCTCTGACTCAGAAGCTCTGGTGTTGTGCACAGTTAACTCCGGTTGTAGCTAGGTTGCTACCTCCATTAGCTTAGCTCCCACCCCCGCGTTAGCTTTGGGTTAGCTTCAGGTTATCTTGTAGCTAGTTCGACCGGGTGTCGTCAGTTGATCCCAGCCTTACAGCCCCACCCTCAGCTCCACCTCTCTTCCCTTTTTTGGAATTGTCTGGGCTTGACGGAACCTGTGACACGGTCAAAATGGCGGTGGTGGCCACCTCCCATTTGGCCTCAAAAACGTGATATTAGAGTCTATGGAAAGGAATTGTCCAGTATATTTATGTCGATGGTTTCATCCAGAGTGTGTGGAGGTGTGTGTTTCATCCAGAGTGTGTGGAGGTGTGTGTTTCATCCAGAGTGTGTGACGGTGTGTGTTTCATCCAGAGTGTGTGACGGTGTGTGTTTCATCCAGAGTGTGTGACGGGTGTGTGTTTCATCCAGAGTGTGTGGTGGTGTATGTTTCATCCAGAGTGTGTGGAGGTGTGTGTTTCATCCAGAGTGTGTGACGGGTGTGTGTTTCATCCAGAGTGTGTGGTGGTGTATGTTTCATCCAGAGTGTGTGGAGGTGTGTGTTTCATCCAGAGTGTGTGACGGGTGTGTGTTTCATCCAGAGTGTGTGACGAGTGTGTGTTTCGTCCAGAGTGTGTGACGTGTGTGTTTCGTCCAGAGTGTGTGACGTGTGTGTTTCGTCCAGAGTGTGTGAAGGTGTGTGTTTCATCCAGAGTGTGTGACGTGTGTGATGGACGTGACAGAGGGGAGTTTGTTCCAGGCTCTGAACTCGGCTCTGTTCAGCTCAGGGCAGCACCAGCAGGGCGGTCGGAGAGCTGGACCTTATCCGGTCGGTTTTGCTCCTCTGTTGCCAAACAAACACATGCTCTAAACTTTAGGCACCTTCTCTTTTCTCCTCAAGTTCTCGTAGGGACGTGTCAAAGGAACCAGTCTGGAAAATAATGCAGTTTTAAACGGGGAATCATAGTGTTGTTTATTTATTTAGAAACGCCTGAAGATGGTCTTGCGTTGAGGACAAAATTCCTCAAACCACTAAACAGAAAGTAGTGAAACTTCAGAAAGCATTCGTCAGGACACAGAGGTGGAAAGTAACAAATTACATTTACTCACGTTACAGTAATTGAGTAGCTTTTTTGTATATACTTTTTAAGTCGTTTTTAAAAGCTGTACTTTTACTTTTACTTGAATGCGTTTTTAAAAAAGAATTGTAATTCGCTACATTTTAAATCATATCCGTTACTGAGTAAAAATAAATTATAGGCTTAATAAATTAAAAATATTACGTGTAGCAGCGTCGGAACGGAAAGAGACACCTGCATGAGCGCCGCGTCTAAACCGTGGGGGTGTACACTTTAGCTCAAAGACATCAGTTCAGTTCCTCAACTCGCTGTTCACCTCCTCTCTCCCTCCTCTCCTGTGGGTTGGAACCTTGGAACACGCACCTTCGCGCACCTGTGTGACGTTAACAGAATTCTGCTCGGTTCGGTAGCCAGACTCGGTTTTGAAATGTGTTCTCCTACCGCTCCGCACGGAAGTGGCAAAATAACGTTTAGCGCTCATAACAAGCGGATTATCAGTGCTGTGCTCATAAAACAGAAGACCCGCAGGCCTCTGAGTTAAAACATCCTGATACTGTTCAGGTGTAAACATTGTGCTCCATCCCTGTGTTTGAACTCAGAAGATGCTCCTTGATGCCACAGATATGTGATGATTTAGCTTGTTTCTTTATTTTACTCCAGAATAAGAGATTAAATTATTACTAAAGCAGTTCAGTGTAGTTAAATTAGTCATTCAAATGATTCTAACATGCTGCAGTGTGTGTGTGTGTGTGTGTGTGTGTGTGTGTGTGTGTGTGTGTGTGTGTGTGTGTGTGTGTGTGTGTGTGTGTGTGCGCACACGCGTGTGTGTGTGTGTGTGGGACTGCATAAGACAGCATGGCTTCATCAAATCCATGCATCCTATATCTTGGCTGAAGTAATGGCTCAGGAAAATAACTTCTATTTCATAAATAATGACGTCTCTGCAGTGTTTATGATAATATTTTATCTTATATTGGACCTATCTTTGGTCTGGGAGGTGTAACTTATCATGATACAAGCCTTTTAAAACAGGTTAAAGTGTTACAAGAGGAGATAAATGCATAAATTTGAAGTTCATGTTTGGAGGCCAACCTTCACAGATTGGAGGCTCACGCTGGTGAGGAGACACCGTTAGTTCTAGTAACACCTGGGCTCCCAAGGCCTGTTCTGACAGGATGGACGTTACGGGACCCTTAAGGATTCCAGCTGGATGATTGGAGGATTATTTAGGAGGATTGGAATGAACAAACTGATTTCAGTGGTGAAGGGTTAAATGAGTGAGTGAACCCACCACCAAGGATGAACTCTGCTAACTTTAAAAATCAGCTGTTCTAAATAAGCATGAAGGTCAGAGAGGAGCTCTAGGATGGACACGGATGAAGGAACTGTAATGTAGAGGTAAAGTAGGGCAGGGCCAACGTTAGCAGCTGTCATACGGTCCATCTGAGATGTTTGACTGCATTAGGCTTGTTATGTGACAGGTTAGAGCACAGTCTCATGTTAGTTTTGTCATGAGGACATTGAGATACCTCACACACTGATGACATCTAAAAAATTATTTTTTCTCAAAATAAAGAATAATTTTAATCACAATTGAAACTTACCATCCTAAAAAAACCTCGTCCAATCAATGTGCACGTCCTGTTCTCACTGATTGGATAGAAATCCCTCCTTCAAGCTGAGCGTGTGTGTATGTGTGTGCGCGCACACACATACACACACGAGCGAATTGTGAACTGGCGTTGTGATTTAGCACTACTTAGATGTAGCCATCCTTACGCTGACAAAAATGTAACTAAGTAACTTTTACTTTGAGTACATTTTGTTTACGATACTTTTTACTTTTACTTGAGTAAAAATTTAGGCAAGTACTTTTACTTGTAATTGAGTAAAAAATTATCAAAGTATTGGAACTCGTACTTAAGTAGGAAATTTTAGTACTCTTTCCACCTCTGTCAGGACAGTGAATGACTAATAAGTCACAGCTAATCAAACACATAAAAGTTTCCCTTCATCAGATTTACTGGTAATGGGTGCACACACACACACACACACACACACACACACACACACACACACACACACACACACACACACACACACACACACACACACACACACACACACACACACACACACACACACACCTTTTGGAATGTGTTAGAGTAACGGGTCGCCTTTACCTCCTAATGAAATCAGGAGGTGCCGCCATCTTTTTCTCATCATTACTGCAAATCAGAGTCAACATGATTTGCTGTAAGTCACAGCGGGTTAGAGTCCCTCTGTTCTGATTTATACTGCTGGGAATGACCTTTACTGGTTATACTGGTGTAAATAACTTGTACTGGTTATACTGGTGTAAATAACATTTACTGGTTATACTGGTGTAAATAACATTTACTGATTCTGAGCTCTTGATGTTTCTACTAAACGACGGTCATCCTGTCTGCACCAGTTTCCACTCTGGTGCAATTCTCAAATATGATTTTTTTGTTTTAGAGCTAATTTCTTTTTGCAGCTTGCTAAGAAAATCCAGACAATGTATTGATCTGTGTGTGTGTGTGCGTGTGCGTGTGCGTGTGCGCGCGTGTGTGTGTGTGTGTGTGTGTGTGTGTGTGTGTGTGTGTGACTTTGGAGCAACATTTTACAAGCACATATTGTTGTAATGAGCTGAATTCAGCTTCGATCTCTTAGTTTCTGCCAGGCAACTGTTGCACGTTTGCTCAACACAGTTCCAGTGCTGCAGAAATCTGTGTTTTAAGGTCATTCTGTGTTATCAAAGGAAAATCGTTATATGATGTAATGGTGAAGAAAGTTGTAGATATTTAATTCTGTTAAACTTTCCTTCAGTCGTCTATCTTTGTGATCAGGGACCGACTTTTAAAACTGAATCTCAGCTCCTGTAAACATAAACCACACACACACACACGCACACATACACACACACGCACATGTACATACGCACACACACGCGCTTGCCCGCACGCCCGCGTAAACGCGCACGCACGCACACACACACAAATGCGCGCACACACACACACACACACACACACACATACACACACACACACACGCACACATGCACGCACGCACGTGCACGTACGCACCCACGTATGCACGCACACACACACGCAAACACACACGCACACGCATGCCCGCGCAAACGCGCATGCACGCACACACACACAAACCCACACACGCACACACACATGCACACACACACACACACACACACACACACACACACACACACACCTAACCTCTAATGCTACCTAACCTCTAAGGGTGTGTCGTCATTTAAATCCCTGACCTTTGACCTCTCCCTGCTGTGCTAGATCCTAAATGTTAGCTAAAGAGGAGTTTGAGCGAAGAGGCTTTTTTAAAGGAGCTTATGAAAAACAACCTGATGTTCAAATCCCCTTTAAAAAGAGCCGAGGGATGACCTCAGAGAAAATTCTGAGCAGTCAGGTCTTTTGTTATTTAACATGAAACAAATATCTACAAACACTTTTGTTTTGAAAAAAAAAAAAAGACTCAGTGGGAGTTTTACCTCTTGATTAGATTTAAAAAGAATCTTTTTGCCACCGGACCTTTCATCCAAGCCTCTGCTCTCATCATCAATATTTAAAGTCTTGTTTCAATAAAACTGTGTGCATTAAAAAAACTACAAAATCAGTCTGACTAGGTTTGAGATGTCCTTAAACAATACAATGACAGTGACCCCCCCCCCCCCCCCCATCTGCATATTATTACTCAGATATGATCACTGCCAATATGCTGAAGGGACGCTAGAGGGCAGTGTTGAGTTGTGTCTGCAAGCAAAGAGATATCAATGACACATTTTGTCAGATTGTTTTTTATTTATTTGCAAAAGATTAGACAAAGAAAAGGTAATGTTACTGTTACATTACTTTAGTCTTTTTGAAAAGTAAATTTATTTTTACTGACACAAAATATTACAAGTTTGTTGACGGTTTCATCACTTAAATCTGTGAAGCTTTCATATTAGAGGAATGTTCTTAGTAAATACATTTAAATGAATGTGCGTGGGTCTGATAAATCACCAGAAAACCAGCATGAGAACCACATCAGCCATGGATCAGAAACGGGTACAGGAAGTTTACCAACACGACCAACTAAATCATGGAAAACACAAACGTGCACATATGTGTGCCTGTCCATGAGTGGGCATCACCCCCCTCCCTGTACACCATGTGCTAAATCAGAGCCCTGAATGAGTTTTCACCACGGGTGACCTGCTGTCCCGGATTGTAATCGACAATTCCCCAAGCCAGAGCACTGAGTGTCGTGGTGCACGCTGCACAGAGCCATGCTTCCCCGCAGCCTTATTAGCAGCAGTGGGACCCGAGGCTCAGGTGAGTCAGGACCTCTGCTGGAGGTCATGCAGCACGCCGTGAGTTAAGAGTGTTGTTTTGCAGGACGTTAGGCTTCAAGATGCTGCTGATGAAGTTTACATGCTCTAATAATTTGAGGTTAGGTAATTCACTGTAATGAGGTGTGTGTGTGTGTGTGTGTGTGTGTGTGTGTCTGTTTTCTGTTGTCCCAGGAGGTCTGCTTATCTGTTTTTCCTCAAAAGCTGAAGTAAATGAAAGCGTAATTACATCCCTGCTTATTATCTGGACTTTGCTTTATTCATTCTGCTTTACTGTCATTATTTTTCCTCCAGCTTCACCGGGTGAATGGTTTCTGCTAAACAGACACTGTTAAGATCTTTTAATTGGAATTAGAAAAAAAGAAAATGCTTTTTAAAGCTAGAAAAGGACATCAGAAGAAACCAGGAGTGTTTATTTTATTTTATTTTTTGTTCTCTTGAGTCATTTATGTTTTATTTCATCTCATTCATCCAAAGGATTTCAGAGTTTATTTTTGTTCCTTATTTAGACAAAAGGGTTCTGGAGAAGAGACCAGGAAGTGACCTTATCTGATGTAAACTTTAATAGCTAATGACCTTTTTGATTGGACTCCGTGCTTCACATGGTCCAATAACACGTTTTGTCTTTTAATATTTTTGATAGTTGTAAACCCTTTATGTTGTCAGGCGTTTTCCTCAAAGTCAGTTCTGATTTTTCCTCATTCGTTCTCTTGAAGCTTGCGTTTCTTCTGCTCCCCAACAGGACACGGGAATCATAAAGAAGACAGTCCTTTCCTCAGCAGTCCCGACTCAGATGGCAAAAGAAATGACTTCTACGACAGAAACCTGGCTCTGTTCGAGGTCTGCTATTTGTACTTTACAATATTTCCTTCTAATCCGCCCGAAAGTGACCTTCATCTGCTCCTGCTGTGCTCCCAGGAAGAGCTGGACATCCGGCCGAAGGTGTCGTCTCTACTCAGCCGCTTGGTCAGCTACACCAGCATCACTCAGGGGGCCAAGGAGCACGAGGAGGAGGAGAGCGCTGAGACCTCACGTCGTAAGACCCCCAAGGTCAGCAGTCTGTGCAGAACTTATTATTATGCTTGATGCATATTGGCTCTCGGACTTTAGACATTTGGAAACACGAGACTCCGCTGCCGACTCTCTGCATGCTTCCTCATCCACATTATTAGAGCTTGCTGATGGATTGCTCCTGACATTGGGGACTGGGCTGCTAGTCTGTGCCTACGTAGGACCTGGATACATGCAAAGTGCTGATAACATGATTGAGCGACCTTTAAAAAGTGCACTAATCAATACTAACGATTGCTACACTTGTTTCCTGAAATGGCGTGCTCAGAAGTCTGCCGTACTCTCTCTCCCGTCTGTCAGTCTCCCAACATGGGCACCCTGATGGGGGTGTACCTGCCGTGCCTCCAGAACATCTTCGGGGTCATTCTGTTCCTGCGGCTGACGTGGATCGTGGGAATGGCCGGCATCATCCAGTCCCTCCTGATTGTCATCATGTGCTGCTCTTGTGTCAGTATGACAGGTCTCCGCCACGTTTGACTTTAGTGAGATCTTATAGATTTACCCCACCCCCCTGTTTTGTTCTTTCCGATCCAGACCATGTTGACAGCCATATCCATGAGCGCCATCGCCACCAACGGTGTTGTTCCAGGTAACGCCAGACAGTCACGGTCTTTCTTCATTGTAAAAGTCTCATCTGATCTATTCTTTACTCATTATTATTACCTACTTTAGGAATATGACTTTAACTTTGTGTTGCTGAGAGAAAATACTCCTCTAAGCTAGTAGAAATCATTGAAACCACACACTAGTGGTTTATTTAGCTTTATTTTCCACTTCTAAAGTACAAAACTAAACCCCTTAGTTGTATAGTTTCTAAGTCCAGCACACCTTTGCACCATGTTTATAATAAGTAATGGTGTATTTTTTCTTGTCTGCTGCAGCTGGAGGAGCCTATTTCATGATCTCCCGCTCCCTCGGCCCTGAGTTTGGAGGAGCCGTGGGTCTGTGCTTCTACTTGGGCACCACATTTGCTTCTGCCATGTACATACTGGGAGCCATTGAAATCTTCTTGGTCAGTCGATTAACTTTTAGTTTCTCTTGGTGATTTAATTCTCAATTGCCTCATAATTCTGATGAAAAGTTCGTCCCTCTGCCATGAATGTGAAATTACTCAAAAGTGTGACAACAACCGATTTATTTCTAACTTTAATTTTAGGGAATTTGTTCACATTATGAAAAAAAGAGTTTTCCAAATCAAACCTTATCAGTTTATCCAATACTTCTATTCATGTGGACTCAATATTAGAGTAGTGTGGGGAATTTTAATAACGTCCTTACAGTTGGTGGATGACAAATCAGGACCAGAACACAATCATGACAGAAACAGCTTACAACTGAAGCCCTGAGTACAGAAAACAGAGTTTGGATTTGAAACGCGGAGCCTGATGTTGCTGCCCCTCCTCCCGGAGCCACGCTTAAAGCTGCCGTCTGAGCACAGCCTGTTCAGACTCTTCTAGATAGAGTGTGGTTAATAAGAGCTTAGTGAGAGAAAAAAGCCTTTTTTACAGATTTTATCAAGACACAATGTCCAGAAACTAAATTAGGAGAAATGTGATTTTTACCGATCAATCCTAATAAAACATTTGATCGACTCGAGGCTTTTCAGGAGTTATTTCCACCAAGCAGCAGGAAACACACGAGCTTACTCTACATCAAATGTTCCTAACTTAAGAAAGTCAGTCCTAGAAACTTACAGAGAGGAAACACACGGCGGCCACAAACAACTCAAAGATGCCTGAAGTAAAACCATTTAGTTACTACATGATGTGTTGTTTGGTTTTATCAGTCAAATTTTCACAATATTTTACATAAAACTGTGACGATCCATCCAGCTTTATAAGTAATATTATAACAATTTAACAATCATAAAGCTTGTCCTTGGTCATACATGAAGGCCAGAAGTTTAACATAAGTCATCTATAAGGGATTGCTTTTCCTAACGTTGGTGTAACACTTCCAGCGTCCAGCTGAAGAAAGAGGCCCACTAACTGAGAAGATCATTGAAGAAGTAAATTAAGAATTGTAATTTTGACTGCAGGTATTATAAATAGGTAATATACCTTCTCAGTGGCCTAGTGGTAGAGTATCCGCTCTGGGAGATCGGGGTTCATATCTTGGTCGGGTCACACCAAAGACTCAAAAATGTGACCCAGTGCCTCCCTGCTTGACACTCAACTTGAAGGGGTTGGATTGGACGGTTTAATCACCAAATAGTTCCCGAGCGCAGCCACTGCTGCAGCTGACCGCTGCCCAGGGGGGTGGGTCCAGTGCAGAGGTAGTTTCTCCAGGGTGTGATGATGTAACCAAATGTCTTAGAAGTGCAATACGAGCGGGAAATGTTTGAACCGTCTGTCTAATTGATTTACACTTTTTGTTTTCTTCAGTAAATGACTGACACGCTGAGTAAATCATATCTGCACTAAACAGCTTTTACTTTGTCCTCTCCAGAAATACCTGGTCCCTCAGGCGGCCATTTTTCACTCCACAGATCCGCTGGGAAATGACAGCACCTTGCTCAACAACATGCGAGTGTATGGCTCCATTTGTCTCAGCCTGATGGCCGTGGTTGTTTTCGTCGGGGTCAAGTATGTCAACAAGTTGGCCTCCCTTTTCCTGGCCTGCGTTATTATTTCAATAGTCTCCATCTACGCCGGAGCAGTCAAATCCATGACTCATCCACCAGAATTCCCGTAAGTGCTTTAAAAACAAACTAATGTCTGAGCGGGATGTGCCATGAACCATGAGACGCATGAATGTAGAACTTGTTGCCTCTTTTCCGCTGGTACTCGTACATCACACGTGTCATCATGAGTTAGAGTTGTTTTTATCTTGTTTTGCAGCTTTAGCTTAACTTGTGAAGGCAGTGTTGATTTAAAATGTTTTCCATGTTGCTGCTGCAGGATTTGCATGCTGGGCAACAGGACTTTGGTGAGGGATCGCTTTGATGTGTGTGCTAAAACTGTGGTGAGGGGGAACGTGACAGAACCGAGCCAGCTGTGGGACAGGTTCTGCCTCCCTGGGAATCTTAGTACCGCTCAATGTGACGACTACTTCATCCAGAACAACGTGACAGAGATCCAAGGCATCCCTGGACTGGGCAGTGGCGTCATCAGAGGTTGTTCTGAGTAAAGCATGTGAAATGTGCACGTAGTGCAAAACGCAAATAGTTTTAACTTTAACCCTCTGATGCATGAATTATGAAATCTTCAACCATGATTTTTTTTAACAATTCTTTTTCATTCATCTTTAGGTGTGAATGAAACAAATTTCAACAAATATTTTTTGTAAAATTTTATAATTTACAAATATTTTATTACATGTCCACCTCAGTGGACAGTGTGCATTCTGAACATGAAATATGTTGGCTTGGCTTACTGAAGTCCAAATGGAGGGGCTCACATGCAATAAAGTCTTCAACAGCTGTGCTTAATAGCAAAAACAAATACATAACAATTTTGAGTACCTGTCCACTGTAGTGACCATTATGCATCAAAGGGTTAAAAAATCTGGTTCCCCAGCCACTGGGCCAAGAGCTGGTACTGGTCCAGAGTACCAGGCTTAAAGTAAAGTGAGTTATAAAAATGCTAAACAATTAAATATGACTGCTCCAGTGAACAGTATTTAGAAAATATATAAAAATGTATTCACAAAGAGAAAATAACAGAACTGAAGTCTTTTATACAGCAGTTGTATTTTTGTGATAAAATTAAGTTAGTTGTTAAACAGTTTACTGAATTTTGTTGTGTACATGAATTGTCCTCCAAACGTAACTCTAATGCACACAAATCTCATCTTCTATCCAGCTGAGAAGTCAAAGTACTGCTTGATTAAAAGTAAGGCACGGCAGCTTTGTTTATGTAGTACTTTTCATACACAGAGGCACTTCAAGTTACTTTTCAGGTACAAGAAAAAACTTCAAAAACATAAAAATAATATATTTTTAAATCCTATTTGAAATCTACTAATAATGGAGCTAATAAGACACTGATATATAGCTTTAATACACATTTTCATTGGAATTAGTCTCCAACCGTCCTGTCGGACAGAACCATGTATGAAGATGTGAAATGTGGTGGTGCTGATTCCATGGGAACTGGTGCTCGGTTACCAGCATTTAACCACGTTTCAGAAAAAAGCATCAAGTAAAGATCAAAATCACAGAAAAAACTCATTTACAAAAATGACTTGTTACTATAAACTTAGCGATGACTCGGTTGAATGGGCCCGACAAGGAAATGTTATTAGATTTAATTTTAATTTAAAAGTTTCATTTGAACTGAATCCCAATTGAATGGTCTAACTGTGTTTTTGTTTTTACGAGACAGACAACATGTGGAGCGACTACCTGCAGAAAGGGGAGATCTTAGAGAAAGCCGGGCTGCAGTCAGTGGAGGCTCACAGTCCCGTAGAGAACTTTCTGAACTACGTGTCAGCAGACATCGCCACATCCTTCACACTTCTAGTTGGCATCTTCTTCCCTTCTGCCACAGGTTAGACTCATTTTAAAGGTCAGTTTTAACCAGGGGCGGATTTAGGACTGAAGAAGATCCGGGGCTTAACACACACACATGCACACACATGCGTGACACACACTAGTCAACATCATATATATATATGTCTTGTACCACATCATTTTTAATCTGAAGCTACATATTCAGCATTTTCAGGGCAGAGTATTGTTCCTGTTAGTGTTTAGTGTGAGATGATAGTAAATATTCCCTTTCTCTCTCCAACAACTTTACCTGATAGTAAGCTAACTTTAGGCAAACCAGCAGCACAACAAATATTTTCTAATAAGACTCACAAACCTGAGTCAGCACCAGTCTCATCAAAGCTGGGGTTCTGTCGCGGTACTTTTGGTCTAAAAAACGTCCTTATGTCCATCTTCACTCATGCGTTTCAGGCAGAGAGTGTAGAAGAAGCCGGCTGCTGAAGGGCTTCTTCTTCAGTGGTGGAGGCTCAGGCAGGCTGTATACAAACTACTGCCCGCTGCGCCCTCTCTGTTGGACTTTGGTACTGCATGCTACTTCCGCGATTTAGATCCGGGGCTTTTCATGAAACATCCGGGGCTTCAGCCCAAGTAGCCGGGCCTAACGCCGCCCCTGGTTTTAACCACTTTAAACTAAAGTTTAATGGATTTATTAACATTTACATTTTTTATTGTTAAGAATTAAGCTCCATTTTCAGAGACTGTAGATGTCCTCAGAGTGTGAGATTGACCAAGTAGAATGCCAGTAAAAGCATTCACTTTTAAAGCCTAATGTTAGTAAATAATAACACTGCGTCTCTGTTTCTGCGACATATTCACCACCCTACCGACGGAGGATGTTGTCTGATTCGTCTCTCTCGGTATGTGTGCCCTTCTTTTTTCAGGGATAATGGCAGGTTCAAACAGATCTGGGGATCTCAGAGATGCTCAGAAGTCCATCCCTGTGGGAACAATCTTGGCCATCACCACTACGTCACTTGTTTGTATCCTACCTCATTTGAAAGAGGAAAGAAAAGATTTATTGCACACATGTGTACTGTCTTGAGTTCCCTAATTGCTCATGTTCAGATCTAAGCTCGGTGGTGTTGTTTGGATCGTGTATAGAGGGAGTTGTCCTGAGAGACAAGTATGTTTATTTATTTCTTGGGCTTGGACTTATTACCTGCTGTTCAGTCCATGCAAATGTGTATATTTATGTAAAATAAGAGCTAGCGAGAAACGGATCATTTAATTACAGCTTTTACTTTTCTTTCAGATTCGGAGATGCCGTTCACAAGAACCTTGTTGTTGGGACTCTGTCGTGGCCTTCTCCATGGGTAATTGTGATTGGCTCCTTCTTCTCCACTGTTGGTGCAGGGCTGCAATCTCTCACTGGTGCGCCACGACTTCTGCAAGCGATAGCAAAAGACAACATCATCCCCTTTCTTAGGGTATGGCACATATTCCTAAATTTGTTGTGGTACAAACAGTTGCGCTGGCAGAGCTTGAGCTGCCAAAATAAGCTGCGTGCACACAGACGTGTCGAGTGTTTTTGCTCCAGGTGTTTGGGCACGGAAAGACCAACGGGGAGCCGACGTGGGCCCTGCTGCTGACTGGTCTCATAGCGGAACTTGGCATCCTTATTGCATCACTGGACATGGTGGCTCCCATCCTTTCCATGTAAACTCAAAAGATTGAAAACATACTTCTGTTTTGATGGTAATAAATAATTAATAATCATTTTATTTTTACTCAACAGGTTCTTCTTGATGTGTTATCTCTTTGTAAACCTAGCATGTGCTGTTCAAACGCTCCTGCGAACGCCTAACTGGAGGCCAAGGTTTAAATATTACCACTGGTGAGTTTCTGTTTGCTAAATCCTGTCTTCTGTGATGCTGTCCTTAACAACATCAATTAACATTTTTCTTTGCAGAGAATAATTGAAAACTATTGACCTGTTTTATGACCATTTTTTACACCCTCCTCTTCCTACTATGCAGTTGTAAACATCAAAGCTTTGTGTATTGCACCCACAGGACTTTATCATTCCTGGGCATGAGTATGTGTCTGGCTTTGATGTTCATTTCCTCCTGGTACTATGCCATAGTGGCCATGGGGATTGCTGGGATGATCTACAAGTACATTGAGTACCAGGGGTGCGTATGGAGTCGATGTTTTACCACAATACATCCTCGTCAGGTTTTTTATCAGTATGGGGGAGTTTCTGCATGTTCGCAGTTCGCTGATCACGCCATTCTTCTTTCCTTGTGTTGTTCTCACAAACAAAACCAGAGCCGAGAAGGAGTGGGGCGATGGGATAAGAGGATTATCTCTCAGTGCTGCACGTTACGCCCTGCTGAGGCTAGAAGCTGGACCTCCTCACACCAAAAATTGGAGGTGAGGCCAACCAGCAGGGGGTGCTGTAAGACATAAAGCAAAAACATTAATAATTAGAAAACAAATATCTTTCATTTTTTTAAATAACATTGATTTAAGCAAGAATGTGTTTAGTTGCAATATAATAATAATATTAATAAAAAATGACTTCCTTCTTTCTAAACCGCTTGTTCACTGCTCCAACAAGGTGAGACAACAAATCTCCAAAGTGGATTATGGATAATTGCTGTAATAACATAATCCACCATTCTAATGCATTATTTATTAATTCATATCTTTTATATTCTTTTCATCTGCAGCTGTGTCATTTCCTACTGAACTGTGATTTGCGTTCTGCAGACCTCAGCTCTTGGTGCTGTTGAAGCTGGATGAAGACCTTCATGTAAAATACCCCAGGCTGCTCACCTTTGCCTCTCAGCTGAAAGCAGGAAAAGGTCTGACTATTGTTGGCTCGGCCATCCAGGGCAACTTCCTGGACAGCTATGGGGAAATGCAGGCAGCGGAGCAGGTATTTGCTTAAGAACTACAAATAAATTGGTGCTTTTTTGGTTTTGCTTGACCGTAGCAGCTGCAAACATTTGTGACTTCATCCATCCTTGCCCACTTGTCCACGTGGGGTCGTAGGGGGCTGGTGCCTATCTCCAGCGGTCAGTGGGCAATCAGGCAGGGTACACCCTGGACAGTTAGCCAGTCCATCACAGGGCAACACACACACACACACACACACACACACACACACACACACACACACACACACACACACACACACACACACACACACACCTAAGGACAATTTAGACAGACCAATCAACCTAACAGTCATGTTTTTGGACTGTGGGAGGAAGCCGGAGAACCCGGAGAGAACCCGCGCATGCACAGGAAGAACATGCTAACTCCATGCAGAAAGATCCCAGGCTGCAGCTCTAACCACTGCGCCACGACGCAGCAACATTTGTAAATTGTGAAACCAAAATAAGAAAAAGTTAGAAATGGTTTTGTGCACATTTTGATACTTTTTTGGCACAAATGAGTATTTGTTTTATAAATTGTACTTTTAAAAATGTTTAATTATTACCTGCCCATTTCATTTTAATCCAAGTTAAACTGTGTTTCCACAACAATGGACTAAAGGGGGATTTCAGACAAATTACAGAAACAGTAGTTTGTCTGATAAATAACTTATTTTGCTTTATGTGACAACAAGTGATCCAATATTCAAAGTTTGTGTGCACATATTTTTATTTCACCCATTATAGATGGTGTCCTGAACAGCTGCTGTTTCAACAATTCAGTTGACGTCCCACAGGACTGATACGCTAACAGCTAGTTCAGGCAGCTGAAACCTAAGTGTGTTACTGCTGCAGCACGTCAACATTTTATAGTATGAATGTAATTAATCAAGTGTTCACCTTTCAGTTTTGCTTTACAGTTATTTACCTTTATTAAATATCACCAGGAGCAACAAAGTGTGGCTTATCTGGTGTTAACCGGGTCCAATGCAGCAGGTAACGTTTCACATTTTGTGTAAAATAATCAAGTTATTTTAAACAATTCGCTGCTGGCCTTTCTCATCGTTTTTACTGTTTTTTTTAAGAGTGACAGAACGTTGCGCGCTAGCATGATGTCGATGCCAAAACAACCAAAACAGAGCAGAGACTCACCTTTACATCAGGAAGAATCCGCGCGTTTCGAGCGTTATCCGTTCTTTCATAATCCGTTGTTGAATTGTGATCGGCAGAAGCTTTTCCGCTTTTTTTACAGCAGCGGCCCAAAATGATCTCCTAACACACGGATGTTCTGCTCCCTGATCACGTGACGTGTGACGTACGCGGATGAAGATCGGCTTCAGAGCTGAGATGTTTGTTCTCACGGTGTGGGGGCTCGTCCGACGCCCACACAGTAAAAACATGCAAATGATGACTTTAGTCGTCATTGGCAGTGAATGACTGAAATGGTTTATATAAATATTAGTACAAATCCTTTCGACATCTTGAAAACTGGAGCTGTTTTATCACAGCTGCAAATAATTTATCCTGTCTGTATTTGGATTAGCCTTTAGCTTATATTTTTAGAAGCTATGAGGGGTCAAAGGTTGATTATTTATAACTTTTACACATAAATATGCTTCAAAATGGCAAAAATAATAATAATAAAACATACCTATGAGTAATGTGAAACTGCAATAAAATCATTCTCTATCATTTGTTTAGTGTTGGATCTAATTATAAAAAAGTGGAATTTAACTCTTTATATCCTCTATCATTTTGAGGCATGATGGCTATCTCTACTATAAGCAAACACATGACGCTGTACCTGATTGTGAAATGTATGAATTAGTATCAGTACAATCAACCTGTCGCCAATTTGTCCTTCAGGCAATAAAGAACATGATGGAGATCGAGCGGGTCAAAGGTTTCTGTCAAGTTGTGGTGGCCACTAAGGTCCGGGAGGGCGTCGTCCATCTGATCCAGTCCTGCGGCCTTGGGGGGATGAAGCACAACACGGTGGTGATGGGCTGGCCGTACGGCTGGAGACAGAGCGAAGACCCTCGAGCATGGAAGACTTTTATTAGTGAGTTTTAATGAAGCAGCGATCCCGCAGTAGCTAAACAACCCAATCTCTGTACGACTGCAACATTAAATTGTGGCATTTATGTGTAATTGCCCGTGTGCTGCTCACACACCAGATTGTGTTGCTTTGTTGCTGGCTCCTAATTAACTCAGTAGTGTCTGTGGTGAGATTCTCATCTGACTGCACCCTCACACACACAGCAGGGGTGCGCTAGCGTGTAAATGTCTCAGCCAGTGTGCTGTCTTCTCTACCCAGACACGGTTCGCTGCACAACAGCTGCCCACCTGGCTCTGATGGTCCCCAAAAATGTGTCCTTTTACCCGAGCAACCACGAACGCTTCACAGATGGCAACATTGATGTGTGGTGGATCGTCCACGATGGGGGAATGCTAATGCTGCTCCCGTTCCTGCTCAAACAGCACAAGGTGAGCCTCGGTTTAATGTCCTACTGTAGTTTAAACACGGCACAAAAACCAGATACACCAAAGGAAAAGGTGTGTTTCATTCTCCAATCAAAAATGTGACGAGAGCCTTTACTCTTTGTTTCCATCCTATGTGGCGCGCATGCATCTTACATGAATCAACACTTTTGGTTTTAGGTCTGGAAGAAATGTAAGATGCGCATCTTCACTGTAGCCCAGATGGATGACAACAGCATCCAGATGAAGAAGGATCTGGCCACATTCCTGTATCAGCTGAGAATAGAGGCTGAGGTGGAGGTGGTGGAGATGGTGGGTGTTTCTGCTCATATCCTTCAGAAAGAATGTCGACCCTGACCAAGGCCTCTTTAAGAGTTTGGATCATGTAGGCCATTTAATTGAGTCTGTTAGTGGAACCAGATGTCCACAGTGCCAAACTCAAACAACTCTACACGATTTCACCAAATAGGCTGCTAACCCTCTGGAGGCAGGCGATGCAGGATAGCAACGTTAAAACCTACCTACCCGGTTACTCCACACACGTGTTTCATGAGCATTCTTTAACTCAGAAGTACCCCTGAAGGACTTAGTTGTCAAAAGTTTATCAGAACTTATTTTGAGCCTGAGCGGGTTAAAACAAAAATAAAGGCTGGAAAAAACTCCCACTGAGCTAAAGAGTTAGCTCAGTGGATCTGATTTAGGAGAAAAGTTCTGACTATGAGACTTTCCACGTTAGAGACAAACATGTTTGATTTGAACTTTCTGTTGATGCAACTTTCATCGACTGGGATTTCAGCATGACAGCGACATCTCGGCTTACACCTACGAACGGACATTAATGATGGAGCAGAGGTCCCAAATGCTACGGCAGATGAGGCTTTCCACTACAGAGCGGCAACGAGAGGTGGGCTGCACGCGCCTCGGTTTTACTTCTTATCAAACTAAAGACCTTCACAGCTGAATGAGAACACCTCTAGGAACGAGTCGAACGTTTTGAAATCGTATCTGAGGCAGATCGTGTGACTGTGCTGCAGGCTCAGCTGGTTAAAGACAGACACTCACTGGTGCGAATGGGAAGTCTATACTCAGATGAGGAGGAGGAGCCTGTGGAAGTTCCTCCACAGAAGGTTCAGATGACATGGACCAGAGAGAAGCATGAAGCTGAAAAGCGAAATCGCAACAATGCTCCTGAGAACTTCAGAGAGCTCATGAGCCTCAAACCGTGAGTCAAACTCATGTCCAACATCTTCTTCACACCTGATTGTACATTTATAGACAAGTAAAGAAAAGCTTCTGGCCCTTTTAACGCATCTAGGCTCTTCTTTTTGCCTCTCGCCAGGGATCAGTCCAACGTGAGAAGGATGCACACAGCTGTGAAGCTGAATGAAGTGATAGTCAACAGGTCCCACGACGCTCGGCTAGTGCTGCTCAACATGCCGGGTCCTCCTCGCAACACGGACGGAGATGAAAACTGTATCCTTTCCTTCTGCAAACATGCAGTAAAGCAGATGTTTGTTTGTGGGTTTCGTTTCCTCAGCGCTTCGCTCAGACATGGAGTTTCTGGAGGTGTTGACTGAGGGTTTGGAACGCGTGCTGCTGGTGAGAGGAGGAGGTCGGGAGGTCATCACCATCTACTCATGACTAGTTAGGAGTTCCTATGGAAGGGCTTTGGAAGAAGACGTTCTGCTTTGGGACTTCCAGCAGCTCTTGGTTCACATACCAACTTTTGAGTGCAAAAGAGTTTATTCTATTTTTGTAGAACATCTTTAATCAACCGTACGTATGTACCTGTCGGTTTGTAATTTTATACTTCTAATATGAAATTCAGTGCATTTATCAAACACAAACATTACATGATTGCTGTTTTTATGTTTGCAGGAGGCCAAAACAGCGTGTTATACAGTATTATTATTTAGTGATCGAACTGTGCTGGATGGACGCAGCTCACCTTTAGGTAAATCCTAGGTCAATTAGTTAAGGATCTAAAAATAAAATATAGCAACAAATCTTTATTTTTCTAATTGTGTACAAAGACAAAAGCTAATTATGCCCTTAAATATCAAAATGATCTCCTGAAAAGATTACACGGACAAGGATTCTGTTTCTGTTTTGGTTTCTGGTGCAAGAAGCATAAACACACATCTGACCAAAAGTACATGACGTGACAGATGAAACAAAGAATGTGTCAGGAGTGAAGCGGGACCCAAAATAAGTCATTTGCATTTTTATTTTTCAAGGATGAATAACACCATTCACGTCGCCGCGGTACACATTCCTATCACCAGAACTTTTACATAATGCAAATAGCTGTTACATCCCAGTTTCCACCGCTGCGTTTTTCTCTGGATCAGCGGCCATTTGTGCAGTGGCCCATCGAGTGAGGCGGGAAAATAATGTTGTTAAAAATATCGTACTTTTATACCAGAATTAGATTCCAAAACAGTGTATTTTACGTATTTTTATTTAATATTTATACTATTTATTTTCCAACCTTTTAATAACTGAGGCTTCATGTTTGATGTTCCAGAAGAAGTCCAGTTAGAAATTCTGGAAGGCAGAAATCAAATTTTTCATGAAGTTTATATGTTTGGAAGCTTAGTTTTGCTGTTGAATCGAGAAGCGAAGCATCGAACCGTGAAACGATTTTATTTGTACTTTATTTTTACTCACCTGGGACCTTTATCCGTTGAGACAAAGAATGTCTTCTTTTTTTTTTTTTTTTTTTTTTTAAATGATGTTTAACATTTTTGTAATATCAGACCCAAGGTTTAGTATTTATAACGCTTATTTTATTTGTGTTTTGTATTTGTCACTTTGTGTATTTTCAATAAATAAATATCTGCATGGTATATCTATGGTACTTAAAACTGCCTGAGTAGCTGCTTATAAAGTGTTTTTAGTGATAAATAATTTTATGTTACACCGGTTATCAAAAGGTGATAATAAATCAGTCCAATCTCTGGGTCTGTCAGTACATTTACATCAATTGCAAACATATTTCCAGTGATTTTAAGGGCTGTATGTAGCATTCAACATTCTTTTTGCTTTAAACATTTGCAAATGGGATCTCCAATGTAATGTTATCCAGCTTTGCCATCAGCTCCAAACCTGCAGAAACCTGTGCAGCCTAGTGTCACATACCTGCTCTGCAGAAAAAAGATGTTCATGTAGCACTCAGAACCCAAAGGCTAAGCTTTCGTCATGGAAACAAGACCAAATGAGTCAACAGTGCACAAAAGAACTGTGGTGCAGAAGAATGATAGCAGCTGCTTCAGCCTGATGAGTTGAAATCAGAAACATTTGGCTGGAGCAGAAGGCGGTTTGCTCACTGAAGAGCTGCAGCGTGGGGCAGTACTGAAGCCGCCGCTAACAGGGAAGCAGGTGCAGGTATAGTTCTGCTCAAAGTTGGAGATTTTTCTCTTTCGTTTAGAAAAATCTAATGAAAGTGTTACCAGACTGGCCCAAGTCTATTCTATCCATCCATTCTACAGCAGGGTGACCCCCACCCCCCAGTACAGAGTATTAGTTATCCTGAACACGATTTCATCATAAGCTCGGAGCTCAGATGTGTCTGGGATTATGAAATCAGTGGAGTCAGATGCACAGAGGATTTGTGGCAAACTCCTCCAGATGTTTGGGACAAACAACATTCCTTCAAACACTGCAGCGTTGAAAACCACGACTGTCATGGTTCTGGTTCTAATGCATGTTACGGTTCTGGTTCTAATGCATGTTACGGTTCTGGTTCTAATGCATGTTACGGTTCTGGTTCTAATGCATGTTACGGTTCTGGTTCTAATGCATGTTACGGTTCTGGTTCTAATGCATGTTACGGTTCTGGTTCTAATGCATGTTACGGTTCTGGTTCTAATGCATGTTACGGTTCTGGTTCTAATGCATGTTACGGTTCTGGTTCTAATGCATGTTACGGTTCTGGTTCTAATGCATGTTATGGTTCTGGTTCTAATGCAGTTAGCAGAAACATGACTGCATTAAGAACACCTGGTTTCTTCTAAAGCAACACTAAACAACTGATAAGGCCTCTTTTTGTTCAACAATGAAAAAGTAACAAATTCAGTTCTGAGTTTTATTGATCCACATTCTTGTTGATGCCCTCAAAGATAAATATAAACAAATGTCACGGCTTAGAATTAGAATAAATATGTTCAAAAACAAGTTATAAAATGCTTCCCAGAGGATGAGATTTAAAAAGAACAATGTAAAATATTAAATATAAAAATAATAATCCTCTCCAAAAAGATGCTGTAAAACTCACAACTGGCCACTGCAGACTCAAAACTTCTTCATTTATATAGACAATAAAATATTTGCTTTCTAACTAGATCATAAATATTCAGTCAATCCAGAAAAGGAGGGAGAGGAGCAGAATGGTGGTCAGGACGAGCCGGTTAAAAGGTTTTCGTTCTGCCGTGGATGACAAGTCAGGATGTTTGAGAACCAGTCTGCAGGGGTTCTGCACCTCCTCTAAGGAGATGTGAGCCTCACTGGGTCGGAGATGGCTCAGCCAATCACGGACCTGGATGGAAATAAGAGAAACAACGGCTGTAGACGTTGAAGAGCTTTTGCAGGTGTTGCTTTACTGATGTTAAATTCATTGATGTGGATTTAATTGATATGTTTAAAACAAGGACCTACCTAAAAGCTGAGATATTTTGAAGTGGTGTTCAGTAGAACATATAGCTAAAAACATTACTTCCGACTGGAGAAACAACGGTTCTGCTTGGATCAATGAGCTAACTGCTAGTCACAGTAGGGCCAGTTCTGAAGGACACAGGGTGACTCAGCATGTTGATTTTTATAAGAGAAAATTGTTTACCATACCACTTTACCTCATCAGTGAGATATTACCAGTCATTTGTGATGTTTTAAGGAGGTACTAATCCATTTTGGATGATGGTAGTAGTGGTAATCCTGCCAATCTTGTAGGGAAAAGGATATTAGCAGCACAAATGAACCAGCTGCTAAAGGATGGGACTCACCCTGAAAGACTAAATGAAGGGCTCACAGTCCTCATCATGACAGACCCCTCAAAGGGTGCACTCCCATCCAGCAACTGGACAATTACTTGTTTCCCCACAACACGAAAGATCTTGTCAGGCATCATAGTGACTAAGATAAATGGGCAAATAGATCGAATCACGAGCAGAACACAAAAGGGCAGTGGCAGAGGTACCAGAGGAGCCAAACGCCAGCTGCTGATAGACCGAACAGTTGCCCAACAGTGCAAAGGCTATGGATACCAACTCAAGAACGGAACCAAAATCAGCCACCTCCTCTACATGGATGACATAAAGCTGTACGCCAAGAATGAGCGAGACATCGACTCACTGATCCACACCACCAGGATCTACAGCACTGATATCGGAATGCCATTCGGACTTGAGAAGTGTGGTCGGATGGTGACAAAGTAAGGAAAGGTAGTCCACACAGAAGGGTTCTCCCTCCAGAAGCAACAATAGCAGACACTGAGGACAGCTACAAGTACCTCGGTGTCCCACCAGCAAATTCAATTCAAATTTATTTACATAGCATCAAACCAGGACAAGAGTCGTCTCAAGGACCTTCACACAGTAAACATTTCACTACAGGTCAGGTCATTAAGCCAATCAGTAAAATGGTTCCTATATAAGGAACCCAGCAAATTGCATTGAGTCACTGACTAGTGTCAGAGTCTTTACAGCAATCCTCATACTAAGCAAGCATAAAGCGACAGTGGAGAGGAAAACTCCCTTTTAACAGGAAGAAACCTCCAGAGAATCCTGGCTCAGTATAAGCAGCCATACACACACACACACACACACAGACACACACACACACACACACACACACACACACGCACGCACGCACGCACGCACACACACACACAAAGCAATGTGTCTATAGCTCTATTGTGATTTCTTAGTAAATATTCTATTTGGTGAGAGATAAACTTTATTGTATTTATTCTAGTGGATCTATAATTAAACGGGTAAACTAGCAGTAGCACATCCAACGTCAAAGAGAGTAAAATGTTATTATCAGGAGAGGGAGAATGTTTAAATGGTTATAGCCTATAGCAGCATAACTACAGAGATAACTCTGGATAACCTAGCCTTTTAGATGGAGGCAAATAACAACCTTGATGAAGCTGCAATGAAAGGAGCCATCCCAAATACGTACAACAAGTAAGGCAAGTCTAAGAAGTCAACTCAACAGCAAGAAGAAGACCTGCGCGTTTAACAGCTACGCCCTGCCAGTATTCAGATATCCTGCAGGAATAATGAACTGGCCAAAGGTAGAAACACAGACCACAGATGCTCCTAACCATGCATGGATGGTTCCATCCCAAATCCAGCACCCTGACACTGTACAGTAGCTGTATAAAAAAAGGCTGAAAACTAGCGAGAGTGAGAGCCACTATCTAGGATGAAACATCCAATATCCATGAGTACATCAAGGACAAGGCCCCAACACATGACGTGCTCAGTGAATGTCTCAGACAATGGCAAACAGAGGAGGAGATGCTGTGAATACCATTGTTGGAGGACAAGCCCCTACATGGGATGTACCACCAACAGATAACTGAAGTGGCTGACATCAAGAAACCCTACCAATGGGTAGAAAGATCTGGTCTGAAGGACAGCACAGAGGCACTCATCATGGCTGCACAGGAGCAGGCCCTGAACACCAGAGCAACAGAGGCCACGATCTACCACACCCGACAAGACCCAAGGTGTAGGCCATGCAAAGAGGCCCCTGAGACAATCCACCACATACCTGCAGGGTCTAAGATGCTAGCAGAGAAAGCTTACAGAGAACGCCACAACCAAGTGGCTGGCATTGTGTACAGGAACATCTGTGCAGAGGATGGACTGGAAGCACCAAGGTCAAAGTGGGTAACGCCCCCTAAAGTGGTAGAGAACCAGAGAGCCAAGCTCCTGTGGGACTTCCAGGTCCAGACTGACAAAGCGGCTAAAGCAGACCCCAGGACAACATCAGACATCTCAGCCCAGAAAAGAGCAGTTCTAGGAACGGCTAAGATCCTGCAGAACCCTCAAGCTCCCAGACCTCTGGTAGAGGACCCGAGCTTGGAAGGGTGAGACCACCTGTGGAGGGTGGGGTGGGAATATTTGATATATATATTTTTCTTTTTTTTCACATCTCACCTTTTCAACCTCCTCAAACACTCGAAGGAAATTTCGTCGAAGAACATCAGCCAACTCGTCCTCTGTCCAGTTTCTTCTCAAGAGTTCCTGGATTATGGCAGGATACTTTGACACATCCTCCAACCCCTTAGGAAAGCTATCACACACACACACACACACACACACACGCACACATGCACACACGCACACACGCACACACGCACACGCACACACACTCAGTAGAAGTTTCTTTTGAAAATGGATCAATCGCCGTTCTCGTCTAAACGATCACAAATGCAGTTCTGTGCAGCAGCAACAACTAAATTCATGAATTATTTATAGGATCATTTAGTGTTCACGGCTCAGGCTCTGCCATGCCTTCTAGCACATTTCAAAATAGATTTTAAACTAGTTTCTGAAGCACACCGATATCAAATGGAAAAATAATTTTTATCTGGTTAAAAAGCAGTCTTTGAAACATGAACTGAAGTTTCTCTTTGCATTCGGCACGCATCTTCAGGACACAGCGCTCCTCTTTTAGACACCTGGGCATCTGAAAAAGCTTCATAACGTCCTGCTTATTTACAGATTTTCCAGAAGCTAGGACACATTTCTCAGTACTTGGGTCACTTTTGCTAATCGTTTCACACAGAAGTCTATGTGGGCTAAACTGAGGATCAATTATCATTGTTTTGGCACAAAATGCATTCAGTGACAACATCTCTTAAGTTTCATGAATTATTTTCTCACTCAGACACAACAACTGCCGAAAGTCTTTGTGCAGACAGCACATTTTACACGTGCTAACACACTGTTAACCTTATGTTCAAAACAACAACATCAGGCTAAACTGAATGAGACGGCAAGATTTTACTGAAACATACTAAAAATGCAGTTTAAGCAGCCACAGCTGATTCTCATTGTAGATGAACATCTACACCGGTGTTGTTCTTTCCAATTCATTCCAGAAGGAGACAACTGCTGAATACGTTTGTGTTGTGATGTAAACATGGAACCAGCCAGAAATAGAGTGGTGGCTGAAAGAGGAAGAAGAGCGGCTGGGAGGGGCGGGGGATACGTATCTGTCTATTGTACATGTATCGGTGGATGGTGTGTGTACAAATTCTTGTATTATGGAATTAGCAAAAGCCTGAAAATAAATAAGCAACATAAAATGACTCATTCTGCATCATGTCTGATTCGTTCCAGAATAGCATAGCATAGCATAGTTTATTTATATAGCACGTTTAAAATGCAGCATGGGAGCTGCCCAAAGTGCTGCACAGGCTAAAACAAAACACAACCATTACAAGGAGCTAAAACAAAGGATAAAAAATCTCAATCAAAGGCAGATAAACCATGATGAATACTAAGAACACATTAAAACAATGAATAAAACATGCATTGCAGTTATGGACAATATATACTCCATGGAGACCGAGACGTGCCCTTGTTCTACACAGGAAAACACCGTAATGCTGCGTGTTGTTGTTGTTTTTTAGCTCGTTGTTTTGTGGGTCACAAAGTGTGTTTGTCGGCTGTCAGCCTTTGCTAATGTTCTGGAAGAACGTGTTTATTTGAGACCTGAAGGAAGTGTTTTGGTAGCTGGAGTGCATTTTGAATGTGAAATGAACGGCTTTGCCACGCTAAAACTCAGTCAGGAGATTTGTGTGAAGAGTTCTGCAAAAGTGACCCAAGCACTGAGAAATGTGTCCTAGCGTCTGTAAAAACATCGTAATCCAGATGTGCTGATGCATCTGCTGGACTGCCGGCTCATGAGATCATGACACTTAAAACTGACTAGAACATGAACAATAAATGACCTCTGACCCTTATGCTTTACAGGTGTGTAAAGGACTTACAGTCATCTGCAACTTACCTCTTCCCACCGTCATAGTCTCCTCCGATTCCGATGAATTCGGCTCCAATAACCTTCTTAACGTGATCAAAGTGGTCTGTTAAGAACAGCAGCAAACACTAATGATGAGTTTAGGAGAAGTTTAAACCTCGATTTCATATGCATCCATTTAAGAGGGATTCCTTACCAGCCACATGGGACACATTCCCCTCGTGATTGCAGGAAGTAAAGGGGCTATAAAAATTCACCATGATTAAGCCCTTGTTCTTTTTCTGAAAACAAAAACACAGAGTAAAAAAAAATAATACATCAAGTCTAATAAAATATCATCTCATTAAAAATCCTACTTTCAGTGTTTGTTTCATGTGCACTAGTTTATAGGTGCAAAAGAAAGGTCACATTAGGTATGTAAGTCAGCATTTTGTTGACGCAAGTAAAAGCTGATGACATAATGAGAAACAAGCCTGTTCAGGATGCAGGCGAGGGCGTTCGGTTGGAGATTATCTTCCATTGTGCAAACAAGACAAAGGAAAAATAAACGTAAAGGTCCTTTTCAGTATTTGTCAACGTGCTGCTCTGCAGCTGAAAGAAGAACTGAGATGAATGCTCTTACGTAATGAACTCTACCTGCGTGTAAAGTTTACTTGTCAAAAGGAGCAAATAAAGAGTTAAAACTTTGATTTTAAGGCACTTTCATAAAAGAGCATCAAAGCAGTGCGTTATTCTCGAATACGTGTGATTTGTAAGGATACAGGCAAACATCTGAAGCTGCAAAACTGATATTAACAAACCTTCGCTGACAGCAGTAGAACAACAGACTTGAACAGGTATAATCATCAGTTTTTTAATTACAGCCCCTGCAGCTATCTGTAGGTGACATCATCAAACATGTCCACTTGAGACGGACGTCTCCTGTCTCCATGTCTGTTATAGCTTCTGCATGAATAAATGTCAAACACAACATTTCCCAAAACTTCAGGGTCACAACATGTTTCTCAGTTGCCCTGGACTCCTACAAACACATACCAACACGTGTGTGAGAATTTCCTTACATTTTGTTTGATTTTGACTATTTTTTAAAGTTTACTGTGTTTTTGATTTAAATTAAATAAGAAATGAGGAGTGTGTCGAGTGTCGTGTGTCGAGTTTGGTGGCAGGAGAATGTCGTCTCTGCTTTTTGCGGATGATGTGGTCCTCCTAGCTTCATCCAGCTCTGACCTTCAGCTCTTGCTGGGTAGGTTCGCGGCCGAGTGTGAAGCGGCTGGGATGAGGATCAGCACCTCCAAATCTGAGACCATGGTTCTCGACCGGAAAAGGGTGGCTTGCCAACTCCGGGTCGGGGGAGAGGTCCTACCTCAAGTGGAGGAGTTCAAGTATCTCGGGGTCTTGTTCACGAGTGAGGGTAGGAGGGATCGGGAGATCGACAGGCGGATTGGTTCGGCGTCTGCAGTGATGCGGACGCTGAGCCGATCTGTCGTGGTGAAGAGGGAGCTGAGCCAGAAAGCCAGGCTCTCGATTTACCGGTCGATCTACGTCCCAATCCTCACCTATGGTCATGAGCTTTGGGTAATGACCGAAAGAACGAGATCGCGGATACAAGCGGCCGAAATGAGTTTCCTCCGTAGGGTGGCCGGGCTCAGCCTTAGAGATAGGGTGAGGAGCTCGGACATTCGGGAGGGACTCGGAGTAGAACCGCTGCTCCTCCGGATCGAAAGGAGTCAGTTCAGGTGGTTTGGGCATCTGGTCAGGATGCCTCCTGGACGCCTCCCTGGGGAGGTGTTTCGGGCATGTCCTGCCGGCAGGAGGCCCCCGGGTCGACCCAGGACACGTTGGAGAGGTTACATCTCCAATCTGGTCCGGGAACGCCTTGGGGTCCTGCCGGAGGAGCTGGTGGAGGTGGCCGGGGAGAGGACGGTCTGGAGCTCCCTAGTTGGGATGCTGCCCCCGCGACCCGGACCCGGATAAGCGGAGGAAGACGAAGACGACTACGAAGAAATGAGGAAACTTTCCAAAGCTCACTTACCACTGTTGGGGTCCTACCCTCATAAGAAAATTACTACGCAGTATTTTCTCCAAAGGACTGTGCCATCTACGCCCTGAAGCATAGACAATAAAGCATATTAATATCAGCGCCAGCAGGGACTCCATGACCCATGATCCTCTGCAGCCCGCAGCAGCTTGATGACGTCATCATGCGACGCCAAGTCTGACCGGCCCGGTGGATACCGGCCCCTACAGAGACCGCCCGCTGGACGAGTCTATAAAGCTGAGGTGCAGAGCGGAACTCTTTCTCTCCCCTGTCCAGTCACCTGGTGTAAGGAGACCCCCGCCTCTGCTCCTGCCGCTCCGGACGGCGAGTGTGTGAGGCCTAGCTGCTGGGATCAACGGACCAACGCCATCTTATCTGCTCAGCCCCGGACACAGAGGGACGCCTTGTGCCCGTTCATTCAAGATTTTTCTTGTTTTTCTCTCTCTTTCTCTCCTGCTTCTCCAATAGTCCAAAACAAGTGGTCGACCACGTGACTGCTTTAAAATACTAGATGGTCTCTCTCTTCCGTACCAAAAACGCCAACAGACCATCTCGAAGTAAGCTCCTCTTCTCTTGTTTTTTTTTTATATCTAAGTTTGTTTTACGCTGTGGCCAGGCCAGACAGACTGTTTAGATATTTAATTTGCCTTTATGATCGATCTGTTGCTGTGTTTTTCTCTTGAGCTGTGTGAAGCGATTTGAAGTTGTTCTGATCAAGTTTACTCTGAACGTTGCTGCTGTTTGCCGCGATTCCCATGCAACCTTTGTGTTGAGCGCTCGGCCGCTCAACCCTTAGTAAAACTCCATCTCTAATTCCAAATTATGGTCCGAGCTGCTATATCGAAGCGTGGCGCGCCGGCTCACCCGACGCTGCGTCGAGATAATGCTATGCGGCCGCCATTTCAGTAAAACACACTCCAGCCTTTTGTTCATCACCGTGCAGCGGGTTGAGGCTGGATCTACGTTCAGGCGCGGATCTAGGCCGACCCCCGTCTGTTTCTCCCTAGTTTAGAACGTGCTCACACCGTCAAATACGCGTCCGATCAGGGGGCCCACGCCCGCTGATTATACGTGTTTTGGAAGCCAGTCTAAATTCCACACACACACACACCTAGTTTCAATCCTTTGTTCAACCAAACAAAGGATCCGCCATTTTGTTTTTCAAAACTCCCTCCAGTTTGGTAATCAGCCTATCTCTGTCTGATTACATCATCAAGCAACACCACCTTTGCTTGATTACATCACCATCTCATCCCACCAGTCTGATTAGATTGTTACTTCACAGTATCACTCCATTGTTTCCTTGCTTGTTGTTTGTTTGATAAAACCAGTTGGTTGACGTGTTGATTGGCTAGCGCCTTGGAGGAGCTGACGTGGTTATATTAGTTAATAAATGTAATCGCCAATTAAGTTTTGTCTCAAGTGAATTTGTCTGTGTTGGATAGAATATGACCGCCGCTCGTTAAAAGAATTTTACGAACTTTGGACAGATTGATAGAGGTTTGGATTCATTTTTCCCCTGTTAAAATGGGTGGTGCCCTGGGGAATATCCATGGATATTCTAATTAAGTAATAAAATCGGTAAATATTTCCATATTTACGAATTTTATTGATGAATCCAAAGGGTAAGTAAAACTTACAAACTATTTGTTGGCTAATAACCGCAACACCACAGATGATGAGTAAAATCTACTTAAGGACCAGAATGACAGAAAGCAGTCGGTCTTTGCTGAGTCATGGTTTTGGTAATTGTAGCCTGCCTGTTACATTTATTTCTATTTCACATCATTTTTAATTTTTTTCTTTTGACTGGGATGTTGTTGTTGAGACCTGACTAAAATACTGTACATGAATGTTGGTTAATGCAAGTTCTAACCTGTGTGAGACTCAAAAATCAGGACTAGAAAATAGTTCCTAGAATATTTAAGGCCGCGTGTTTCCTCCGTGTGGAAAATGTGGATAAATCAACAAAGTTTGACAAATAAAAGAGTCTATTTCAGCTTACTCCTTCATTCAAAATGAAGCAGGAGCCTCAAACACAGATCGCTGCAACAAAAAGATGCTTTTCGATACTTGGAAGACAACCAGCTTATAAAGGCCACTTAGAAAATGAGAAGAAACAAGCTAGCATTAGCATTAGACTTCTGCAAAGTCATTCACCTGCAATCATCAACAGAAGATCAAGATTTCCGAGCTGTACGCACATGATCAGCTGATATTCTAGAAAATAAATCCATTTTATTTGACGCTTTGTAAGAACATGACATCAGCTTCAAACTCCTAATTCACCCAGAGTGGCAGATTTTCTGTCATCACCCAACAGCCGTTTAACTGCAGCATCCTGAACATCATTTATTTTACTGAATCAAGTGGGACAAAATTTAAAATTGTGATTTAAAATATGTTGATTATGAAATTTAGGATTTAGTCCAATTAAAAGGTGTGATATTTTTGCAAATCACTGTTTCTCTCTTATTATTTAAAGAGTAGATTTGAGGGATTTAAATTAACATTTACTGACCAGTAGAATTGACTTTAGTGTGTAGATGAATGACTGGTTGCATTGTAAAGCACCTTGGGGGGTTATAGAACCCTAAAACCCAAATGCAAGCCATCACTTGGGCAGATAACTGACTTAAACCTCCTTGTTTGCGTAATTTGATCTAAAGTGACATTAAAGTGGCAGTGTGTAGTCTCCTGGCACAAGGGGGCAGTGCATACATACACGTCAGGGTAGTTTTACACCATATTGTGACTGTCACTAGTTAAAAAAAACAAACAAAAAACATTACGGTAAATGTCGTTACCAGGGGAGCAGAAAGCATGCCGACCAGAAGGAAACATGGCGTCTCAAAGGTGTCCCCCCCAGACACCAGACCTGCACCCTACATACTTTAGACCCAGTTTTATGCTCATATTTTACAAAGCTGCCAGTGTTTTTCAATTACCAAACATCATTTTATTCATATTCAACAGCATGAAAATGGATATTTCCAGAGATTACAGGTAAAACCAATCACTGCCACTTTAACAACTCTTCTATTCTGGCCCCTGTCCTCCAGCTGTCCTGTTTCTAATCAGGTTTGTGATTATTTAAAATATGTATTAAGCTGGGTGGACACTGTGCGACTTTTTCACTCGTAGCACTTAACTTCAGCTAAAACTATACAACTTCCTTGCAGGGCAGATCTCAGGAGTCATGTGCTCACACTGTACGTCTGGTAGCAACACGTCGGCCCAAAAATTATGCTAAAAATAGCAGTTTTTACACAACATGTCAGACTTTTTTGTCTTGTTTTGCCTGTTGTCCTTCGGGAGTGCTGCAGGAGGACACACAGGGATTTATGGGGGTTGGATGAGGAAAACGAAATAAAGAAAGTAAATCTGTGTTTGTGATCAGTTTAATTTGACATGAACACGACAAACACGCTTTCTTGACAATAATTAAGAGTAAAAAAACGTGTAGAAATAAAAACGAACAACGTGTTATTAGGGAAATAGCGGGTGAGGGGTGTTGATGCCTGATTGCGCATGCGCTGTTAGCGGTTCTGGTACTTATTGGGTGGCAGCCGCTTGCAGCGCCGCTTCAACAGTGCGATACCCTCACGAGGGACGAGCAAAATATCAAACACGCCAGAAGTTCGTGCGAGCTCACGACTGCTGATCGGTAGCTGGTCACGTGGTGTTAATCGCCTCTCGTAACCCCCTGTACACTACACCACGCTCAGAGCTAAACTCGCCCCGATCTCGTGGATTCTCGCATGAGTGGAAAATCGGCTCAAAAAAGGGAAAAGGTTGCACAGTGTACACCCGGCTTAACACACTTATTTCAGTGGAACACATTCAAGATTCTGATCTGACAAATATTTAGTCAAGTGCATGTGCAGGAAATGAATGAGTGAAGCCATAGCGTTGTTCCCCTCACCAGCTCATGAAGCAGCTCGTCGGGTACGTTGCGGGAGGTTTTACAAATGAAATAGGAAGACGAGTGACTAAAAATCACAGGAGCCCTGGAATGGTTCAGCACAGCCCAAGCTGTGGCCCAAGATGTGTGGGAGAGGTCCACCATCATTCCCAGTCTGTTCATCTCCTCAACTACAGCCTGCAAACAGCAAACAAACAAGATGCACATGAAAGAGGTGTAGCGACATGAATGGCCTCATTTGTGACCCAAAGGTCACACTTCCTCAGCTGGGTCGAGCTGTCCTGGCTGTACTTCTATCTGCAGATTATCCATCACAGGAGACGTGAAGTCTGCCGTAAACCATCTTTAATCTGACTGCCTTTATCTGACTGCTGTTCCATCCGTAAGAAAGGAATGTGATTAATGGAGGCGAGGCAAGGTTTCGTCACTCCCCTTAATCAGATCCACAGGCGAACTGAGCTATTTTAGCTGAGCTCTGGTTTTTGGCTAAAAACACGGCAGTTTTAAGAGCCAAAATGTTTACCCAAAGGGATTTTAATGGAGACGCAGTCGTCTGCGGCGGGTTTTCCCGCTCGGTTCTGACGTATCAGATCCTATCTCCAGAGACGAAGCTGTGTAGCTCATCGGCAAGGCCTAGATTTGAACAGAATCGGGACTTAAAAGGTTAATTTACGTCCAATAGGGACAACCTCTTCGACTGCAACGGACCTGTGCACTGGTTCTCGTTGTCTTAGGCTGGTTTTAGCGTATATTATGCGGTGTTCTTTTGTGTATCTAGGAGGGGAAGAACGTAAAGCCAGTCGTATACATGTTGGTTAACAAGGACGTTCTATTCCCTGCAGTCAAAATATTTTTTATCTCAAATCTGATTTTGTAAAAGGTTATTTATAGTGTTACAAGGTAAAACCACATTTCCTCTTTATTTATCACCACTTTCCCTAATCAACAAACCAAATAAAACATGTAAACAACACAGGAAGCTGACTGCATGTGTACAGCTTTGTGAGATGAAACCCGCCACAAGCTACAGAAGGGAATTACCTTTCCAAACCCCGTCAGGCTGTTACCCTGTCTTTGAAAGACGTTGTAGAGTTTGGAGGATGACTCAGCCCTGTTTGGTAAAAAAAAAAGCGTGTTATGATGTAATTACTCGTCAGGATTAATGAGACTAAGTGATAGTAGTTACCAGGGAGTGTTGCAGGTGTGTGTGAGGGACATGGAGCGAACGCCGAGCTGGTAAAACATCCGCAGGGCTGGAAGACTGCTGTCAATGGAGTGACCTCCCTCTACGCTTATCAGACAGGCTATTTTATGCCTCATCTCTGCTTCTCTGAGCTCTACAAACACACAAACATCTACAGTGACTAAAACAAGTAGTGTGCAATTTGCCTGAAATCCTAAAGCAGCTTTGTTGGAAGGCCACAGAAAATCAAACATTCCTGTGTAAAGCACACGGAGGAAGTCTGAAGTTTCATTATGGGAAGAATATACCACACCTCTAGTGGAAGTGACCAACACCAAGTCCTGGTACTCGGTGCACATACGTCTGATGACATCAATTTGTTCCAGAGTCAGCCTCACGGCATCCTTCTGCTGGGCCCCACACATAACATAGGCAGCAAACATCTGACAAAGGGGTGCACAGGAGAATGGGCGACGAGGTGAGAGTCATGGCAGCGTTTGTTCTGGCTCTTTTGGATGCCGGTGCTATTTTTTCAATACCTGAGCCTGTACATGGCCAGCTTGGAGGCGACTGATGCTAGTGGAGGCATGCTCGAGCTGACTGAGATTAGTCAGACTCAGACTATTGTTGTAATGGATTCTCAGCTGCAGAGGTAGGTCATTATGTCTTAGCAACAAAAAAGAACAATAGGTTAAACATTAAATACCATAAATGAAAGATCTGTTTGAGAGATCCAAGCTTTACCCATCAATAAGAGGATATTTGGACATCAGCTCATTTGCTCTGTCCACTTCAGAGTATCCAGAAATGAAATGGCACAGACAGAACAACACGAGAGCTCTGAGAGACAGATACCAAAGGCTGGCTGATAAAAGCTCCCGAGAACACATATCCTGAGAAAAAAGAAAAAAAAAGAAACATATGTGAACTATTACAGCTGCATGCATGATGATAATAAACCCGCAAACAACGCCGCAAGCTCTCATCACTGATTCATAACTCGTTTTTGTTTTTATAATAAAATCTAACTAGGGTACTGTTTGGTGTTTGAAGAGTAGAAATTAACAACTCCACTTCATATAAACTCTGTCACAAGCTATTTTCATGACACCCATTTCAATTTGGCTAATAATGTTGGACTTGCAAAACTAAGATACAAGTGATGTTGTACACCCTTAATTTGAAAAGCTAGACCCTGTAAAATGTTGCAAAAGTATTCTTACCAGACAGGATGTTGTTAATCTGTGAGCTGACAACGTTGCTGAGCAGCCGGACACAAACTAGGAACTTTCCAGCTCTCCGCCTCACACAGTACCCAACACCAGCCTATTGTATGGTGTGAAATCACACTCAAAAGATCTGTGAACGTGCAACTTGTTTTTAGCTTTTTAAAATCAAATCAACTTTATTTATAAAGCGATTTCACATGCCCAAAGTGGACAAACAAAGTGCTGTACACCAATAAAAAACACAGCAATAAAACAAACATATATAGCCCTTAAAATACAATAAGAGTTCCCGAGTACAGTTTCGCTATCCTTATCAGTCCTGTTTCCAGAATGAGATCCAGAAACAATCAAGGTGACGCTGCCCACCCAATCCCAACTTTAATAACCAAACGCCAATGAGAACAGATGGGTTTTTAGTCGGCTTTTAAGGCTCTCAAGCTCTTTTTGTATCACTTCAGCTCCTAAGCATACACACATGCACACATTGGCTTTAAACCATGAACAAAATCACATTCACGCACAGGTCAGTTTACATGTACATGGATGGTTTTGGGTCTTTTCACATCTCACACATTTTTGTGTACATGGTGCATTTAAATGCTGGTTGAACGCTAGGAAATCAGAATTTACTTTGGAGCACCTCTAAACTCCTTTTCTTCTTTTCTCTTAAGAGCATTTAAGTTGTGAAAACTTTCCACGCAGCTGGTCTTGCAAGATCACTCATAACTTGTGCAGTTAGGGCAAGTGTTTCTTGTCTGGCTCAATCCGAACTGCTGAGTTTAGTGCATAAAAATAGACCAGAGGCAGAAATTTATCAATGCCTTGCAAGGCTATGCTTCTGAAATGCATCCGAGACATGAAACTCCACGTTTAACAGACATGGTCTCACCCATCTTGACTCACAACGTGGAAGACTGTTGTTGGTTTAGCGTCCAGGGAACAGCTGAGAATGTTCTGACTGGTATAAGCTAGCTGTTAGCATTAGCAACTCAACCACAAAGCAGAATCCCCTCAGGCGTGTGCTGTTCACGGATATAAAACATCATTTTTGCAAAGCAAATGTAGTCAGTAGTGAAGTCATGCTGCTGTTAGCCAATCAGAGGCAGGAAATATCAGGTAATGTCCAAATATCAGAAAAGACTCCAAATCCTGCTGTCTGAAGCTGGTTGCAAATATTATTTTTTACTTTTCTAAAAATGGGGAATTTAGCAAGAGACACGATTTTACTTTAGGGTAGAAAGTCCTTTTAAACCCCAGGGATCGTTGTGTTGTTGTTTTCTCTCAGTTTGACTTGCCTACTCTTCCCATCTAAAGAACCACTCTACCATCAAGTAGTCAATTTTAAACATCTACTGATTACTTTGCAAGTGATATATGTATATGCCTAAATAAACAACTTCTAACATTTTAAAAGTAACTATAGGTCTACATATGATAAATACTATGTACTTGTAAACTGATTTGTGCTTTAATATAGTTTTGTGCAGGTCTATCTAGAGATTGTTTTTGAGCAATATTTCTCTCCATACACACAAATCCAAACACTAGCAAATGAAAAGGTACACTTGGTCAAAAGTAAACACAATTTACAAATAAAGAGTTACAAACTCAGATCTTTTGAGTCTGATCTCTCTCCATAGAAATCATTTCACATCTGTGTTTAACTGCATTGTGTGAAAGAGACAACTTCTCTCCTCACTTTAGTCACGGCACTAGAGGTTTCTGACCATACTCTGCATGCACTGTATTTCAATAAAAAATAAGTGACTAATTGTATGTAGAATTAACCCTTTGTTGCATAATGGTCACTACAGTGGACAGGAACTCAAAATGTTTTTTTTTTTTTTTTTTTTTTTTGCTATTAAGCAGAGCTGTTGAAGACTTTGTTGCATTTGAGCCCCTCCATTTGGACTTCAGTACGGCAAGCCAACACATTTCATGTTCAGAGCGCACGCTGTCCACTCAGGTGGACACGTAATACATTTTTTGTGAATTATTAAATGTTATAAAAATATTTGTTGACAGTTGTTTCATTCGCACCTAAAGATGAACGAAAAAAAGTTAAAAAATCATGGTTGAAGATTTCATAATTCATGCATCAAAGGGTTAATGTCATCATGTGCAAACGTTTTTTAACACATGACATTTCTCTGGGTTTCTGAGATTCAGAAATCCACATGGAACAATGAAGTAGACACAGCACCATCTGCTGATCATATCTACTCATTTACAAACACGTTTCCAGGGAGTTATGTACAAGATCTTTTCTTTATTTTTCTGAAAATACATATTTTTTATCCATGAAGTGTATATTTTTCTCCGTACCCCCACAAGACCTGTTTTTTTTTTGGTGTGAAATCAGACTCTTGAAATGAAAACAACACGTTCAAAAAATGTTTGCTCCGATCTGTTGTAAAGACCAAACAAATGGAAACCAGGCCTGAGGATGTCCACGTGATGCTGCAAAGCCGTGTTAACCAACACAGCCCCGCGACATCCAGAGCCTTAAGGAACTCCGTGCCAATCTCATCCACCCATGGGACCTCGTCACTGAGGAGTTTTTTGAACACCTCAATGACGTCGGCTCCAGAGATTGGAGAGTCTAACCAAAAGTCCCCAAACTGCTTCTTCACTGGAAGACGTGTCGGTGGGATTGAGGAAGTCTTTAAAGTATTCCGCCCACCGATCCACAATGTCCTGGGTTGAGGTCAGCAGTGCACTGTACCCACTATGAACATTGTCGGTAGCACACTGCTTTCCCACCTGAGACGCCCGACAGTGGACCAGAATCCCCTCGAAGCCGATTGGAAGTCTGGCTCCATGGTCTCACCGAACTCCTCCCACACCTGTGTTTTTGCTTAGTTTATAAAAGCAGAGTTCAAGGTCACCAAGCACAAACTCTGCTTAAACATTACCGTGTGCTCCAAATCCTAGTGCTTCTTGGGTCAACGTGCAAAAGCAAATGAGTCTGGTGTTGGTGTACGAACATGAGGGTGCCTCAAATGAATTTCAATTCATTTCAGAAGGAAGATGTGAGGTCTCACTCAGAGGTCCACCCACTGAGATTTGGCCTTGTAGTCCGTAATGAGCAAAGCGATCAGGCTCTGATTGGAGCCAACCTACTGCTTCAGTGGAGTAATCATTACTGTGTTGATATTACTCCACCAGGCCCCCTGCTGAGCAGAGTGGAACCCCAGCTGACACTGTTTGAATTCAAATTAACCAAATCAGCTAGTCGTACTGTCGACCTCAGTGTAGAGTGTAATCAGCTGTACAAATGAGACAAAACCATCACGTTGTGTCCTCCTCGCAGTTGTTAATCCCATGTATACTGGGGAAGGAGGTGATTGGTACTGGGAGGTCTGGGTGTGTGAGGAAAGCTGCTCCAGAGTTTATATTTTCTGTTTCCTTCTTGTGAATCAAACGACAATCTCTGTAAATAACCTTCTAAACTTACTAATAATGTATTTTAAAAAATCCATGATAACAAAACCATATAATGTTTCACTTGACTTTACTTTATTAGCATTTTATATATATATATATATATATATATATATATATATATATATATATATATATATATATATACATATTATATACGCCTTGTTTGAGTTTGACAAGAATTATTAACTAAAGACGGACTGGTGATATGTCCTCCACCTCTCTCCTGTTGGAGCCAGGCACCATGTGGCCTTATTCAGGATAAAATGATGTACCATGTAAATAAATACATCAGAACGTGATCTTCAGCTTTCGCTGGAGCGGTTCGCAGCCGAGTGTGAAGCAGCTGGGATGAAAATCAGCTCCTCTAAATCTGAGACCATGGCCTTGATTCGGAAAAGGGTAGAATAGCTTCTCCGGGTCAGGGATGAGGTCCTGCCCCAAGTGGAGGAGTTTAAGTATCTCGGGGTCTTGTTCACGAGTGAGGGAAAGCTGGAGCGTGAGATCGGTAGGCGGATAAGTGCTGCGTCTGCAGTGATGCGGGCGTTGTACCGGTCTGTCGTGGTGAAGGGAGAGCTGAGTCAGAAGGCGAAGTTCTCGATTTACCGGTCAATCTACGTTCCTACCCTCACCTTTGGTCATGAGCTTTGGGTAGTGACCGAAAGAACGAGATAGTGGATACAAGCGGCCAAAATGATTTTTCTCCACAGGGTGTCTGGGCTCTCCCTTAGAGATAGGGTGAGAAGCTCGGTCATCCGGGAGGGGCTCGGAGTAGACCCGCTGCTCCTCCACATCGAGAGGAGCCAGTTGAGGTGGCTCGGGCATCTGGTCAGGATGCCTCCTGGACGCCTCCCTGGTGAGGTTTTCCGGGCACGTCCAACTGGGAGGAGACCTAAAGGTAGACCCAGGACACGGTGGAGGGAATATGTCTCTCACCTGGCCAGGGAACACCTTGGGATTCCCCCCGGAGGAGCTGGCCCAAGTGGCTGGGGAGAGGGAAGTCTGGGCCTCTCACCTTAGACTGCTTCCCCCTCGACCCGACTCCGGATAAGCGGGTGAAAATGGATAGAAGGATGGATGGATGGATGGATGGATGGATATATAAAAATCTATCCATCTATTTTCATATGCAATTAAAATAATAAGAATAATCAAGAATATCACCAGTTGCATTCTACGTCATAGTTATGCATTTCCACATTTTCTTTTCTCGCAGTAATTTGCTTTAAACGCCTACACTTGTTGAGACAAGACTCAACTTATACCTGCAGAGAAAAACACTAAAAGGTAAATGAGCTGAGATGTTACACAACCAGCCAATCACACACACACACACACACACACACACACACACACACACACACACACACACACACACACAATAAAATGAAATCATTCATGAAGGCTTTTGAGTTTTCCAAAGTTAGATGGAACGTTATTTATTACACGGGATAAAGAATAATTTTACCAGAAGGAAGATTGACCAAATATGGAAGGGAAGGAGACAGTAACCACAGTTACCAGGTGGAAATACAGAAGTTTGAAATATTTGATTACTCTGATGCTTGGCTGATTGTTTTTAGACAGCAAGACACACAAACTGTTTTAGAAATCACACACAAACCTGACTTTGAGCTGTTTACTATGAAAACACACCTGCTGACTTGGCAGAATTGCAGAAACAATGCCAACAATCCTAATAAAAACACAATCATTTTAAATAAGTTGTTTTTATAATTTGCATGCTTGACCAGTCTCTGAGCAAACTGAAACAACACTTTATGAAACGTCGTTGTGACACTTTTGTTTTTGACCCTTTCAGTAATAAAATCATCCAAAATGCGAGGCGTCTCTTCACTAGAGGGCAGCAGTTGCTCTGGTTGGGATTCTCTGTCAGCACAGGTGTTATATTTAGAAAAGGAAGAATTTACACAAATTTACATCAAGTTGCAAACTTCTCAAAAGGGAAAACATTACTTCAAAATCTTTAGAAAAGGTCCCAACTGTTAATTTCTGCTTCCCTTTTAATGTGAACTGCACACAGCAGCCATGCCATTTCATCCCATTTCCATGTGAACCACTGAATCTTTCTTTAACAGGTATTTCTTCTAAAAACGGAGTTTCCTTTCCTCTGACGCTTCACGAGGAAGTGTTGGAGGCATTTTGGTCTGAAAACTTGTCTTTTTTTTCTTCCTGGGTTCTGGCAGCCCTGAAGTTAGTGTTCATTATCTGTTCTTACAGCTTTGACTTCAGCGCTGCAATTACATCCTCAGCTGCACTGATTAGTCCAACATGGAGACATTTCACAAAATGGCTTTGAAAAGACGTTTCCAGACACTTACCAGGGAGTAGCTGGGGCACAGCTTGTTTATGCAGATAGAACGCAGCCAGTCAAATGGCAATAAGATGTTTTCAGTGGCTGCTTAAGGGTTCTCTTATCCTCTTGTGAACGCTGTACAGAAAACAATAGACCGTTCAGAAAATGATTCATTTATTTTATTTTACCCTGACGTGAAACAGAGGTGGCCAGTGTCATGTTTGGCTAATGCACGTTCCTCTAGTGTTCATCTTATTCCCTCTTTGGCCGTTTGTGGCGTCCCCTCCGCTCTCCGCCTTACTGCCTAACCTTCCATTCTCTCCAGGCAATCACATAATCAATCACTGTCCCATTACTTGACAAGGCAGACAAAGGAAGTGTGTGAGTGAGAAAAACCTTTTGCCCTGTCTGAACAAGCAGGAGGAATGTGCACTTCTGAGGGCTAACGCGGGCAGAAAACATAGGCCCAGTAAATATTCTATTTAAAGGATTCCCAGATAAGGGCGAGTTGAAAAATTGAGGCGGCACCCATTCTTCTAGATAAGAGGAGACGGAGCCATCTGGAGGCTGGGAGATAGCGAACTCCCACGCCATCCCAGAGACCTCACTCTCATCTGCTGCTGCAGCAGAAACGGGGAGAAAATTGAGCGCCAACACTTTCATTATGTTAACTTCAGAATGAATTTATTCACAGTCGGTGCACGCGGTCGCTCATTGGCTTTGGTAAACAGAACATCACTGCTGTGTCCACTTAAACAGAAACGTCAAGCTTGCAGAAAACATTTATTTTTCTGTGTTTTTTTACTCCATGGGAAGACACAGGCGTGCATCACAACACCAACAAACCCCGATTTTAGACCTTGTGTGTTTCAAAGACTGAAAATGTCAGTAAGAACAACAAGAGCAGATCTCTGTAAACAGATGTTGACGAACCTCCTTCTTCACACTTCAACTGCGTCTTTGAAAGCAAACATCACCGACGAGAAGACTCCCAGCGTGTGAATAACCTTGTCCCTGATCTTATGAAGCACTTTGTTGACTTCTTCACAAACCTATTTCGCTTCAGCCACATTGGATTTAGCTGCTGGATGATGTTTTTGTCAGTGTGTTTTATCTGTTCTCTCACTCAGGTACGCCACGTCGTTATCCCTAATTACCCCTCTTGCATTTCACGCTTGGCCCTGAATTCTTAATGCACGATAACAAATGCAGGTCGATTCGAAATGTACTCATTGAGGCATTATCTGTTTTCACCTGCACTGCAGACCGGCTGTCCCAAAAGCTCTCGGGTGAAAGCTGTTAACTCTGTGATAACAACAACAACCTGAAATGATAACCTTCCCGCCGTCCCGAGGACACACCGTCGGCTACGTATGTGCTGTGTTGCAGTCGCAGCGTTTCTGATTCAACCTTGGTTATTCTGCTGTGCTCTGATTCATTTAATAAGATGGAGAGAGAGAGAGAGAGAGAGAGAGAGAGAGAGAGAGAGAGAGAGAGAGAGAGAGAGAGAGAGAGAGAGAGAGAGAGAGAGAGAGAGAGAGAGAGAGAGAGAGAGAGAGAGAGAGAGAGAGAGAGAGAGAGAGAGAGAGAGAGAGAGAGAGAGAGAGAGAGAGAGAGAGAGAGAGAGAGAGAGAGAGAGAGAGAGAGAGAGAGAGAGAGAGAGAGAGAGAGAGAGAGAGAGAGAGAGAGAGAGAGAGAGAGAGAGAGAGAGAGAGAGAGAGAGAGAGAGAGAGAGAGAGAGAGAGAGAGAGAGAGAGAGAGAGAGAGAGAGAGAGAGAGAGAGAGAGAGAGAGAGAGAGAATCACTTTCTGATGACTCGTGAGTTTATCTCTTTTTGCTCTGAAATCTTCTTTTATGGGAGTTACTTCTTTATTCTTTTCTGCAACTTTATTGTCCAACACAATTGTTTCAATCAGTTTTTATCTTGGCTCACCGTCTCTTGTGGTGAATATAGTTGAATTTTAGCAACAGTGACAAAAATGTGGTTCCGTAGATGAAATTTGATGAATATTTTTGACTGAATAATTCTAAGTGGTTTAATTCCACGGATTTTTTTACAGAAGTCTCTGATCCGTACATTGGAAGTGCCGTGCTTCCAGCAGCTTGTTTTTCCTTCCACTGCTCCTCCTGCCCGGTTCGGCTCTGATCCAGGTGCCGCCACGTCTGCAAAATCGAGTTAAACTTCAGCAATAACTCAGGCGCACCTTTTTTAGCAACACGAATTGCATCTAAAAGCTGTGAGAAACAGGAAGTCGGCGCATGAAAAATGTCCGCTGGAGAAACTCGGCAGCCGTTTCATTTCTTTCCGTCGACTGGGTGTTGCACGGTGTTACTTTAAAACGTAGCTCATCTTCAAACTGGATCTCTTTCTGTTTTATTTCACTTGAGCAGAGGAAGATTATACAGCAGGCAGAGAGATGACAGCACTGGATAGCCCGCAGGCCGAAACTAGGAGCGTACCTCGTCGCCTCGGTTTGATATTTTGCAGGAACAGAGCTCCGTCTAGCCCAGTTTAAACCCTTTTCTCCACTGTGTTCTGTGATGTTCCATTGTTATCTTAATGATAATCTCCGCCTGCATTTCTCCCCTCGGCATTTCTGTCAGGCGGAGTCGGTTTGGTGCCTTATCAACGTCTTTGTCATTAAATCTGTTTTTCTACAGACGAATTTCACTGCCGGTACTCTTATCAAAACATCAGCACACTGTGATTTTTTTGTTTTTTGTTCCATCAGAGCTTTGCATATTCAGTGATGTATGGGTAAGAAAGATTAAATACAAAGGAAATTTTCCTTTGGAAATAAACGTTTATTGGGGGGAAGGGGGGGGGGGGGGTAATTAGACAAACGAAATTGGCGTGTTTTGGATTTGCATATCATCAATGGGCTTCAGCAGTTTTCATGTTTAGTTCTTTAGTCTGTGTTTCGTCGTCAGAAGACCTTTAATTTGAAGCATTCATGAGTATAGATAATCGTAAAGTCACACCAGTGAGTGACCTTCTCCACGCGGGTTGTTGAGTGAGTGTTTTGGAATCTGCACGATTTATGGCTCTTTTTCTTTTTTCTTCTTTTTGGTCGTAGAGGTGGAAATCAGCCCACTGTGGCATAAAACAGCAGAGCAGGTCATCACAGTTTTGTGGAAGGAATGAAAAGTGTCCCGAAGATGCTTTCTGTACAGATGAAAGTTGTCAAACTGACCTCTGCGGGCTTTAGTTGGTATCGGTTCCTCTAAGAAACCACTGTTCTGACTGAGCGAATGTTCTGATTGTCTCAGCATTGTGCCGGAGTGGAGTGCAGCGGCAACATGAACTTTGCTCATTCAGTCCTCTCCACTGTGACACCGGTTTGGCCAGTCAGTGCGGAGGGAGGACCGAGACTCCCTCTCCCAAACACAGCCTCTTGGGCTGGAGGAAGCTGCTGTGTGATGCAGCCACATGAGGTCTCTTGCATGTTGGTGCTGCAGGTTCAGCGCCGTCTTTGTCCTCCCATAATGCACTGAGAGCCTCTGGAGGCTGGTAGCCTGGCTCCCGTGGATCCAGGGGGTCTTTGGAGAGAAGGATGCTGATGGACGGTACAGTCCTGTGCACGGTCATCTCAGACGCTCCGCCCTGGTCGCTCTCCCACACCTCTTTCACCACCTTGTACTGCAGCTTGGTCAGCTGGTGCAGGCAGCCCACTTTTCGTTTCATGATCTCGGCACAGGTGATGGTTTTAGTGACTGCACGGCCTGACCCAGTAAAGACCACCTGCCTTAGTCCGGCGCTGCTCGCGCCTTCCCCGCTTCCAGCCTTCTCTCCCTGCATCCGTGCCATGGCAAATCCCATTAAGTTGCGGATCTTGCTTCCCTCCTTCACGCGCATCTCCAGCACCCCAGAAGGAAGACCTGGGAAGGGGCAGGGGCTCTCCTCCTCAGTGCGACAAACTTTTTTGAATCCTTCCTGCCCTAGTTTAACAGCTGGAGGCGATACCGGCAGAGGGGCAGGCTTAAGGAGGTTAGAGACGCCGTTAAACACCGGCGGTTGTGTTACAGTGTTTGTGTACGTGTGACCCGGGTAGGTCGGGCACATCCCTTGGTTTACTCCATTTCCACATTGAATTGGTCTGTTTACCTCTAGTCCTGGTTGAGGCTTTATGGTGTTACTGGTCAGGCAGTGGTTCTGGCCGTTGACCACACCACACCCTGTAAACATTGCTGCAGAACTCGGTGCTTTACCGTGTTGTTAGTCCTGACACACGCTTCCCCCACGTGAAAAACAACATGCCATGATCTCCTCATGCATTTGGCACATCTCTCTCCCTCCAGTAAACAGCTGCAAAGTTTCAGGTCTTCATATAAGAATTATTGCTCACTCCCCAAGCACAGCGAAGTCTTTAAAGTTCGCTCTCAGAGGAAGCTGGAGAAATAAGATAAACGCTTGGCTGGTGAATTAAAAGTACTCTCGGGGCCTTTCAAGATGTTCTTTAAAGAGCATCCCATTTTCACACCACTGGCTGTTCAGAACGTGTTCTGGGGTTGTTTCAGAAAGAGAAGAGAAGAAAAATGCAAAGTTAAATCAACTCCTTTTTGATGTACCCGTGTGTAATTTTCTCTAAACAGCTGCACACAAACTGAATCACTTTTGCAGAGTTACTCAAACTTTGAAAGAAAAACTGAAATCTTGTATTAAAACACCACCTTTTCTCAACGCTCCAGCCCAGCCTTGTTGACTCTCACCTGCTGATCATCTCGACTTTCGTCTACAGTTGACCTCTTGAAGAGTTCGGTTAAGTTCCACCTCCCCTTGACTTTGGATTTTTTATTTAACTCCAGCATAAGTTGGCGAGTCTCGCCTTTCCACGCGCCCGCTTTGGCATCGGCTGCAGCTGAGGCGGAGGTCTGCAACTGGGCCGTCGTCCCTGGAGTCCCAGCTCGTCTTCAGTGATGCTCTGGGAAGTCGGCTCTGTTCTCCACGAAGAGACATAAGGGACAGGAGCCGCCTCACAAATGCTCACAGGAGGAGTGTCTGTATGGTTGAGGGGGAGCGAGAGGAAAAGGGGAGACAGCCCTCTTAAAGGCGCAGGTCCTTTCATCTTTCAGACGAACGCCCCCTCCCCTCCACGACCGAAACCTGCCATGTGAGAAAATAAAGGAGAGAAGGCTAAAGCCACTGCGTCCCTTTAAACCCTACAATGCAGATCCCCGGCAACTTTGTCAATCTCTGTAGAGGACATTCCAGCGCTAAATGCACATGACTGATTAAACCTGAGCTCTGAAATAGAGACTCAGCCAAGCTTTACAAATGCATTTTCAGCCACGAAACAATGAATTAAATTAGCTGGGTTATAATTGAAAACATCCTTCAAAGGGCTGCTGAAAGTCAGCAGCATTAAACTGCTCTGTACTTAGCCTTTATCTCGTTAGATGTTTGTGACCATTCCAATTTTCATACGGCAGCATTAATAGCTTCATTGTTGGAGCAATCAAGTGGTGCGGGAAGGGTGTCTGCCTCTTCACGCCTGGGTTGGTATATAGTTACAAGCCCAGAGAGCCCTTGTGATCAAGGACACGAGCACCACAAAACGCACAGAAGCACGACTTCCGTGTCCAACGTGCTGTAGTGGTAACCGTCTTCATTACCTGGCTCGTGGGCGCACGTGAGATGATGGGGTGACAGGTGGGGTAATAAGCCTCCTAATGGGATTTCTGTCACCAGCGGAGGGCGCTGGCTCGCACCCCGCTGCACCGAGCCGGGCCCAGACAGCTGTGGCATCGCCCTGTTCAGCTCAGACTCCTGGTGGACAGGTGGATTTGTTTGTGTGTGTGACTGACAGATTGAAGAATGGGTAAAGACAGCCCACTGAGGCTGAAACTATAAGGCCAAGAGAGAGAGGCAGACAAGTCCTAACTACTCTCAGCTCTGTGGATCCCACGGTGCACGGCAGCGCATACATGGTTTAAACTCACTGTGGGTCTCTCAGTTCCTAATATGAGGCTAATTCACACTGGCATGTGTATTATATTGGCTCCCTATGGTAATCAAGGAAAAAATAAGGAAACGCTCCTGAGCCCATATCTAAAATCTAAGGTTTATTAGCAGGGACTGAATGTGATTCCCATCCAGAGGATGAGTAGATTGGCTGGATCAGGTTGAATGATTAACTTTTGTTTTTAATGCATCTGTGCGAGGTGGCAGCACTATTTATCTCCGGGAACGTTTCAGGCTCCGCAGGAGACACGGTAACAAATGCCTGTCTTCGTCTTGCCTTTTTTGTAAGCTAAAGGGAAGGCGGGAGGGAGAGGGGGAGACGGGGGGTGGAGGGAGTGTCTGTCGCACTAAAGTGATCATTCTGTTGTTTGGGAGAAATTACCCTCATCAGTCAGACAGAGATGCACAGCTGCCTGAGGGGATCTGGTAATGTCACTGCATAATAAACCGTGTTTACGTCGGTGCACACGCGTGCATGTCGGGCAGGACTGGAGTCTGGGAGGGCAGGGGGTAGAAACAACTCTCATTCAGCCACAGAGAGGTTAAAATGTTCTGTAATTATCCGTCCTTCTGGCCAAAAGCTGATGCATCATTTAGTGTTTTTCAGCTTCACTTAAGGAACACGTTAGCTTGTGGGAACGTGATAGAGACCGAGCAAATCAAACGCAGCATGCTATCTACCCGTCCGACAAAAAGATGATCAAACGCTCCTAACACCAGATAAAACCCTCAGAAGTGCCATGCATCGACCTTTCTGAGTGGAGGCGATTCCCTTTAAGAGGCTTCATTTAATGATGGGTGGAGGTGGTGCTCATGCTTGGTCGCTCAACTTTTTACACCTCCTCCACACGGCTGGCCTCTGCCCCTGCAGCTCTCTAAGCACTTACTCCTCACTTTATCTGACCCTGGCTGGCACCTGTGACAGTCTTCTCTCCTGCACACTGGCGTTGCTGTCTTCCCTCACCAACCGCCTTCAGCTGCTCGTCCTTCCCTCCAGAGCTGAGAAACCATTTACCCACAAACGCTCTGACACGCAGCCGTGGCTCCTGCTCTTCCACCTCTTTGCTTTTTCAGGCGTTGGAGACAAACAACGCTCTGAATTATTAGAGCCTGTTTGGTTTGTGGCATCACTGCAGAGTTGGGTTGTAGAGCAGCTCGTTGTGCTGTCGTCAGGGCCGAGCAGAGCCGCGGCGCCTCACTGTGACAGCCGGTCGCTCACTTTATGTTAACCGCGAGTGTTTTCACGGTCATCAACCAACGGTGGCCTGGAGGCTGTCATTTCGCTCTGTGTGGAGCTCGCCCGCAGCTTGGTTCTGCCCCACAAACTCACAGCCGGCCTCGGTGGGGAGAACGAGGAACACACACACACACACACACACACACACACACACACACACACACACACACACACTATATGCTCAGCATAAGGCAGGCTGTTGGAGCAATTACAGAAACATGACAGAACACGACGAAGCAGGCCCCGCTATCAGAAAGGAAATAGAGTGAGCAGAAGAAAAATGATGACGCCATTAATAACAGCGTGGCTCAGAGGCACGCAGGGAGGAGGAGGCAGATGACCCTCTCTGTGATTTTCCCGTGACAGCACTTTGAGGTGCAAATGGTCGTGTTTCTATTAGATGTTTGAACGTTTGAATTGGCATTTATTTTTTATGTCAAAGGCAAGAATAAACAAAGGAGCAAATCTAACGCCACACATCAGGACGAGCATCAAACTGTGTTTTATATCAACGATTCGGGTAAAAGAGTGGTCAGGTTTTCAGTTTCACTGCATCTCTTCTTCCAGCTGCTGCCTCCCGGTGGGTGCTGCAATGCAGATGTGTCGCACATGGAGACGGGAAAGTTTCACTGAGGATGTGTTTGAGCAAACATGAGAGGCTGGAAGGAAAGAGATGAAGCTGAAGCTGAAGCAGACAGAAAGGGACACAAAATATTGCGATGGCATGTGACATTTTTAAAAGATGGAAGGGTTTGTTACCTCACCCATTTCTGAGTATAAGAATGTCAATGTATTTCACATTTCACAGGAGCAGGTGGAGTTTAGCGGTGTCGTTCTGCACTTGTAGGTTTAGGATTCGTATGCAGAGTGATTAATGGCACTATCTTTAATTTTCGGCGGTGTTTGAAACAGCAAGAGTTTGCTGCTTCTGTTTTGGTCTGGCCTCAGGGTGAAAGTTAATGGGCTTGATAGGAAAAAATGTGATCAATTATATTGAGAATTAATTTGCCGTGTTGTAATGAAGCAAAAAGCTGATGGATGCCTCTGAGGAGGTCGTTGCACATTCCCACTGCAGACGCTGTGTTTAAGGACACACGTGGCTGAAAAGAGGAAAAACACACCATCTAATTCAGTATTTGAGCAGAATGAATTTATATAATGCTGTCTGGTTTGGGTAGGCACTTCGGCTGACATCACATGATGCAGAAATCTCTGACAAAGACATTTAAATGCTCAAAATTCAAGAAATGGATCAAAACCATTGTCAAGACCTTAAACTGTGTCTTTTCTGTCATTTCTGAAATACTAATTTCACATTATAGACCCATCCCGATTGAAATGACTAACATTTGTTAATAAGAAGTAGTCATGTGACCGATGCCGTTGCTGTTTCGCCCGTCACTGAAGCGCTAAACTGTGTTTGAATGGAGGAGTGTCTCCATCTGTCATCTTTTGAAGCAACGTTATTCCTCTGTTGCATCATGGAGCCCAAAAGAAAAGCAGGTGGTCCATGTGGCATCGTTTTGGTCTTACGTCGGTCAGTTACTTGTTTGTGTTGTTACCGCTTGGCGTTTCCAGAACATGTTGGATTTTGGCCCTCTTTTATGTTGAATTTATGTCACAGTTTTCATTGGTTCACTTTATCCCTTGTTTTACACATTTGTCCTGGACCAGAATGTTTCACCTATTTTGTAATTTGAATTGCTTTTATTTTTTATTTATTCAATATATTTACCTTCTACTGAACCATGTTCAGCGCTTTGGGCTTCCTGACAGGGTTGCGGAAGGCGCTTTATAAATAAAGCTTTGATTGACTGATTGATTGTTTTTATCCCCTTGTTTCAGTTTGTGCTTTACCAGAATGTCAGCCCGTTTCTGAATGACTTTTTAAATTTAAAGCACGTTTAATGTTTTCTGCAGGTTAAATGTCTCATTGTTAAACTGGACTTTCACACATGAATGAAAACATGTCTCTAATGATGAGACAGCACAGAGAAACATGAAAAATGATTACAAATAATTTTAAAAGAAGAACAAGAGCCCAGCCAGCATAGGTGGGCTCTAGATGGGCTAACTACACGGGTGCCAACAGGGTTTGTCTGTGGTTTTCATGTTGGCCCCACAGAGATTTGCCTAACTCAAGATGCCAAAGGTTGTGTCACAATTAGACACTCTGATTGTTGGAAAGCAGTGATTTAGGTGAATTAAAGTCATATTTAGTAAACCTCTGGAAACAACACGGAAGCCTCGGGGAGATGCTGACTAGGAACCCAACCGCTGAAGGTGTGAACCAAGGAGCTCGATCACTGAGATGGGATTACAGAAGAGAAACAGGTGAGCTGAGTGCTTAATGAGAGACAGGTGTGCGTTGTCACCGGCGATCAGAGGAAGCAAACAGGGAGGCAGAGAATGATGCTGCTTAGAAGCACCGATGGTTTGGAACCAACAACCCAGGACAACACATCCAGTTTAAACATATAAATCAAAAACTTTTATTATTTTTTTTTTGCCTTTTTTTTATTTCATTCATTCAAAAATAAACAGTATTACAAGCAAACTGCAAATTATACATAAACAACTTTCCTTAAAATGTATATGCTTAATCAGTTTCCCTCTGGGATTAATAAAGTACTTTTGAATTGAATTGAATTGAATTGCACATGCTCATGTCTTCTTGTTTTATTCTTTCAGCAATAACAAAAAGTACGCATGGAGTAACAGTATCTCTGTTTTGAGAAGTTCGGTTCGTAATGTTGCCTTAAAGAATTGCATGAGTTTCAAAATGAATAAAGATCTTTTCTATTTGGAATTGAGGAGTCTGAATTTGCCGTTGCAGCCTTAAGGTTTATTCCTAATGTGTTGTAATAATTAATTTGGCGTGATTTTTGTGCCTTTCGCAGATTTTAAATGTTTAGATCTCATCATTTACTGAAATTATTTCATTCATTCTACGAATCCCAACTCAACATTGGTTTTTCTTGGTTCCATTGCTTATGTCTAAATTATTTTATTGCACAACATCCAAAAACACAATTTTAACAAAATGCAGTTCAGTAAAACTCAGTAAAGCTTATTTAAAAACGGCCGTGTTTGAGTTGAGCCAGTTCTGTGCAGATTAGACCAGCGGTGATCGGCGAGCGATGCCTGCCGGTTAGATTTGTGTCCGAATTGACGCCGACTTGCTCTGACGTCATGCATACGTAGGCAACGATAACCTCGTGAGATCAAGGCGGCCTCAGATTTTGGAGCAAGGCGCTGCAGTTGCTCTCCACCGGCTGCAAAACCTAGATGATGACGGGAAACGCCTGGCTCTCACCTGATCTAAGATCTGATTGGTTCACATTTTGATCCAAACATCCGGTGGTAGAACATGAAATGTTAGTTGGTCACATGTATTCTGTAAATCATGTTACGTTGATGATGGCAACTATATGGGCCATAAAGAGAAATGTGGTTTGTGTTATTTGTCACGTTTCCTATGAGCACACTGAACCTACAGCTGATAACCTTTACTTATTATTACAGTCATGTCTCCATATACAATATATGATATCCACAAGCACGTGAGGATGTGTGTCAGCTGCTAATAGGCACCAGAATTAAAATGTAAAATTAAACAAGTGTGAACTCTAACGGGATATCTTCAGCCATCGTCACCCGCGAGCTACACATGTAGGGAAATCTGTCCGACTTAAACGCCGGCTTTCAGCCACGCCCCCTGCTGCTTCCGTCTGCTCTCGTCTGGTTTCCAGGCGAGGCGCTGCTCAACTCGAACACGGCCATTGGCTCCTAGTGCAGCTGGGCGGTACATGACCTGTCAAAAACATTGCTCATTTAACTGAATGAGTAGGTGTGGCCAAACGTGATAGGCTATGTTCACTTTAAAATCACTGAATACTGTTGATGTTTGTTTCAAATATATTTCAAGTTGATACTAGTTAAACTTCAGCCATTTGGGTAAAGTTTACTTGGCTGCATTTCATTGGTTATTCAGCATGTGTGTGTGTGTGTGTGTGTGTGTGTGTGTGTGTGCGTGCGTGCGTGCGTGCGTGCATGCGTGAGTGCGTGCGTGTGCATGGGTGAATGGTTGGTGGGGTTGTAAAGCACCTTGGAGCATTTAGCATTTAGTGGTGAACGTGTTTTGTGTCTCACTTTCAGCCAAAATAACCAACTTTATTGATTTGTCTCTGAGCAGCAGGCTATTCTTCCAACAACCCAGCTCTAAATTAGAGGCTTTTGTAAAGCAAAGTGGGAAAAACGAGGTTGTGACTTTTTGTTTCCTTTATAAACACCATTCGGTCACTGAGCTTCCAGATGGCTACGCTCCTCTGAACCCCACTGTTCATGTCCCTAAACTTCCTAGTGTTCCCATTTGCGTCGGGTCACTGCTCAGGCTGACACACTGGAGGAAGAAGCTCGAATCTAACCCAGCATGTCTCCCTGGAAACAGTCTACATGCAAATAGCTGTTTTTCTTTCATTTATTTATTTACTTGAAGAAACTAAAAGAGAGACAGTGCAGAAAGACACAGAGCAGCACAATGCGACTCATTGGATAAGTGACCTTTCTAGCAGACTCGGTGCCTGATGATGATGATGGTTGTTAGGAAACACAGCAGTGAACTTTGCAGGATCTGTTCAGAGGTCCACACCAGTTTTATTCCATATTTAATTGCATCAGAGAGCAATCAGTCTCTGCCCTGCAAATCCTTGGTAAAGCTGTGCTTTACAATAGAACCATAATTGCAGGAGTTTAATTGCCTGCCAATGCTCCGCTCCCACTGCCTGCTTACGTTGAAGAGCCCAATAATTAGAAACAGGGAGGAATTACGTGGCAATTTTGTCTTGGCAATTATCATAATGCAAAAGAAGTGCCATTAGTATTGTTAGCCCCACAGTACATAATCCTTTGACACTGTCAAGTTCCTCTCTTGGCTGCTGGGTACAGCAACTCTTGATTTCCCAGTGGCCTTTGCACTCGCTCAGTCACTATTTTAGTCCTCGTCTATCTGGGCCAGTCGGCACATTTTGACTAGCAGACTGAACGCAGCCCGTGCCTGGAGGGTTGGGAGGATTAGAAGTTACAGCATTAGCAGTCTGTTTCATTTAAAGGTATAAACATTGGGCGTTAATCCTCTTCCACCCTGTCAGCCGTGGAATTGTGTTTGATGTGGCAGAAACACCTAACACAGTTGACAGATATTATATGTGTACTACACTGGTAAAAGACTCAGTCTTACTGGTTTTCACTGGAACATGCTTCTGTTTGAGACATGTGATGTATGTAATATGGTACTCAGGCGAGCTGCTATGACCTTAACTTTTAAAATGTTTACTCTTTGTTCGGGCCGGCTTTTGCGAGGCCTTCCGCTGATTCTTCATCACTAACTTCTCATTCCGCTCTGCCTTTAACAGGATCCACTGATTATCTCTCCTATCCACTTTCACTTCCCCTTTTTCATATTTTTAAATCACAACTTCTCCCAATTTAATGGTATTTTTGTATCTTTTTCTTTAAAATTTAAAATCTTTGTTTTTGTGACGCGCCTCATGGTTTTAATCTTGAGAGATTTTATATAAAAGCACTTCTACTTTTGAACGTACATGGGCCAGCTTTGTTAGTTTTATTAAGTCAGCTGATTGCAGTCAGAGAAAATGTCAAATGTAAAAATAAAGCTGCTCAATAGAAAGAGGATTCTGTGCTGAACGAAGGAAGTCTGTTACTGTGGGAGGTAATGGCCAGACAAAATGCAGATTAGATGTGCGGAGAACAAAAAAGCAAAACCACCGAGCAAAATGAAGTGCAGTGATCCAAACATGAAAATTCAGTCTAACTTTAAATTATACCAAATCAGAGGCAGGTTTAGTCCCTGTTATGTTTACCTTTCTTCTTGAACAATCATGTAACTCCAGTAATGTAATATAACTGTAATGTAATATAACTGTATTTAATCTACACACAATAAGGTGATTACATGCTGTGATTGAAATGAAACCAAAATGAGGAGCTGACCCTGACCTCTACAGTCACTAACAGTTACGGCGCTACAACGTCTACCTCCTCTGCCACAGTACTCACCTTTAGGGGCGACGGTGGCACAGGAGTCAAGTGCTCACCCTGTAATTCGGAAGGTTGCAGGTTCGAGTCCTGCTCAGTCTGTCGCTGTCGTTGTGTCCTTGGGCAAGACACTTAACCCACGTTGCCTGCTGGTGGTGGTCGGAGGGACCGGTGGCGCCAGTGCTCGGCAGCCTCGCCTCTGTCAGTGCGCCCCAGGGCAGCTGTGGCTACATCGTAGCTCATCCCCACCAGTGTATGAATGTGTGTGTGAATGGATGAATGACTGATTGTGTTGTAAAGCACCTTGGGGGGTTCCATGACTCTAGAAAGCGCTATATCAAATACAGGCCATTTACCATTTACCATTTAAAGTCCAACTCAAATAAGAAAATATTCAAAAAATGTTTTTCATTCCTAATAATTAAAAATTTTCCATGAATGGATATAACTGACTTTTGCCTGCTATGCTAAGTGGTTTACAAAATTCAACAAAAAACTACACTTTTTGTGTGTGTGTGTGTGTGTGTGTGTGAATCCAGACATTTGATTGGGCTCTAGGGATTTTTTGGGCAGCAGTAGCTCAACAGGTTGGGCGGGTTGTCCAGTAATCGGAAGGTTGCAGGATCCATCCCGGCTCCGGACAGAGAATTCTGCTGTTGTGCCCTTGGGCAAGACACTTAAACCACCTTGACTGCTGGTGGTGGTCGGAGGGACCGGTGGCGCCTGTGCTCGGCAGCCTCGCCTCTATCAGTGCGCCCCAGGGCAGCTGTGGCTACATCGTAGCTCATCCCCACCAGTGTATGAATGTGTGTGTGAATGGGTGAATGATACACTGTAGTGTAAAGCACTTTGGAGTCCTTACTCTGAGAGGCGCTATACAAGTGCGGGTCATTTATTCCTTTTTATTTTGAGAGATCTGCTCCAAAAGGACATGTCCACTCTCTATTGGGTGTATTTCTGTAACCACAAGGCCTGTGTGATTAATGTTGGTCTCGTTTTAAAGGGAACTCCTGTGGGATTTGTTGAGCTATATAAATAATACTATAGATGTCACTGATGAAGTGTGAATGGACATGAACATTTATAAAAAGTTGACTGTTTCTTTTCTGCCTGAAGAAAAGAAAATGTAGATTTCAAGATGAATCCCTCGTTGGGAAAAGTCAACAGTAGCTTCAGACGTCACCGAATTCAGACTTTCGCCTTGATATTAGCTTTACGTACACAGCTTGATTAAGTGAAGAACAACAATTTTACAGTTTTTTATGTACCGACACTTCAGGCAAGGTCTCCAATGGCACGGTTTGGTAGCCTAGCCTGCCAGACTCCTCCTCTGTTTAATTCTGCACAGAGAAAGAATCTGGGAACTCTCCTATTCAAATAACCCCACCCCCTTCTAACTGAGCCAATCAGCGCTGAGTATCGCACGTCACACACCACCGCGCTGAGTTTATCATAAACATGATGACTGAAGTGGAGTTTGCTGCAGCTCTTTCTTTTGTTCTTAATGATTTGAACACGTCTTTAAAACCACAACAAGTGGAAGCGCTAAAAGCCTTTTTTCTAAACAAAGATCTTTGCGCTGTCGTCAGACTCCATTTTTACTTCAGCTAAAAAAACTACAGCGTCGCTCAGTTTCTCATAAACCACGAAGACAGCGGTGGAGTTCGCTGCGGCTCTTTCCTCTGCTCTAAATGACTCAGATGTCTTTAAAACCACAAGTAGAAGCGCTAAAAGCCTTTATTCTAAAAAAATAAAAGATGTTTGCGTCGTTGCCAGACGCTAATTTTTTTTTTACTACAACTAAGAATCTACCGCGTCGTGCGGTACAGTCGGGATTTCCGTCTTTTTTCTGATTGGTCATTTTTGAGCTTCCTAGTCCCGCCCCCCAAGTGCCTCTCTGCCCATGAGATACCAGACTCGTTCTCTGTGCAGAATTAAACAGAGGACGTGTCTGGCAGGCCAGGCTAACGGTTTGGCACAATCTGTGACATTTGACTTTACTCTTGTAAAATAATATGTTTTTCAATTTTTATGTGACTACATACAATTTCTTAACCTCACATTTTCCACAAAAACCCAAACTGAAATGCAGAATAAAAGGTGACGTGTTTGTTTTCCACTCCAACGGTGCCAGATGAGGCGGTTTAGTAGCAGGGTGCTATCTGTGTGAGAAGCAAAAACGCGCTGGTACACTACTGAACCACGGAGGGAAATGACTTTGAGAATCAGGAAGTCTTTTGCCATTAATGTTGAACAACTCTCAGTGGCTCTCAAGCAATCAAGCAATGGGATTTACAGAAGGTTTTAATTTGAATGCATTATCCAAACTCCTTTCAGCCCAGAAGGCGAGTGCTCTGACAAAAGATACGCGCTGATACGTTTCAAGGTCAGCAAGCTGTGGCAGGTGAAATATCAGCAGCTGGTCTGTACCACCGGAGTAATATACCACACAGTACACACACGGGGTGACCAGGTGGCGTAAACACTCGAACACCAAAACAGTGTGTACAATTAGCCTTTTTCACTACTCGTCAACGTTTCTGCTGTGTGGTAAAATGCTTCCATTTTACCACACAGCAGAAACTTACATGGCTTAAAAACTCCAAATGACATAAAGGGGTGCAGCTAATGAGGCCCTGTGTGGAGAATAAAGGAGGGATTAATGAACAACGCGGTTTGAAGAGACAGCGCTCGCCCGGACCCTTTACACTGTATGCAGAATAGGTGAGAATATTCTGAGGCTTTCACACGTCACCACGGTATTGAATGGTCTGCGCCGCGCTTGGAGGAGCATTCTGCTGATGGAATCAAAACCCCTTTCACAGATTCAAATGAGGTGCACTCAGCTGTGATTGGTATTGGAAAAGCATTTGTCGGAACAGAGGCTCACAGAAGGCTTCTTAAATACAAGGCAATCAGGGCGCCTAACGCAGAGATGAGGCAAGAGGTGTGCCTGGACTGCCGAGTGGAAAACGGGACAAAGGATTATGATGGTAATAAGCAGTAAACCAAAACAAAGTCTTCCCCGGATCCCTCGTTCTCTCTCTCCCTCTGTCTCTGGGTGTCTCTCGGCCTTAAATCCTCTAACGCTCTCTCTCAGTCCCTTCCTCCCTCTCTCTGCATCAGACTCACCACATATTGACAGGGCCTATTTTTTCACTGCGCCTGAGCCACAATTTTAAACTCATTTCTCATTATTTGCGGCGGAGCCTTACACATACAATTTCTAATCTGTCGAGGCAGTGACGGTTGCTAGCAGGAGCACAGGCGCTTTATGCAGATGCCCGGCTGTGCACCTATACGCAATGTCAACTCCTGCACACGCGGCTGGCCTTATTTTATTACAGGCATCAGCGAATCTGCATGCTGTCAACTGTGAACCTTTGTGGTAATGTGTACCCCCACACACACACACACACTCCCCATCACCACCACCACCACCACCATTTTCAACTTTAGCTGAGCTTGTGGTGTACAGACAGAAAGAATTTTACATTCCAGTGATAATGCGCGAGTGCAGATCTGAAACTATTTCTCTCCCAGTATCTTCAGCAGACGCCCTCGTGTGACAGCCCTGAGATACACAATCCGTAGGCTGGGGACATGAAAGATAAGATGGAGGAAGATGAGCCTGAGCGGCTGAGGTGGAAGACGGTTTACAAACCTCTAATTTGGCCTCCTTAATGAAAGGTTGTCAGGGCTGCACGCACCAAAAACAGCTACCCGCCTACGTGTCCACACAGCTTTTATAAACACTGTACGGTTGTGAGTTCTCGTGTGTGTGCAAAGACACATGCATGAGGGCGCCAGAAGAACAAGGGGACAGAAGAAGCCATTATTATGCCTGCAACGACAACAGCCAGTGGCAGCAGAGAAAAGAGAAGAAAAGAGCAGAGAAGATTGTGTCTGGAGTTGTCCAAGTGTGGCAGTAGTGGTCCTCGGTCACTTTATCAGTGCCACAGCAGAGTTTTCCTCCCATCTATGTGCCCAGAGACTACTCTTCCTCAATCTGAGAGCAGCAAAAACACTTGGTCTCTCACCATGGATGGCTCAACACAATCAACAAGCTTTTCTCCCCCGACCTACCCCACTCACACTATTGCTTCACTCAGAGCCACTCGTTGTCTAAATGCTGTTTTTTTTCCATCGCTCAATCCCATCATACTTGTAGAAGTGCAGAGGACTGAAAAATGGCTCCTCTGTACTTTCTATTTCTAACTGTTCACTAAACAACGGGGTTGGGTGAAAACACCGTCGCATGCCTACTTACGTAAAGGATTTCTGACTGAGTGTTTTGGGGGGATTGGACACAAAGTGCATGAGTTTTATCACAAATGCAGTAAAAACTTGTGGAGCTTTTGTCATAAAAATGACACAAAGCCTAGAGCTGCAATAATACTTAATGCAGAATGTTTCTGACCGTAGCTGACACCGTTTATTTGGATTTGAGTGCATAGAGGAGAGCTAACAATGTCGACTTTGTTTGAAGTTGCCCTTTTCTGCCTTGAAACGGTTTCAGATCTTTCCTTTCTTGTTTTGAACTTGTGCTTATCTGCTCATTGTTTTTCTAGTTTTCATAACCTTGCAAGAGCATTTCTGGTTCAGCCCGTTTACAAAACAAAAGAAGCCAGCAACATTTAGGAAAACCTGGAAACTATCTTTTAAAAATAAACTGGCTTTGAGAACTGAGAATGTTAATAACAGATGAAATGAAGAAAAGATCCAGCGAAGCCGCAAGACCAAGACTGAGCATGCTGATGTCTGACGTAACAAGCAGCATGTAAGGACTCGGAGGCAACCAAATGGCGGCTGCATCAGTGATGACGACACAATCCCAAGCCCTATTAATGGAGATAAAACATCAGCGTTTAGTTTCCCCGCCCAGGAAAGGTGAGCAAAAGGATGCAGAAGAAGAGTCGTGTTGATGTTAGCCAATCAGATGCTTGCATATTATAAATGCTAGTGAGTAATTCTCCAAATCCTGCCGATTTTTTCCACCTTGCTCCTCCAATAAACCTCTACCCTGTGAAAAAGGAGTATTTTTAGGATGAAGCTATAAACTCCAAAGAAAATATAATTTAGGCTAACGTTGGGTTTGTAATGCAGACAGTTCTTGGTTTAAACAAAGTATGGGTTCAGGTTTCACAAGTAGGTACAAGCAAATGTCTGCAAAGCTAAATCAATCAGCCCAAAACACTGATGGCAGGAACTCTGAATGCTTCCTCTGATGAGCCATATGCTCAGCTCTAATTTGCATTTTTAAAGACAAAGATTCAGATCTGCAGCAAACGTCACTTCTATTGAACTTCAGTGCCACGTTTCTAAAAATTCTCTGCAAACCTTCAATCTCACCTTGGCAGAGGACATGTCCCATGAGCGTAGTGTGTTTCGTCTCATTGGTAAAACATTTGAATGATAGTTCTTTCTTTTTTTTTTTGTAATTGAAGTCTTTATTTACTTTTAGCTTTTAACCATATGAGAACATAGAAACGAAAACAGAACAGTCAGAAACAAAACAACAACAGAGAAAAAAATAAATAAATAAAAAGGACAGCTTCCAATTCCGTGATAAATTCACCGTTGTATTTTTGGTCTATTTTCAATACTTACTAACATGCAGCGCAGTACGCTTAAGATTAAACTAAAGATGATCGCTCCAACCAAATAAATTCCAACCGTCTTAGCCAAAAACCCGTCCCCATGATTTGTCAAAACCCTCCCTATCATCATTAATCCTAGCCAAAAAAATTTCATATGCCACCATTTTCAGCATATTTTCTTCCCACCTATTATCAGGGTATCCGCGGGTCCTTAAAACGTCTTAAATTTGCTTTTCCAAATTTAAGGCCTTAAAAATCCTTAAAAATGACAAATAATCCTTAAATACAGTTTCCAAAGGTCTTAAATTACCAAAGACCCAATAAACAAAATTATTTTATTTCTATAAAATTTTCGTGAATTTCTAGTTAGTGTTCAGCATTTTTTGTGTATGACATTGGCGTAAGCGGAACCGTACACGTTTGGTTGGTTGTGAAAAGGGGGCCATTTTTAGATGAGCATGCTAGTGGGAGCTTGTACCATGGGGAAGCGCAACATTAATGGTAACTGGATGGCTAATCCCACATTTGCGACATGGTTAGCACGGGTTCCAGGCAATAGCTGGAAATTATAGCTTAAATTTAATTAAAAAAAAAGCTTAAATTTGGTCAAAGTGGCCTTAAAAATGTCTTAAAAAGTCTTGAATTTGGCTCCCTTAAACCTGCAGATACCCTGTATTATATTGTGGAGGAGATGGTTGCTTCCATACGCTGAGGATAACTCGGGCCGCTGCAATCACCCCCCACCCTTATAACCACAAAATCATATTTTGAAACCCCAGGCAACACCGACCGATCCCCTAAAAAACACAATCTTGGTGACAAGGGTATTATCCTCCCAATCCACCTACCTATTTTGTCCAATACTTTTTGCCAAAAGGGATCAACTTTCCCACATTCCCAAATAGCATACAGAAATGTCCCTGGATCTGAACTACATTTCCAACACCTATTACTGGTACTGATTCCCATTCTATAAAGTTTGGACGGAGTGAAGTACCACCTGTGTATTAATTTGTACTGAATAAATTTACCCCTGACCTCTCATATATTTATCCGAGAATGACAAAATTCTACCCGAGTTTTCTTTAGAAATTGCACAACTCAAATCCCTCTGCCATATAATCCTCAAGTTTTCACATATTTCTTTCTTTGGATTGTTAAACAGTTTGTAGAAAACAGCTGCTCTATGTGCTGTACTGGGCAATTCTAAAAACTCCACCATCATATTTGAGCTTTGACTAAATTTTCCTTTGGTAATACAGTCCCTTATTTGTAAATACTTCCAAAAATTATTTTCTCTTATCAAACCATTTTTTTGGGTTATTTCAGCGAAAGACATAACCCCCCCCCCCCCACACACACCCCCCACCCCCCACCCCCGAGTAAAGATCACTTATCCTGTGTATACCTTTGACAAGCCATTCCTTCCAAAACACTGTTTTCCGCCCAATCTGTACAGCAGTGTTGTTCCATAGTGAGGTGTAAGGTTGTCTTAAGTGAGATGCTCCACACATCTTGTGCACCTCTACCCAGACAGCTTTTGAATACCCGAGCACTGTGTTATCATAAAAGTCTTGTCCATTACTTGCTGAGCCCGGAGAGAGAACATCCAAGGGTGTAAAAGGGCTCACTAGTTCCTGTTCGATCTTCATCCAGCTCAGCTCAGGGTCCGAACCCGTCCAGTGCTTGGCCAGTCTTGACATTTCAAAAGCTAAATTATACAACTTCACATTTGGTAGGGCCATTCCCCCAGTGTCTTTAGAGGCCCACATTTTTTTTATATTCACTCTTGGCTTTTTGTTATTCCACAAAAAATCTTTAATGAACTTCTCAAACTCACTAAATATATGTAAAGGAATTCTCACAGGTAACATCATGGAAACATAATTGAACTGTGGGGCCACCATCATTTTAATCACATTAATCTTACCCCATAGTGTAAGATTCAATTTACCCCATTTATCCAAATTTGTTTTTATCTTTAGGAGGAGAGGTTCCATATTTGAAAGTATAATATCTTCTAGTTTTGGTTTTACTATTATTCCTAAATACTTCATACCTGAGTGAATGGAGTAATGCATCTAGAATGACATGATGCTGAAAGTGGCATGCCTTCCGATTTGTACCAGTTTATCTTATAACCTGACAACCTTGAAAATGACTCAACACATGTGAGTAGCGCTGGTAGAGACTGTATCGGATCCGTTAATACTGCTAAGATGTCATCAGCATATAGAAATAACTTGTGCTCCATACCCCCAGCATGCACCCCTTTGACATCCCTGTTGGCCCGAATAGCCAAGGCCAGTGGTTCCAAAAATATTATGAAGAGCAGCGGGGATAAAGAACACCCCTGCCGGGTCCCACGAGTGAGATGAAAAAACTCTGATACCACTCTGTTTGTCAAAACTGCTGCTCTTGGACTTGCATATACAGTTTTGATCCAATTACAAAATCTAGGCCCAAACCCGGACCTTTCAAGGGTCGTCACAAGGAATCCCCTCTCCATCCGATCAAAAGCCTACTCAGCATCCAGCGAGAAGGCCGCAACCAGGGCTAGACTAGATTAGCTTTTATGCATGAGATGAAGGAGTCTTTTAATGTTATCACCTGAAGACCTATTCTTAACAAAACCAACCTGATCACCATTGATGATATCTGGTAATATTTGTTCAACGCGGAAGGCCAAAACCTTTGTCAAAATTTTGCAGTCTACGCCTTAAAGGCTTACTGGCCGATAATTTGATGGATCCGATAGATCCTTATCCTTTTTAGGAATAAGGGAGATTAGTGCCTCATTAAGTGTGCTCGGTAAGGAGTCTGATTCCAGTGCCTCAAGATAAACTTTATGCAGGACTGGCGCTAAAATATCAATATATTTCTTATAATACTCTATCGGGAAGCCATCCAAACCTGGTGATTTCCCGTTTTTCATTGAAGAGATCGCAGCTCTAACTCCTTCTTCAGTTATAGGTATATCCAGTCTTGTTTTCTGTTCCTCAGAAAGAGTTGGTAATTGTAGACCTGAAAAAAATGTCTTCACCTCCCCCTCATTAAGTGCACCAGCAGAAGTATACAAATCTTGATAAAATGATTTGAAAATTGAATTTATTTCTTTTGATGAGGTTACCACTTGGCTGTCTTTCTTATTCATAGCTATATTATTACCTTTATCTTGCTGCTTCAGTTGCCTTGTCAATAGTCTACCATTCTTTTCGCCACCTTCATAAAATTTCGTTTTAAGCCTAAATAAAGCATACTCTGCCTTTTTGTTATAAATGTCATTCAGCTGGTATTTCAATTAACATATAGTCTGGTATTTATAATTTGAATATTGTCTCGCTAAATCCTTCTCCAGCTCTCGTATTTTTTATCTAAAGTTTTTTCCCGTTCTAGGTCACTTTACTTAACTTTTGTTGCATATGCAATTATCTTTCCTCTTATATATGCTTTAGATGCTTCCCAAACTGTGGCTGCTTTATCTGTGGAGCCCATATTGATTTCGAAGAAAATTTTCAGATCCTTTGTTAACTCTTCACTAAAACTTTTGTTCTGCAACAACATTGTGTTAAGCCTCCAGCGACCCCTTTTTATTCTATCTGTGTTTAAAGGTTGGTTTATGCTTGACGCGTCCGCGAGGTTCGCACGGCTCCACGTGGAAAAGTTGCGTCATTTTGCGTCATTTTAACAACCACGCCCCTCCACCGCGTCTCCGCATGGCCGAAGATTCCCGCAACGCGCACCTCGGAAAATTTCTAACCACGCAGACGGACGGACGTGGAAAAACATGGCGGACCGGCAAGAACTAGTATGGCAGAGGTTCGTAAACACAGACATTTGTATGATTCAGCTCTCAGAGATCACCGTGATCAACATGTTGTTAATAATACCTGGAGAGAAATAGCTCGCACTGTCGGAAAAGACGAGGACGCTGTTAAAAATGCTGAAATGCCATGTTGTAAACAGTCATTTCTACTTCTACTATGGTGTAGTGTTGGATGCATGCCGTAGAGCTCCATGCTGCCCCCTACAGTTTGGGAGAATATTGGCTCACCGCAGAGACGAGCCGCACAAACCATAAACGCTGCGAGTTGTGAAGCACGTTCCATCCGCGAGCCGCATCACCGCGCGGAAAGTGAATGCGTCAAACATAAACCAAGCTTAAGTCAATTTGCAACTCTACCGTAGCATGGCCACTAATAGCAATGGCACCAATCTCACAGTCTACCACTGAATCAACCAAAGACTTTGATATTAAGGCGAAATTTATTCTTGAATAATTTTTGTGACAATTGGAGTAAAATGTATATTCCCTTGAACTAGGGTTAACTAACCTCCAAATGTCTACTAGGCACAGATCCTCCATCAATAATTGAATAGCCTCTCTATCCCTGGGTGTAGGCCTACCCTTGGGTTTGCTCTTATCAAGTATCCCATCCATCACCTAGTTGAAATCTCCGGCCAATATTACCTGTCCCTCACGATCTCCTATTATCTTGTTAATTCTGTGAAAAAAAGCTGGCTCTTCTTTATTAGGTGCATAAATATTACACAATACTGTTCGAACCCCATTAATTAAGGCTTCTAAGCATATAATGCACCCTTTTTTATCATTATATTCTTTCAGCAACACGAAGCTTAGCTTTTTATTAATAAGGATCAAAACACCATTTTGTCTACTTGAATATGAACTATGAAAAACGGAGCCCACCCAGTCTCGTTTAAACTTTTTTGCCTCTTCCTCCCCAGCACTGTGGGATTCCTGAATAAATGCTATATCTGTGTTTTTAGATTTTAAGTATGTTAGAACCTTCCTCCTTTTAATTGGGTCCCCACATCCTTTTATGTTCCATGATATTATTTTAGTATACCTGTTCATCGCTTTCTAATAGAAATGGGGTAAGGACACGCCTTGTGCGCTTTAGAACACAACACAAATATATACATAGGCACTCAATATTACAAAGCCCATCTGGTCCTGTCAAACTAGCTGCCTTTAAAAAAATAAAAAATAAATAAACCCTGAACCAAACAAACACCCTTCCTTGCAGAACAACCCAAAACAGCATCTTTAAACACCCCCTCCCTCCCCTCCCAACCAAACCTAACTTTAGCTTGAGACACTAAACTGCCCTTGTTCCGTCAGACACACTAATCGTCCAACAGCAGCACAACCGCCGCAACCCCGTGATGCCCATTGTTTATTTACCGTATTTTAAAATTCGCATACACTTCTCCGATCTGTTACTTCATGTCCTGCACTCCTCTAAGTCGACTCCTGCAGAAACTTCTCGGTCTCCTTCCCGTCTTTGAATACTTTCTTTTGTCCGTTCCACGTAAAGATGAGCGTTGCAGGATACACCGACCCATGCTTCACTTGTAGCTCTCGGAGACGCTTCTTCACCGAGTTGAAAGCCTTCCTCTTCTCCGCCAGCTCCCTTGTAACATCTTCAAAGAAGGAAAGCTTGACGCTTTGCCAGACGACTCCACGCTTCTCTCTGGCCACCCGTAGTACTTTCTCCCTGGCAGATGAACGTAGAAAGCGGACCAATATCGCCCTGGGAGGCTTGTTAGGTTCCAGCATTGGCACCAGGGAACGATGCGCACGTTCAATTTCAAATTCACTTCCCGAAAGCTCAAGTGCTTTGGCCAGAATCTCCGTCACATATTTGTCGACGTTCCTGGGTGCCTCCACCCCTTCTTTAAGTCCAATTATCTGTACGTTATTTCTCCTACTACGGTTTTCAAAGTCCTCCACTCGTGACCACAACGCCTCCAACCTTTACTGGACTTTATCCACTTTTGCTTCGGTAAGAACGCTAGCATCTTCCATTTCTGAGATACGTTGTTCCGCCTCTCCTAACCTCACTTTTATGTCTTCCACCAAGTCTTTAAATTATTTCGTGGTTTCTTTAATAGTGGTGACATCTTTTGCTACGACCTGAAGAGTAGCATTCATTTTCTTAATTTCCTCAAAAATGTCCTTTTTGCTCTCGGTCCCCATACCTTCCTCCACTGCTGTTGGAGAGGCGGCCTCAGATGCAGGCGCATTTTACGGCGTCTCCAGTGCAAGGCTAATGCTAGCTTGCTTCTTCCTCGTGGTAGCTCCCTTAAAAAAAGTTTACCTTGTTATTACCGGCCATTTTCCAAAGACGGTACTCCTCGCAAAACTTAAAAAGTCGACAAGGGGTGTCCAATTTATGACTACAGCTGGAGTGTATGTTTCAGATTCAGATCATTAATCGACAGGTTTTAGGAGCGCCTCTAACGTGCGGCCATCTTCCTCGGCGGTCCCACGTGACTCTTCTGAATGATAGTTCATTTAACTAATTTGGTGGATAAAAATCTCCTTTCTTGTGTTTTTGAGGTCTTTGATTTAAGTCTAAATAATCAGGTTGCAGGTTTGACTGAGAAGATGTGGAAAACGCAGCACGACTTATAAAAATCTGCTTAGAAAACAACTTGTCAATGGTGCACACACAGCAATGCACTAAAACAAACAAAACCGAGAATGTGATGAGCTTGGCTGGATAATTGATCAGGTTGAAATTACCAATGGATTTCTGCAGAGCACTCACCTGGAAATCTATTGTGCTTCAGGTTGCCCATTGGGAATCAAAGCGGTATGGAATACAGTGAAATGGACACGGAACAAAGAGTTAATAATACATTTACACTTCAGCCTTCTTCCTATTGATTTCTACTCACTTGCCTGTGACATGACAAGCACCCCCCATTCCCCACCCCCCACCCCACGCAGGATTTTTTGGTTGGAGTTAGAAGCAGCAGCAGCCCCTCGACTGTGAAACACAACTTAATCAGTATTGAACACAGAGTGGTGAAGTAGAAGCATTGAAATTTGAATTTCAGATTCACTTTTGGCTTGAAATCAATGAAAAAATAAAGGAATGAAAAAATTATTGATTGCTTTATAAACAGTATTTATTTATTTATTTATTTATTTTGCCTTTCACACGACGAGCACTTCCTTCTCATCAGAAATAGTGTCACACGTTTGTGGTGACGTATCTAGATTTTTCTTCTAAGGAAGTGAAAAATCCTCATTTTTAGACATTTTAGTCAAAAAAGAAAGCAAATCTTTCTCTATAGAAAACAGCATTACTTAAATGAATGTAAACATTCTTGAATTTGAGCCAGATATTCTTCTTCTGAGTAAAAATTCTGCCAGTGGGGTAAGCAAAAGTTACTTGAGTAGAATAGTTTGAACTAGCAAAATAATCAAATATTAGGGTTTTTTTTTTTTTGCTAGTTTTAAGATTTCTAGCCAAGTAACTTTTGTTTAACCTTTTGGCCGATGTTTTAAACTAAAAACAAGAACATCAGGTTCATATTTAAGAATCCATCCATCCATCCTCCTCCGCTTATTCAGGGTCGGGTCGCGGGAGCAGCAGCCATAAGCGGGGAGGCCCAGACCTCCCTCTCCCCAGCCACTTGTGCCAGCTCCTCCGGGGAATCCCAAGGCGATCCCTGGCCAGCCGAGGGACACGGTCTCTCCAGCGTGTCCTGGGTCTTCCTTTACGTTTCCTCCCAGCTGGACGTGCCCGGTAAACCTCACCAGGGAGGTGTCCAGGAGGCCTAACCAGATGCCCGAGACACCTGAACTGGCTTTATTTAAGAATATTTAACTTCTTTAAAGTTATGCTATTTTTCTAGAGAAGAATGCATTCTATTTTTAGACTTAAAGTAAAATAAAATGTGTAAAATTAAGGATTTTTATTACTTTCTTAGACATCAGTTTTTGATAAATATTTGTATGAGTATGATCTGAGTATGATGAGCATCCACCTAAGACCTGGGGCCTCATTCATCAGACATTCGTAGAAACTGAATGAATGAAATTTAAAATGTTCATACAAACAGTCAAAATCCTGATTTAAGTTGAAGTTCCATTAGCCATCACACACTGGAGAAATTCCTCTCCACATCTGGCCCATCCCCGTGGGAAATGGTGAGCTGCAGCTGCGGCTGCGCTCGGGAACTCTTTGGTGGTTCATCAAACACGCGGTGGCCCCTCTTACACACGTTCCTCTGTAATTGTCTGTTGATACATCCCACCTGTGACACTCTCGTGTCATTTACAATCAGAAACTACCTCAATTAACCATATTTGGTCACACCACGTCTTCAGCTCATGAGGAGAGTGCCTGCGCTCTTCCCATGGGGGAAAACAAACTGAACTGCAGGTGGGATCGAGGCACTGGCTGCAGAAGTGTAGAGACAGAGGGGAGGTCTCTGTCAGCAATAAATAAAATTGGAAGAAAATACGTTGAATAACAGACCGAATGTTCCATTCTGTTGTCATTCACAGTTTACATTTAAGGATTTATATGATGTTCTGTTTGGAGTCGGTTTTGTTCTTGTTTGGAAAAGCTTCTTCCGAGCTGTTTACCTTGGCAACGCATGTTTGTTAAAGAGCAAGTCACTCCCTACCAGATTCTTACTCCACTCCCACTTCCTGTTTGAAAAATGCAACAAATGCTGTTGCCTGGCAGACCGAGAGGGCGGAGCCGCTAACAAATACACACACACAAACAGGCTCACAACGACATTGTGACATCATTGTTCCAGTCTGGGTTTAGGCCACTTCACAGTATCAGCCCTTCGTCGCGTGACCAATGACATGCTGGTGGCTTCTGACTCTGGGTCTCCTGTTTTGCTCCTACTATTAGATCTTTCTGCAGCATTTGATACCGTTGACCACAATATTTTGCTGGACAGACTTGAGTCATGGGTAGGGCTTAGGGGTACCTCACTTCAGTGGTTCTGCTCATACCTGTCAAAGAGAGTTTTCCAGGTTCAGTTGGGTAATTGTTCCTCTACATTCCTTCCACTTCCATGGGGAGTCCCGCAGGGATCTGTGCATGGGCCTCTACTGTTTTCAATTTACATCCTCCCCCTGGGTTTCATCCTGAGGAAATATGGCCTGGGCTATCACATTTATGCAGACAATTGCCAGATCTACCTGGTTTTGAACAAACCAGGCTCCCTCTCTCTTCTGGACCAACGTTTGGCTGAAGTGAGGGTTTGGCTTGCCAACAATTTTCTTAATCTGAACAATTCTAAGCCTGAGGCATTCCTGATAACCCCTAACAAAACCACACACTTATCCTCTGATTTGGACCTTCTCCCATATGACCTCAAGCAGTGTGTTACCAACCTGAGGATGAAACTGGATACACAGTTTTCCATGGGCCCTCAGATTAACGCAGTGGTCAGATCGTGTTTTTATCAGCTGCGCAGACTAGTTAGCTTCAAACCGATCCGGAAACGAGCGCACCTGGAATCTGTAATTCATGCTTTTTATCATCTCCCGACTGGATTACGCAAATTCTATTTTAATTGGTTTACCTGCCTCCGCTCTTAACAGGCTTCAGGTCGTACAGAACACGGCAGCCAGGTTTTTAACAAACACCCCTAGAAGAGACCATATCACACCTGTACTGACGCAGCTCCACTGGCTACCCGTAAACTTCAGAGTCAAGTTTAAAATCCTGACTTTTGTTTTTAAGGCCCTGAATGGTCTGGCTCCGGATTACCTGTCGGATCTTGTGACTTGTTATGTGCCAAACCGGGCGTTGAGATCTGCTGATTGCCTGCTGCTTCGTGTTCCAACAATGAAATACAAAACGCGGGGTCAGCGTGCTTTTGTCTATGCTGCTCCGACACTCTGGAATTCTCTTCCTCTTTCAGTGAGGCCGGCACCATCCCTCCTCTGTTTCAAGTCGCTGCCTAAGGCTCACTTTTACGACCGGGCATTTTTAAATCCTTGACTTTTATTGACCGTGATTGTCAGCCTTGTTGTGTATTTTATTGTTGACCGTGTATTGTTTTATATTGTGTTTTTACTTTTTATTCTGTACAGCACTTTGGTCGGCTGCCATGCCGTTTTTAAATGTGCTTCATAAATAAAGTTGGTATGGTATGGTATGGTACCAGCTAACGTTCTAGGGTACCCTTTAGCCAATAGTGATGGCAGATATAAATTCAGTGCAGTACAGAGTTTTTACATGACAACGGCACAACACTGACAGTTTTAGGCAGAACATTACAATTTTAACAGAAACGCAATAAAGTGCAAAATGTCACACCCTGTCCTGTCTCCCCGTTTGGTTCAGCCATGTGTCTCTGTTAATTGCTCCCACCTGCTTCTCGTTTTCCAATCACCCAAGCCCCCAGCCCCCTTGTAGCTAAACCCCTTCATTTCTGTGTCTCGTGTTGGATCATTGTTTCTATGTCAGCGTGTTCCCGATTAAAATCCCTGTTTTAATGTTCCTGTCTGCCTGCATGCCTCCTTCTTCACCCGCGTGTGGATCCTCACCTCCGTCTCACTCACCAGCACGTCTGACAGAATGATCAAACCCACTAAAGGATCCAGCGGGGAGATTCTCCCCTGGGAGTGCCTGCTCCAATTCCTCTCCTCGGACCACCGGCCGGCTTCTCCTCCTCCGGCGTCGCCTCGCCGCAGGCGCCACCACCGAACTTCAGCCTTGGCGATCCTCTCCACCCTCCCGGAGCCAGAGAAGAGGTTGGACCGGGAGACGCTGCCAGACCGCTCCTGCTACGTGGGCACCAGACTGGCTGTGTGCTCCCCCGGAGTTGGCCCACGGCATGGGGAAGGATGCCGGGCTCCACCACAACCCTGTGTCCCAGGACGGAGCCGCAAGCTCGCCGCTGCCCCGGCTAGGCGCACCAGCTTGGACCCGCCCCCAGTCAGACCAGCAGTCCCGCCTCCGGTCCAATCAGCGCCTCCGTCATCTGCAGGCGGAGGAACCACGCCTACAGCCCAGCTGACAGAGCTCGCCGGTCTCCAGGCGGAGCTTGGCCAGATCTGTCAGCTCGTCAGCCTCCAGGAGTTCCAGCTGGACACCCTATCCTCCCCGCATCACCAGGAGAAGGTGTCGGTCCAGTCAGCAGCTCCCTCGTCACAGGACCAAAGGATCGAGCCTGCAGGCCACCCAGCAGAGCTCACTGATTTCCGAGCTGAGCTGGCCCAGCTTCATCGTACCCTCAGTCTCCAGGAGCTCCGGCTGGGCAGTCTGTCCTCCCTGCTCTCCCAGTTTCCAGCTCCTCCAATTCGGTCCGTGGTCCAGAAGTCGGCGGTCCAGAGGTCGGCGGTCCAGAAGTCGGCGGTCCAGAAGTCGGGGGTCCAGAAGTCGATGGTCCAGAAGTCGGCGGTCCTGAAGTCGGCGGTCCGGAAGTCGGCGGTCCAGAGGCCGACGGTCCTGAAGTCGGCGGTCCAGAGGCCGACACCCCTGGACCAGAAGTTGATGCCCCGGACCGGAGGTCGACGCCCCTGGACTGGAAGTCGACGGAGGTCGGCCCCTCTTCCAGTCCTGTGGTGGATGCCTCTTCCAGTCCTGATGTCGACGCCTCCTGGTGTTCTGAAGTCGACACCTGCAAAATGTCACACCCTGTCCTGTCTCCCCGTTTGGTTCAGCCATGTGTCTCTGTTAATTGCCCCCACCTGCCTCTCGTTTTCCAATCACCCAAGCTCCCAGCCCTCTTGTAGTTAAACCCCTTCAGTTCTGTGTCTCGTGTTGGATCATTGTGTCTATGTTAGTGTGTTCCCGATTAAAATCCCAGTTTTAATGTTCCTGTCTGCCTGCCTGCCTCCTTCTTCACCCGCGTGTGGATCCTCACCTCCGTCTCACTCACCAGCACGCCTGACACAAAACTATTGACTACACGTGTCTGCAGCACGATTAGACACACATTTATTTAGTTTATCAGGAAAAAAGTAGATTTGGGGGTGACTTGCTCTTTATGGGAGTGGAGGAGGTCCTGAGGGTTCTTCTTTTAGTTGTCAATAAGCGAACATGGACTGGAATCAGATTTGTGCGTTTAGTTTCCCGCTCCACAAAGGGTTCCACATCACAGCGTTGCTCCAGAAGGATCTCCATCAGGGAGGTCAGTGCTGTTTGTAGGCATGGTCTGAGAAATGCTGACTTTTATAGGAAAATCTTGCACAAGTGCAAAATGATGACCACAACACAATGAGTCAATTTGTTCCAACACACGAGAGCTGTGGACAAGTACGGTTGATAAATGAGGCCCCCTGGGCTTTTGTGGGATGTGTACTTTTAATTTTATCCAAATATTTGAAAAAATAAGTTTTAAAGAACATAAGAGCACATGAAAGCATAGTGGCACTACTGCTAGAACAATTGCCTTGCAGCCTCCAGGAAGAAAGTTGCAGGTTCAAATCTCAGTTCTCCCCAGGTGTGTGGCTCATCTGCAGGTCCTCTGGTTTACTCCTACAACCCAGAAACATTTGTGACTATGTCTGTAGGGTTAGTGTGTGACTTGTTGTGTGTCGCTGTTGGACTAGTGACCTGTCCAACTCAACAAGCAGTCATGCTACATAACTGGGATTTTAGCCATAATCAAGCTGCCCGATATAATCGCCTCTTGTTGTTCTTTCCTGCATCACGTCATGCGGAGTCACCAGTTTGAGGATTATTCAGAGGGTTAGCGCTAACAGTGGTATGTTGTAGCTGCCTGTGCCAGTCTATTACATTTGTAATCTGAGTTTTTCCTTTAACAGCAGAAATAGTTAAAACGTGTCCTTCTGTTTTACAAGACACCCGGCTTTCCCACAGAGGGTAAAACTTTATTTTGGCATGTTGCATATTTATGTTAAAGGTATATGTAATATTTATAAATCTGCTTAATTATTCAGTCTGTTATGACTGCGCGTGTTTACATGTGCCTTCCATTCAAAAGCACCTTCTTTCACCCGTGTGTGTGTGTGTGTGTGTGTTTGCCTTTAAAGAGGCTGTGAATGATCTTATTTAGTGTGTGCTGATTGCTGCTTTGACCCGGCGGCCACGCTGGCTGGTGCTGCATTAATAATCGGGGAGCCAGGAGAGCTGCCGAGGCCCGCACCTTGTTCACCGCTCGCTCTCCTGCTATCTCCATGGTACCAAGAAAAGAGCCGGCAAACAGCAGGGGAAGTGTGGCGGAAAATTACAGTCTTCACATGCCAGCCAGTGAGGCTGCTCCCACCGCTCAACGGGGGCCGTCGGTGCTCGGTGAAGAGACCGTGGAGCTGGGAGGACGTAGCTGTATAATGCCCGTGTGGCAGTGGGGAGGAAGAGGGGCGGTTGCTTTGTTCATGTTTAACTTGACGATTTATTGTCCTCTGTTCTTATAGAGGTTTGATTTGTATCAGTATTTTAGGCTGGAATCGGGATATAAAGTTGTTTTCCGGTCTGGAGCAACACTCTTCGGGGCATCGGGGATCAGGAGAAGATGGATAAACGTGTTTATTTGCTCGTGGGCGGCTGTGTCCTCATGCATGTAGGAAGGAGAACAACAACCAGCGACTAACATACCTCCTTTGTGTCCGTGTTAACTAGATGGGTGAAAACGGACCCTTTTTTCAAGTGTGGCCAACAATGCGCTTTTTCCAGTCCAGTCCACATAACGTTTCGATTGGTTGTGTGAAGATTAAAGCTTTTCACTCTCTGCCAGGGAGAACAGTATAATTGATATTTCAGCTCTGGGCTCTCATAGGCCAGTGGCTGTTTCAGCAGAAAATTAATGTTAGCGCAGCTTGGCGGCAGGGCGGTCGGCATGTTTTAGGAAATATACTCTGAGTTGGGTCTCTCTGGTCTGCTGGTTTCTGCTTCAGCTCTTTGTGTGTGAAATGAACGTCTGCACAGGGAGAACGGGTGTTGTTTTTGTGTGAATTCAGGCCATCGCACACACATTTAGGCATTTCGCTGCAAACCTAAAGATCAGCGCTAATGCTGAAAATGTTAGAGGGGTAGGTTGTCTCACCGAGGGTGCAGGGGATCTTTGTAATGAGATTTAAAAGTGTTTCTTTTACTGCACAGGCGTTTGCCCTTGATCCTAATGTGTGTGAACGACTCGAATCATTTCGAAATGTCAAGCATGCTCGGAAAGAGAATGCAGTGAGAGTAAAATGTGATCAGTCTCAGAGCCTCTGTAATATCATTTGGTCTACGAAGAGGGCCATCTCTTGTCTACTTCATTAGAACGTGTTATTCAGCCCGTCTGAAGAACATAAAAATCGACCTAGTGTGAAACAATGCTGGAGTCATCGCTCCGATCGCTCCCTCGTGCTGCTCTCGTCCTGAATGGGCCGTTTAAGTGGACGCAGGGGATTAGGCGGATGATGGCAGTCGAGGTCCTCATATCGGTGCAGTGTGACTCGGACCACATTAACACGACATTAGTCTCATTTCCATTCTGACAACGTGTGCGTTCCCACAACACTGGAGAGAGAGAGAGAGGACTGCTGAAACGACTGCGACCCTCACGCTCCAGCCTTTCATTTCCTGTGGCCATTCAAGCAATCCCCCCCCCCCCCCCATCTCAGTCTCTGTGTTCTCCCGTTTCCATTCTTGCCCTTTGTCTGCTTTTTTTCTGTCCTTGCCCCTGCGCTCCCCACCCTCTCCCCTCCATCCCTTCTTTTTCTTTCTTTCCCCCCGGTTCCACATCAGCAGCTGGGTGAAGCCTCTTCCCATCATGCTTGGCCACACTCCCCTTAATTACCCCACATTTTTCTTTAGCTAATGTAAAAACGCAGATGAAACCGATTGGAGGACAGAACGGCTTTGTGCTGATCGGGATTTAGATACGAGAGAAGGGAGAGGAGAATGGTGGCGAGGAGGACGTCGTGAAGAGAGGAAAACAGAAGACAAAAAGGTCGAGTGAGACGGGAAGAGAATGATGAGAGAAAAAATGAGTGAATCTGCATGAAAAGGGGAAAAGTGGGGATGTTTGGGCGCATCCAAACGATGGGACAACAAATGGGTTATTACCCGTTTGTTGTCTTTGTTGTTGTTTGGGTCAAAGATGTTTTAGGCCCTGAGGGAACTTCCTCATCTTATCACAGTGAGCAGACGGCTGGCACATCTTTCTCATTACTAGCCTCTCAGTTATAGATTACTCCTGCCTTACTCGTCTCCCCAGCCACAGGCAGTCTCTGTTACAGTCTACACAGCCACACTTGCACCAAACAGTTTGAACCTCTGAACATAGACTCTGCTTTTCATTTTCCTTTTATGAGAATTAAGTCACCCCGTCTGTCCGTGTAATCGTGGTTTCAACTGCAAGCAACTGCAGGCTGGAGGAGAAAATGAATTAGGGCTTCTTGTTTGATTGAAAAGACTTCTGAGGGAAGCTAAGTAGCTGGTTTATGATACGCTCTTTCCTTTTACTTTGTATTGTCTGCTGCTCAGCTGGAGGAAACGGAGCCTGTAATGTTTCAAAGTCAAAGCATCGGCATGTGTGTGTGTGTGTGTGTGTGTGTGTGTGTGTGTGTGTGTGTGTGTGTGTGTGTGTGTGTGTGTGTGTGTGTGTGTGTGTGTGTGCCACAAGCAGAAAAAAAACTGTTGCAAACAAAGTGTTGGTCCAAAGTGCAGCTGCAGGACGATATGCTAAATTTGTGATTCAAGTCGACTTCACAACAAATTTAAATGAGTTTAGTTTACGACTGATGATAGAACATTGTGTGAACTTTAAACTGACATTTTTTTTATTTCAAGTAAACATCAGGTACTTTATGATAAAGAGAAACCTTTACGTCATCACTCCTTGAGGGTGGGTTGTCTGCTCTGCACCCTGCAGACTCAGGACACACAAGCGTTTGCAGATTCCCACCTTTGTCAGAAGCCATTGCTGATAAAAAATGTATGCTTTGCTGTAAAAATCGAACATTAAATTTAAAGGCCACAGTTTATAATAAAGTAAGCTTGCAAACCAAAACTAATCAGTCCCTCGTGGATCTCCTTCTTGTCTTTAAACCAATACATTTTTCTTAATCTCAACGTTTGAATGAGTCTTTGTCTCTAAGTCTAAGGGAATAAACACCATAGATGTGTTTGTAATAATTATACACACATGCATGCAGCCTCTGATATGTCTTCTTCTTGGTCCCTGTTGCAGGTCTCACATGTGCTACTGACCCTTTACCTGATGACAGGGGTCCACCATAGTGTACAGCAGGGGTATTCAATTCTGGGCCTCAAGGGTCGATATCCAGCACATTTCAGAGGTTTCTCTGCTTCAACACACTAGATACAGTGGTTGAATCACCTGTGCAGCAGCTCATCAGGCTCTGCAGAAGCCTGTTAATCACCTGCTGACTGAAATCAGGTGTGTTGAAGCAGGTTAATACTAAAACCTGCTGGATACCGGCCCTCCAGGACCAGAATTGAAGTGGGAAAGTTTCGCACACCTAGGTGGGCTCATAGAGAGCTTTTTTTTTTTTAACCAAAGTTAAGTGTAAGTTAGCTTAACGTTAGCTCACGTTCTCCCTGCTGCTGTTGTTCACTGATGTAAACAAGTTGCCGGATTTACCAGAATTCACTCCGCCGGTGACCGGGTTCAGCTGCTACTGCAAGTTAGAAAAGACTTTGAGGGCTTCTGTCTCATCTGAATTATTTTTAAAAATGAAAAGTTGAGTTTACACCCTTCTCTGTTAGTGCAGCCAACCATTACCATTTACTGTGAAATCAAGTAAATAAAATTGATAAATTACAGGATTTTCAACGTGCTTCATGGGTGAGGCGGCAGTCCCATGAGCGATGTGACGAAACGTGCAAAGGAACAACACTGCCTCTGCAACACTCTGTTGTGTAGCGGAGGCAAAGTGATGATTTCATCTGTTATGACCAGGAAGATGTAATATTCTATATAAATATTAAACATTAACCTGCAAAGTCTTTACTGTAATTATGCAGAAGATTCTAGGATTTAATTCAGAAGATCTAGGTTCTTTGCTTTTTCAGTGATCAACCACGCTTCGTGTTATTTCAAGAAAGAGTCAAGTTAATAAAAGTAAGAATTTTTCTTACAAACAATTTAAAACATGACTAAGTAACTAAGCATTTACTGTGAGTGGATGTAACTAAACGTGATGAAGGAACCTATGAGTCAGTGGGATGATGGTCAGAACTTCCGAATCTCGGAGAGCGGCGTCTCCGGATGAAAAAGAATTTGGTTTGCTCTAAACTATGAAGTTGTTATCTTTCATAAACACATCAGACGCTTTCTGTCATGTCTACTTCACCCGTTTCAGAGAGACACTCTTGGTGGATCCGAAAGTCGCAGGGGTCGGCTGACGGCTGGCACCGGAGGGCGGTAGAACACCGTGGTACCGACTCTTCGGTCCAGAGATGTCTCGGGTCACGGCAGCTGGATGGAACTCTTAAGGAGCAGCGTTGTTTCTGCAGGAACTGTTCGCTCATCAGCTTCACAGGTGCATAAAGGTTTTGACGACGTGTCTAAATCTTTGATGGTTAAAGAGGTTTTGCTGCAGGTGGACGGTCTGAGCGATTCTCTAGAACTGTCGAATCGCTCAGGATGATCCAGGTTTAAGGTTTAGCTGTTATGATTTGCACAGCCAATCAGAGGCTGACAAGTTTGGAGATGTTTTACCAAGACAACTCAGAAAAACGCCTTCTTGATACAGGACGTCCTGACTGGTTAATTCTACGTGTGTCAGGGTTTAACTTAGCCGTACTTGTTATGGTGTGAGTGCAGATGTGAGGACCTCGTCGTCATAACATGGTGAACACGTGGCAGGTTCTAGTAGACATCATAACATAACATCCATTCAGTGAGCACAGATGAAGCATTTCATTATACTATAATTATTATAAGTAGTGATAAACGAATGTTTATTTAATGATTATCTAGATTATAAATCATGGAAGAAGTTCATACTGATTTAGGAAATCATTCTTGAATTTAGCAACTGATTCGAGCTGGAGTTGTTTCTTCTGGAGGCAGACAGATGGGACCTTGGGAAAGAAAGTTATCGTTTATCTTTCAGACTTGCAGAGTCTGTGAATCCCATCTGGTATGAAGGAAGACTCATTTAAAGGGAACACATGCAATGTTGTGTCTTCTTTCTGACCAGATGTTGAATAGATGGTGAAAGGTCAGACAGTGCCCAAACTGACCATTGCTGGACGCTACAGTAGCATTGTAAGGTTTTGCCAATAGCAATCTGAAATGTTCTCACAATAGGTCCGGCTACTTGGGCTGAAGCCCCGGATCTTTCATGGAAAGCCCCGGATCTAAATCGCGGAAGTAACATGCAGTACCAAAGTCCAACAGAGAGGGCGCAGCTGGCAGTAGTTTGTATACAGCCTGCCTGAGCCTCCACCACTGAAGAAGAAGCCCTTCAGCAGCCGGCTGCTTCTACACTCTCTGCCTGAAACGCATGAGTGAAGATGGACATAAGGACGTTTTTTAGACCAAAAGTACAACGACAGAACCGCAGCTTTGATGAGACTGGTGTTGACTCAGGTTTGTGGGTCTTATTTGAAAATATTTGTTGTGTTGCTGGTTTGCCTAAAGTTAGCTTACTATCAGGTAAAGTTGTTGGAGAAAGAAAAGGAATATTTACTATCATCTCACACTAAACACTAACAGGAACAATACTCTGCCCTGAATATGCTTAATATGTAGCTTCAGATTAAAAATTATGTGGTACAAGACATATATATATATATATATATATATATATATATATATATATATATATATATATATGATGTTGACTAGTGCGTGTCATGTGTGTGTGCACGTGCATGTGTGTGTTAAGCCCCGGATCTTCTTCAGTCCTACATCCGCCCCTGTTGTATGTTACGCATAAATGGTTCATTACTGAGTCATTCATATGGAATTCCTTGGTCATTCACTTGTGTATGCATCACGAGTTGGAGCAAAATGCGGGACAGTTTTTAAAATGATTGCAATCTGTTTTTGATATGGGTGTGGTTGGACCTTACGGACAAGCTAAAAGCAAACAAATGATTTTCTTCTTCATACAGAAGAAGAACGTAGGGTTATAGGGGTGGTGTATGAACTGTGATCAGATTGTGATGACACTGACATGACTAAGGAAAGTAATTGTGTCTCCAACAACATTTTTATGTAATTTATCATCATAGCAGGTATCTTCTCAGGCAAAAAGAAAATAGCCAACGTTATCCATTTATATTAAGGTGGTATTTATTAACTCTACCTCTACAGTTTTCCTAGATAACAGTTATTTATTTAATACACTGATGACCTGTGTAGAGGGACAAATACTCTGGTGTGTCTTGTATTTGCAAATGACACAAAACGTTTCTGTTTTGGGGAGGATTTAAAGCAGCTATTGGAGATTGTAATGAATAAAGTTAAATCTTGGTTTTACAGAAATAAATTATCTATATAGACGTTTATCCAAAACCAAACTTTTGTTTAGAAATAGAAAAAAAAATCCTTTAAATGTTTAACTAAAAACATATAATGCAGTTATTGAGCGCGTGTCTGAAAATGCATTTTTGGTGTAATCTACTATTTGTTGAAAGTGTAACGGGAAGCTAGGACAGGACTGGAGTAGCAGTCGCTTATTGTTTAAACCCACAAAACGTTTTGTTGGAACTTTGTTTTTAATCATTTTCAGAATTTGATGGGTCGTGATTTTAAGTGATCAGAATGAAATAAATAAATACAATTTAAAAAATTAGGTTTCCAAAATAGAACTGCAGGTTGTGAAAACATTAATTTATGAACTTTTTAAAAGCTTTATTGTGATTACTGATGGATTTTTCCTCAAGGAAGTACTACATTTGGTTTCCAACTGTGAGATTACGCTTGTACATAATGACTTACATCCAAGTACTTACCTGTGAATCAGTAAAAGTATATTGAGAGGTGTAATGTCCAGAAATGGTCAGTTTTTCATGTACAGTTTGACCCCTTCAGTAGTTGGTCATATGGAGACAGGGGTCTACATTTGTGGCCTTTAATCTGCCGGGTCCTGCCATTCCATCAGCTGGAGTCCGGGCCTCTCTGCAGCTCGGAACACATGATAACATGCTGTCAACAAACTGTTCCCTTCTCAAGGTCCTTCTGTGCCAAGCCTGCCTGCTTATCTAGGCTGGACTGGACTGTTATAAGAGTGACTATGAAATGAACAATAATATTTTGATTAATCTGTGCTTGAACTACTGAACGTTTGAAATGAAATGAATTATTACATTGAATGATTTATATATATATGGTAATCAGTAATGTTTGATATGACAAGGAGATCATCACCTACACTCAGACACAATGTCCATTAAAGTTAAGTTAAACTCATGACACATAGATATTTCTTTACCCCTAATCAGAGCATCCAGTATCTGAAAGAAGGCGTGATGTTCTGAGGTTCTTGGTGATATCCCTTAACATGGTACGTTCCGAATGGACAAGAATTCATAATATGACAATATTAAAACAGAGCTCACGAGATGGTGACTCAGTTCTAGAGAGAGCTACGGAACGGCCGTCTGGAGCGAAACCTCTTTAACTCTGAGCATTTTTGACAAGCTGTCAAAACCCTGCTAAAAGCTGCCTGCAGCGGACACAGCAAGATTCCTTAAGAATCCATTCGAGACGCAAACTAGTTCCAACCTGCCGTGACCTGGAGACGACTCTGGACTGACCTGGTCGTACTGTGGTTTTTCCTACCAACTTTGGTACCTTGGGGTCACCCGACCCGCCGACGTCTCGGATCCAAAAGAGAGTCTCCACTTGGGGTACGTATACATGACAGATGGGGTCTGATGTCTTTTTGATAAGAACCAACTTCATAGTTTAATGCAAACCAATTATTTTGACACCCAGAACTCAGTTCTTCTAGATACAAAAGTTCTGATAACCTCACATTCACGTACAGTCACCACACATCACCTTCCAACCACCTAGATCCATCCATCACAGTAGTATTAGTTAACTTGTCATGTTTTTAATTGTTTGGAAAATAAATTCCTACTTTGTATAAACCTGAATCTCTTCTTGCATCAGTACAAAGTGTTCTACAATCCCTAAATAAACAAAGAATTCTAAATCTTCTGGTTAAACATTAAAGACCAATCAGACTGGATTTCCATATTTAGATGGAAATTCAGTCACATTGGTCAAAGTGTAGAGTAGTATATTAAGCTTTAAAAGCACCCAAATACATACAATAATCACCTCTCTACATATTTGGTGAGCCTGTCAGGAAAAAAAAGTACTAAGCAGAAACTTTGGAGAATGAAGCTGGTTTAGAATTAATTCAATTCAATTCTATTTTATTTATTAAGCGCCAAATCACGACAAGAGTCGTCTCAAGGCACTTCACATAATAAACATTCCAATTCAGGTCAGTTCATTAAGCCAATCAGAAAAAATGTTTCCTATATAAGGAACCGGCTGCGCAGTGGTTAGAGCTGTTGCCTTGCAGCAAGAAGGTCCTGGGTTCGCTTCCCGGCCTGGGATCTTTCTGCATGGAGTTTGTTTTCATGTTCTCCCTGTGCATGCGTGGGTTCTCTCTGGGTACTCCGGCTTCCTCCCACAGTCCATAAAACATGACTGTTAGGTTGATTGCTCTGTCTAAATTGTCCTTAGGTGTGAGTGTGTGTGTGTCTCTGTGTTGCCCTGCGATGGACTGGCTCTCTGTCCAGGGTGTGCCCCGCCTGATTGCCCGTTGACCGCTGGAGATAGGCACCAGCCCACCCCCGCAACCCTGCGTGGACGAAGCGGGTTCAGAAAATGGATGGATGGACATGAGGAACCCAGCAAATTGCATCAAGTACAGCAATCCTTATACCAAGCAAGCATATAGCGACAGTGGAGAGGAAAACTCCCATTTAACAGGAAGAAACCTCCAGAGGATCCTGGCTCAGTATAAGCAGCCATCCTCCACGACTCACTGGGGATCGAGAAAACAGAGCAGACACACACACACACACACACACACACACACACACACACACACACACACACACACACACACACACAAACCAAGCATTGTGTCCATGGTTACACCGTGATTGCTTAGTAAATATTCTATTTGGTGAGAGATAAACTTTATTGTATTTATCCTAGTGAATCTATAATTAAACGGGTAAACTAGTAGTAGCACATCCAACGTCAAGGAAAGCATAAAGTTATTATCAGGAGAGAGAGAATGTTTTAGTGGTTAGCAGCAGTGTGCTAGCCGATGGCCTCCTCCATGAGGCCACCACAGCTCAGCAGAACATCGTTGTAGCTTCTTCTGGGGAGAAAAACACTTAAGCCGGGCGTACACTGTGCAACTTTTTCACTTTTTTGAGCCGATTTTCCAGTCGTGCAAGAATCCACGACATCGGGGCGAGTTTTGCGCCGAGCGGTCGTGTAGTGTACAGAGGGTTACGAGAGGCGATTAACACCACGTGACCAGCTGCCGTTCAGCAGTCGTGAGCTCGCAGAAACTTCTGGCGGGTTTAATATTTCGCTCGTCCCTCGTGAGGGTATCGCACTGTTGAAGCGGCGCTGCGAGCAGCTGCGACCCAAAAAGTATCAGAACCGCTCACGGCGCATGCGCAATCCTGCATCAATGCCGCTCGCTCGCTATTTCCCTAATGACACACGCTGTTCGTTTTAATTTCTACACATGTTAGTTAACAGTTTCAGTCACATTCACTCCAAAACTCATTTTGAGTTTCAAATATTGTTGGAAAGAGGTTCTTGGCATTCTACAGACACACAGTGTTGTCTGTAAAATAAAATCACTGAACTGTGATCTTGAGAAAGAGGTTTTAAAAAAAAGTGTCCCAGTTCACTGCTAGCTGCCTACATTTTTGGTCCAAACACTTTATTTTGTGTTTTTAAGCGATTTTTTTTCTTATTCAGTGAGAGAAATCTAGTCTCTGCTGGGCTTTAACGAGTGCATCAAAGTCAGGTTGAATGTCTGAGGTGGAGATGCGAAGCACAGCTGACTAATGATCATCAGTGAGAGAGGATCTATACCTGGATTTTGTAAACTTATCATTGAAAATGTTTGTTCACAAATGTAGGTAGAGCCGAAGAGAACCAATATCTTCTCAGCATGTCTCCTCAGGTTTGGAAAGTTCTCCTCCTTAAGAGAAGAGAAGAAATCCAGCAGAGATCCTGACTTAAAGTGCTCTGCCAGTACTGCATCAGACTGAAGGTCAATGAGCTCCAGCTGCACATCACTGGGTGCATTATCCACACTGCAGGTAAAGGGAGAGGAAATCATGTGCATTTCATCCTCCATTGTTCTGAGATCTTCAAAACGCCTTGAAAACTCACCATGTAATGCTCCTAACATGGATGAGCACCTGCTGAGGTGATCATCTGATGGTGTGACTTCGTTCAGGGTGTGCATGTGAGTGAGTGTTGCTCTCCAGTTGACTTGAAGGAAGCTGCAGCTTTCTCATGAAGGCCTTCACGAGGCTGTGCATTTCATGAACAAAAAGGCCCTTGCCTTGCAGTTTGGTGTTCAGTTCATTCATCAGTGCAGTCACATCAACAGCAAATGCTAAATCTTCCATCCAATCCTCGTCTGAGAGCTCTGGAATGTCTTTGCCTTTCCTCTCGCAAAACTCTCGAATCTCTGCTTTCAAGTCCCAAACCCTCTTCAGCACTTTCCCCAGGCTGAGCCATCTGACAGCTGTGTGGAGTCCTCCAAAAGAGCCACAAACTGTCTGTGATCCATCGCCCGCGCCCTGATGAAGTTTATTATTTTAGTAAAAATATCAGTAACATGGTTGATTTTTAGCACTGGCTTGCACAACACACGTTGGTGTATAAAACAATGCAAAAACATCTATTTTTGATCTGCATCGATTTCTGTCACTTTATCTTGCATGCGTTTCAAAAGTCCGACATTTTTCCCTGTAAGATTTGGACAACCGTCTGTTGTGACACCTGACAGTCTCTCCCATTTCAATCCCAGAGTGTCCGTGCACGCATTTACCTCTGTAAAAAGATCACTCCCTGTCGTTGTCCCTTTCATCGACCGCATTGCTGCCAGCTTCTCTGTGAGCTTGAAGTCCGTTATCCCCGGACAAATACGAGCAGCTGGGCTGTGTCGCGGACATCACAGCTCTCGTCTAAGGCCAATGAGAAAAAGTCAAAACTTGCCACTTCACGTTGCAGCTGAAGCTCCGGGTTCCCCGCAATGTCCTCGATCCTCCTGGTCACGGTTCGCCTGGACAGCGGGATTTGCTCAAATGCGCCTTTTTTCAGGACATATTAGTGCGGCAGAGTCCACCATGCACTCTTTGACAAACTCTCCCTCCGAAAACGGCTTGCTGTTCTTAGCTATTTTGTGGGATATATCACAAAGCTGGTCCTGGTTGCTGCATCCCTGGATGTGTGAAGCTTAGTAAAAAAGCCTTGCTGCTTTTGCAACTTTGCTAGCAAAGCTTCGGATGTCCGTGCCCTCTCAGCATCAGACAAGTTCTTGTATTTTTCCGAGTGTTTCTTGTCGTAATGCCGACTCAAATTGTAGTCCTTAAACACGGAAATCTCCTTCCCGCAAACCAAACACGGCTTTACCTCCGACTTCAGTAAAAAAATACTTAGCAGTCCAATTTTTGTTGAAAATCCTGCATTCGGCATCGTTCTTTTTTGTTTTTGCATGAGCGGACATTTCTGGGGCTACAATCACCATGTCAACCACAGGCACTTGTTGCTATACGTATTGCGTCATTGTGCACGTAAAAACCAACTTCAAAATAAAAGCAATGCAGCCTTAGTCCATGCATGAGGTAAAATGAGAAAATACATTAATTTTGTAATTTCAAATTAACCTTACGCGAGCCGGTCAAAGTCAACCAAAGGGCCGTATGTGGCCCGCGGGCCGTAAAATGCCCAGGTTTGCCCTAAGCTGTGGAATGGCCTTCCACTCGAGGTCAGACAAGCACCCTCGCTGCCGTGGCGGATGAAGACGTTCCCTCAGCACGTGAGTTAGCCCTATGTTTAGGTCATTTATCTTATTTTTATAGTGTGTTCTTTTACTAGCATCGTTTGCTTTTATCTTCTGTTTTATTTGTCCTAATGTACACTTTGTTGGCCCTTGAATGGGTCAGTGCTGTTTAAAATGCCTTTTTTATGCAAAGGGTTTTATAAATAAAGTGTGAACATAAAAGACAACAACAAACATTGACATTAATAAAAATCCAACCAGAAGACACGAACGATGTGAGGAACAGACAAAAGAACTAATCAGAGACCGGAGCCAGCCGCTGTTTAAACGAGCTGCCGGTAACTGCTGAACAATTTATGTCTAAAGGGAGAAAATGCCCACAGCTGAGGCAGAAGCCTCCACACCTCTCAGAGTCAGAGCACACCAAAGCGCTTCACACTACAGTAAATCATTCATCCATTCACGCACACACTCCATAATGCAGCTACAGCTGCCCTGGGGCAATGTGCCGAGCACAGGTGCCCCAGGTCGCCCCGACCACCCCCAGCAGGCAAGGTGAGGTGTCTTGCCCAAGGACACAACAGTAGCATTCTCTGCCAGGAGTCGGGATTGAGCCTATAACCCTCGGATTACTGGACAACCCGCTCTAACTCCCGATGCCCAGTGTGACGAATGATGATACATGTGGTGACCTGACAAGTATTTGCTTGGTGAGTGCACGTCCACGGTCGAAGCAGCAAACAGGTGGGGCGGGGTCAGGGCACGGGGAGTGTGTTGGTGCATCTGTTGATTATTTTTTGCTTTTCTTTCGCTGGCGCTGCTCTGACCGACTTTCTAAGCCTTAAGTGTCCTAGAGCTATCAGAGCTAGGGTTGTCTTTTTCTGTTAGAAATAACCTTCCTTGGTAAAAGAGTGCAGGGAAAACTCTGATAAATACTTTTGAAGATAATTCTTACCTTTTGTTTTCCTCCTTGCATTATTAAAGTAATCCATTTGAATATTTTAAGAGTATGATGTCATTTCATGTCATGTTTACAAATATTACTGCATGTTATACATACTTGTTTACTTTATTTATAATGAGAGACACAATTTCAAATGGTCAGTGTTTATTTAGTTATTTTTCAACAATAATAACAATTACAAATATAGAGTTTTATTGGTCCAAAGTGTGAAACATGAATTTGTCATTGTCCTTTACATCTTCAGGTAGGTGTAGTCAACATTTCTTCTACAGAAAATTATTGCATCGACATTTATTTTAGTCTACTAAGTTAAAAACAAGTTAAACGACTAAATTGTGACTAAAAAAAAAAATTAGTCAAAAGACTATAACTAAACTAAAATGTTCACTCAAAATGAACACTGCTTGGCTGCGCTCAAGCTAGCTGTTAGCTGATCAGTCCTGAAACAGAAACTGTTCCAGGAAACAGTAAATAATACTACACCTTACAGGTGAACTCACTCAAAAATGACTCAAAAACCCTCTGATTGAAGTAAAACGTGTTTGAGTGTGCACCCTGTGGTGTTTAGAAGTGGACTTTGATCAAAGGCTGCATTTCAGTCTCTATATTAGTTTTTTAAGACAAAACTTTGTCAAGTGGAACACTTTGACTAGATTATAAATGTTATGATAGATTATTCTTTTGTGTCACTTTATTCAGTCATTGCTTCTGCACCTTTGTAAGATGTTCTCTTGTGTTCCTTTAGATCCATTTCCCTTGCATCTGTAGTCCATCAGTAATCAGCTCGCCTGTTCCTGTTTTGTAATCATTTCCCAAAGTTTAAGTTACCCAGGCTTATCCACCATTTGTCAGCTGTGCTTAATAGCAAACATATAAAAACAAGTATAGCTGGCTGTCCTCTGTAATGGCTGTCATGCACAGTGTTAGCAAGTTACTTCAAAACTGTAATGCATTATTTATTACTTGTTACCCTCATTTTAAAGTAATTCATTACATTACAATATTACTGATTTTAAATGTAAGGCATTACACTACTTTTGCATAACTTTAAGTAACTTTCACCAAAACAACTTCAACATGAATCTGGTCATGTGACGCTCAGCGAGCTCATGACATATATGTGGAAGGTGATGTGGTGTCTGAGCTAGGGTTGCTGTTAAAAACAGTCAGATATAATAACAGCGCTTTAAAATGATTGTTTATTAAATAAAAGCAACAACAATCTGTACTCTCAGCACGCTGCCGTCTTATAGGGCCATCTGAGCAGGGAGTGAGGTGGTGGGGGCTCCAAGCCTATATTTGCCTTGGTCCCCAAATGCCTTGATACGGCCCTGGATGTGGGGCTGACTTCTGGGGAGATCTGATTCTATCACATGTATAAATATTAAATGCTTATATATTATTGCTTTTCACTGGTAAAAATGTGTGTTGGGGATAAATCTACCTAGTTTTTTTCCTTTTCAAGCACTTTGTTTTGTTTTCTTGATTTTATTTGAATAATTTCCGGCTCTTTCTCTCTCTCACCTTCCTGCATGCTGCATGTTTTCTCCGTCTTCCAGAAAAACTGTTTCCTAGATTTCCTACTTTCTAACTAATCAGCCAAAGGCATCTACCGAACGCAAAAAACAAACAAAAAATAAAAAAGCTTAATATGCGCTGTGCTCCAGCAGCAATGAGTTGAAATCACCGGGGCACAGATTACAAACTCAGCTGAAAAGTACATGAAGTACCAGAGAATATGGGCTGATACAAACGATCGCAAACGAATGACTTTGTTTTGGTGGAGCGATTTTGTGAATATAACAGCGGCCGCGCGCAGGACGCAGCTGGAGTATTTGAGCCGTTTCCGCTGCGTCCTTTCTGCTCATAGAATGCCCGCAAAGCTGAGTCCATTAATGACGTCATATATGTGGATACTGGATCTTTTTTCAGGCTTCCCGCAATTTGAATTTTTAGGAAACCCACATCTTGATTCTGGGTTTAAAAATGTATTGTAATTACTGCGTTACTGACAATTGTACTGAGTAAATATTACCATTGTCTTTCCCTGTAATGCCTTACATTACCACATTACAGCAAAAAGCAATGCATTACAGTAATTAATTACTTTTGTACCTCGTTACTCCCAACACTGGTCATGCATGAAAGGGTTAAAGTATTTTTTGAGTTTACCAACCTGCCTCTGGAGCTTCACCTACACCTTGGGCCCTACAACAACCCTTACATGTATTTTACTGTAAATGTAGCCTGTTCAGATGCAGCATGTGCAAGCATGGTGGGAGCATGGTGAGAGCATGGTGGGAGCATGGTGGGAGCATGGTAGGAGCATGGTGGGAACATGGTGGGAGCATGGTGGGAGCATGGTGGGAACATGGTGGGAGCATGGTGGGAGCATGGTGGGAGCATGGTGGGAGCATGGTGGGAGCATGGTGGGAGCATGGTGGGAGCATGGTGGGAGCATGGTGGGAGCATGGTGAGAGCATGGTGGGAGCATGGGAATTACAAGGATGTAAACGGGCTATGAAAGAAAAGATGCAGCCAATCAAATGACGACATCGTTATCAACATTTATTTTTTATTACAAATGAACACGAACTAGTTAAGTCTGGGAGTTTGTATTAATTTTAGAAATTTTAAGAAGTGAAAATGTGATTTATTTGTTTTCTATTGCAAAATCTGCGCATGCACAACACTGCTCAGAAGCTGTGAAGTGATGCGGGTACACGGTGGGTAAAAAGCACTATAGAAGCAAAAAGAAGGAGCCTGTTGGTGTTTTTTTACTCTTAATACAAAGATTGCAGACCAGGACAGGTTGTGTTTCATTTTTCATTTCTTATCCAACGATGTAAAACTGTGACAGAAGTGGATTTATTGCGGCGTCCCTTCAAAACACCAGAGGACACGGTTGTGCAGGCTCCATAATTCAAACCACTTCTTTGCAAATTTGATCTAAAAGCTGTTGGATTTTGTCACTAAACTCATTTTAAAAACTGATGATGTTCCTGATATTTATCAAAGAGACATTCACAAGCAGACATGTCAGGAATCCAGTGACTTAACGGAAAATGTGTTCTTTTTTTCCAGCTCCTGTTGGTCATTTAAAACTGTAATTTTTCCAATCGTGGTAATAAAAGCAAAGCTCAGCAAAAATGTTTATCTAAGTTAAAAATGTTGTTTTGTTTTACTCTGATGGTATTATATAGTGTAACTGTATCGTATCACATGCATACAAATAGTACTTTAATGTGATTATCTGTGGCCTCATGTGTCACATAAATGACCCACTGAGCCTAAGTAAAAACACGTTTCCACCACAGATATTTTGTGCACATATCTAAGCCCCTTAGCAAGAAAATTATTTTAGACATAGAGTGCTGATGCACACAAATGGTTGAGAGGAAGCTGTGCCACGACTCTGTTGTCTTATTTCATGACCCCTTTTCAAAGAGTATGGAAGCCCTGTGAGGCATCCTCCACATTTACATGCTAATGTTTGCAATTTGTAAACACAAATTGAAAATGTCAGAAGCTCAATAGCTAAATGGAGATTAGTAAACACATTATTGACGCCGTGGCCACTTAAAGTTGGACAGCCATTCTTTACAAGAAGCAAAAATTATTAGGTGGATGAAGAGGAGGTATAAGTGGAAGGTGAAAAGAAGACAAAGAAGAATAAGAAAGAAAAAAGAAGAGGGCAGGGGCGCTTTAATTCACACAGCACGTAGTTGCCGAGGGGGTGAGACGATTAGGTTTGTGATGAGAGGCAGCAGTGTGACGAAGAGGGCATGGAAGGTGTCAGGATGAGCGAGGGCGAGGGAGATGAGAAAGGGAGAAGGAGCTTTTTTCTTTGAATCCCACACACACACGTGTGTTACAGTGGTCCTATACACACTTGTTTGTGGAGTCGAGGGCTACAAACGCGTGAACTTGTGCATAGATTTTTCTTTGTTCAGATACTTAAATCGGCACCAGAATGCAGCACAGACAGACACACATAAGGAGGGTTGCTGTTTCCCCTTCTTCTGCACATATTCATCATTCAGTCTCAGCTCTGATAGAAACCTCTGCCCCACAGGCCACACACACACACACACACACACACACCCCCAAAGTATAAGGTATTGACCCAAACAGCAGCATAAATCAAGGAAAGATGGACATCAGTGCAAGCTTCTTTTCATTTTTATTCTCCAACGGTGATACCAACCCAGAACAACGGGGAGACAGACAATTTATACAGGTGACCTACAGTAAATTGGGAGAACCCATTCAAGGGGAAAACAGTACAACCTCTAAAGGAAAAGCAAAAACCTGTTCATGTAAAAGAACTAAAATACATTCATAAACTGAACAAACAAGCTTAACTTATTCAGTCACAATAATCACTACAAATTCAAGCAGAAAACAACACAATGCCACACAACTTCTCCTCAACCCACTTTGTGTCGGTACAGTCCCAGAACCATCTAAGTGTGCACAAACCCCCGGAGAAGATTGTGTCTGCGCACACCTGCATGGAGACAACATGGGTAAGGTAAATGTTATGCAAAAAAAAAGATGAACTATTGTTTGCCCATTTATCAACAATGAACTATTTCCCTTTACAGACACCCAAAGGTAAAAGGAATCTGCAAACCAAAACAATACTCAACCAAAATACACTTCATTTACAACTTTGTTGCTGCGTACCTATTTTATCAATGTTTTTATTTACTTCAACAATAAACGTAATTAAATATGTATGTAACAGCGTCTCATTGTTACATCTCCTCCCCCGTCACCCAAGAATACCGAACCTCAAGTTTCATGCAGCTTGGAAATGCAGTCGGCCACCAGGTTGGCCTTCCCTGAACGATACTGAATTGTAAAGTCATAAGGCTGGAGAGACAGATACCACCCTGTGAGACGAGTGTTTGAGTCTTTCATCGGTTGAGCCATTGCAGAGCCCGGTGGTCCATTTCCAAGAAGAAGTTACGTCCCAACAGGTAGTACATCAGGGTCCTAACTGCCCACTTTAAGGCCAGACACTCCTTTTCCACAGTCGAGTAGCGAGTCTCTCGATCCAGGAGTTTTTGGCTCAGGAACAGGACTGGTTTCCTCTCTCCTTTCACATCCTGCAAAAGCACAGCTCCAAGCCCAACTGCAGAAGCGTCAGTTTGGTGAATGAAGGGATGGCTCAAATCAGGGCTGTGAAGAACAGACTTACTTGTGACAGCTGTCTTCAAGTCCTTAAAGGCTCTGTCACAGTCAGCTGTCCATTTCACCTCGGCAGGCGCTGAAGTCTTTGTGATGTCAGTCAGGATGGCTCCTCTGCCAGCAAAATGTGGGATGAATTTGCTGTACCAGCCGACCAAACCTAGCAAACCTAACTCTAACTCTAGCGAGGTGACACACTGTACGGTCCAAGATTTCAGTGAGCCAAACTGCACGTCTTGCTCTAGCAGGACGAGCTAATGTCAGGAGCACACCCCTCGAAAAGCATCCATCTCTTAAGGCTGACAGCTAACCAAAACGATGAAAAGAGAAACAAGTTCTGCCATTAACATCTTTGGTGTGTTCTGCTGTGTTGAAATTCTTTTAGTTCATCTTTAAAACACAGAAAGGTTTTATTTACCTGCAACGTTTCGTTTACGGCTGCAAACTTCGTCAGGCTGACGCTGATGGTGGCGCGTCACTTCCTTCTCCGTTTATCCGCGGGCAGCAGAGGACGTTGTCGCCCTCTGCTGCTCGCTCTCCCCTCTCCGATGATGCAGTCCCATGCTCGATCCAACGAGTAAACTCCATCATCCCTGTTCATGGTCCCACATCCACGTCTTCTTATCTCTATAGCTTCCTTCATCCATGTTTTGTATTTCTGTTGTTCGGTGTTTATGATTCTTGTGTTGTCCCAGTCCATTACATGGCTTTCTCTTGTGCAGTGATCTGTTATGCTGACTTCTGCCATTAACACTTATTTTATTAGACTTGGAACTCCACAAGTTCCTGTGTGTAGCTTCCACTGTTGCTAATGTTGCTAATTCTTCTCTCATGTTGCACTCTCCTGACTAGCTGTTCCAGTCACTCCCTGGGTGTATTTTCATTGGTCGATTGTAGTCAGGAGTGGGAGATTTTCAAGGAGTGCTTCAAGACTGTTGGTAGAGAGTTGTCAATAAGCTGTTCCAGAGCTGGTCACACTGGATGGCCACAGACTTGCAAATCACCCTCATGTTCACTTTTATTGTCATGATTCTTTTCAAGATGACAGATTTTTCAAGGACCGTCAAAAGCACACAGTGTGGTCCGGGTTTAAAGCCAAAGCTCTCGCTGAATTTAAGACATGACTGCCTCTGTCAACATGAAAATAAATAAAAAATAAAAAACATTTTTATGCAATAGGATCAGAGGATCCTTTTTTTAAAAATGAAACCACTCAGTGGTGCCCCTCTGTTCTCACAAGTATCGACTCAGATGATTTTCATACCTTATGTTGGGGCGTGGTTGGCACTAAATGCACCCTGCACTGATTATTGTGTGCTTTTCAGTAAACATTGTTACTGTTATAAAACCAAATGGATTTTGGCGCTGTGATATCTTGATTCTGGTGTGTGTGTGTGTGTGTGTGTGTGTGTGTGTGTGTGTGTGTGTGTGTGTGTGTTTCTCTCTCTTTCTACAGAGCAAGGGGTTGCTGCTTGTACCTCTTGATGTATTTCTTTTTAATCATAACTATAATGGTATGTGCAAACTATTCTGGTTTAATGAACAAAAGGGGTATATTGAAACAATGACTAACTACATTTTAAAATAACTAATCAAGGCAGAAGAAATACATTTACATGTGAAATGATGTCCATACGACTCCGGCAAAGACCAAAAATCGAGCATTCACACTGGCTGCGGTGCGGTGCAGATCCAGATGTAAATCTCCTGAATATTTCTGCATGAAGTCTATTTTTCTAGATGCTCCATGCAGATTGTCAAGTAGTTACAGAAACCTAATTTGCCTGACAACAAGTGAGTCATGAAACACTGATGTGTAAACAGTGTATTTCTAAATAAAAGTACTATGCAGTAAACTACTCATAGGATATATATTTTTTAAGTTACACAAGTAAATGTTACAACCCACTTCTTTATCTAATGGTGATACAATATTTTCATCGAAGAAGCCAGAATCGAAATGTATGTAAGGTTTTCATTAGACACGTAATCCAACAATCACTCCGTTCGCTTTCTATACCTGCTTATCCACGCAGGGTCACGGGGGGCTGGCGACTACTTCCAGCAAACAGGCAGGAAACACCTTGGACAGGTTGCCAGTCCATCACAGGAAAACACAGAGACACACAAGACAAACAGCCATGCAAACTCCCACCTAAGGACAAATTAGAGAGGCCAGTCAACCTGACAGTCATGTTTTTGGACCATGGGAGGAACCTGGAGTATGCAGAGAGACCCAAGGCAAGGCAACAGTGCTAACCACTGTGCCACTGTGCAGCCCACCACAATCCATGAAATCCTGAACATCCACGGAAATTGGATCATACAGATTTTCAGGCTGATTCAGTCAAAAAGTTTGTGATTTAATAATTTTATATCAACAGTTTCAAAACCATTCTGGAATCATGTCTCACTTCTATGAAGCAAGCAAGAATCTCCATTTTATGATACATTAGACAATTTCTCAGAATGCACCCTGAGAAAATTGCAAATATGTACGCGTGTGATGCCTCTAAAGAAATGCATTAGTGTGCTCATTTGAATGTGAGCTCTTGTGTGTAGATTGGAGAATTAATGGACGTTCCAGTACATTTGGTCTTATACCAATGTGCCCAATTGCTTAGCATGCCTGCAGGACATTAATTGATGGCTGGGTTATGCTTCCTAATAAGTGTCATAAATAACAGTTTAGCAGGACGAGGGGGAGAATCTCAAATGCATTAACCACAGCGTTGACGTCTTAATGGAGATTCAACTGAGATGTGATCAAGTGGAATCCTCCAAGTAGAAATCCATTATTCTAGGGCTGAACTCTGAGCTTTTGCAAACTGGCGACGTTGTGATGGTAACGGAACAGACCAGCTTCATTGCTGCTCATGTGTCACTTGCAGCTATAACGGACAACCCTGTCAACATCCCCATCCTATTCGCACATGGCCCTCTGCCAACACAGCTGTTGAATATCTGTCATGCACGTTCACGCACGCACACGTGCACACACACCTCCCAAAGCTACTGATGGAGCCAGTTAAAACCACGGGCCATGCACTAGCAGCATCATCGATTTTATCCCCAAATTATTGTTGAGATAGCACTCTACCACGCATACCAATGGGAGGTCTTTCACCGACAGACAGACAGGCAGGCAGGGCCGTAAAGTTATCCTCGGATCACTGTGGATTGTGCTGATGGATTGGAAGATGAGCCGCTAAGGCTGGCAGCTACATTTAGTCAATGATCACGTGGGCACATAAACACACAGGAGCCCACACCCACACAGTTTTAATGGTTCTACCTCTGTTTTGGGTAAGCAGCCAGGAAGCTCATCACTGGAATTGCAGGTTTAGCCAACTGGGTTTTTCTGTGTCACCAAGCCTCAAATGAATGGAATGAAAAACCTCTGAGCTCCCATGATAAAACTGTTGGTGAGACTCTGCAAAGGTAGGAATAAGCATTAGTCCCCCGCTACGCCATCGTCATGCCAAATGGTATTCAAGTGGACCGGGTTGGTGGCGTGAGTCAGAGTGAATAGAAACTGACAAATGTATTTAAATGGATGTGTTTGTGTGTGTGAATGGAGCTGTTTGAATGTGTAAAGTGTGTGTCCATAAAGATCTGCAGATTTAGTAGCTCACACATTATTTTTCAGCCTTAGATTGGTGCTTCTCTGTAAGATTTTAGGCCAAACAGTTTTACAGATCAATTTTATTTACTCATTGCTTGCGTAGGAAGACCAAGTCTCATCTCATCCAAACTAGCAAAATGTTGCATGTTTATACATCTGTCGCTTTGTCAACAAGAATTATTTTATAAAACTGTTAATCTGGATCCTACCACTTTAACATTTTAAGTCAGGCAAAGCTAAAGTCTCATCACAACACATTCTAGATTACTGTCCCTGCTGTATCCTCCTCGATCCAAATGCAGCCTTCAGCATGTTTCCATTGTTGGAACTTCAGGGTAAATTCTGGGAGGGGGAAATACGACGTCTCTGTCCTCTCAGCTGTGGTGTCAACATTCAAATTCAGCCCTTTCAGGACGTCAGCACATCGCCCTTCGGCAGTGAATGATGTCACTGATCAGTGGCAAAAAGCAGCCACAATAATAATTCCTAACATTAAAGGTTTCATTCTGCTGAAGTACATCATCATTTCATCCATTCGGAGCACGAGAGCAGCTGCGTGATGTAAAATGTGGCATTCACTGACCGGAAGAAGCTCCGTGAGACAGCAAAACCCCATGAATCAAGTTGTTTTCCGGTGTCGGGAGTTCAGTAACGAACATGTAAGTGCGACTGGTGCTTGTTTTTATTTTTTGCTTCCATTCTGCTTCACAAGCAACTCTTCTAATTTTACTAATGTCAGTTGTTTAGGACAACGTCTGCTGATGTAATTTCCTACTGAGTTACAACCAATCAGCGTGAGTAGATCAAAGGTACCTACTTCGCCCTAACCCCTGGAAAATGGCCTGGAAAGGTTCTGGAAAGTGGCCATTTGGCCGGCCCGGTTAAGGGAAGACACACACACGCCGGGAAGTTCCTTTAAATATACCCTGAAGTTCCAACAGTGGAAACGCACCTGTTAGACCTTCCGTCTCTGACTGGTTTAAATTTGATCTCTTCCCGTAACTCCTGGAGTCCCACAGTGCTCTTTTCTAAGGCCTCTTTGTTGAAAATCTACATCCCTCCCCTGGTCAAGGATTTTGTAGGAAAACCGTAAAATTCTCATTACTATGCAGATGACACCCAGCTATTCCCTCGTCCTGACTTCTTTAACTGTGAGCTCTCTATCCTGAAATTGTAACTGAAAAGACAACTGGCCAACCTCCTCTTGTTGTTTTAATCACGTCTTGTAAGGTGACCTTGGGTGATTTAGATGGTACTTATCAGTATCAGGACTGGAAATTATCCAAATTACAAAAGTTGGGTTCATTAGCTTTTGTAATAAAATCTAGTCTGCACTGCAACCCTGCCTGTGACATAATAAGCCACTGTAAAAATACGTTGGCCATAGTTGGATATGATATCACCCTTGCTGTCAGTCTCCATCACAAGAGACAAGTGTTCATTGGTGAAGCATTAAGAAGTGCCTTGCTCAGCTCCTTTAGCAGAGTGGTGGATGTGGTCTGTCATTAGCCTACATACCGTCCTGACAGGCTCTTTTGATAAAGGAATCCCCCGAGTCCATCAACTAGACTCTGAAGTTTCTATTGTAAATGTGCCAGTTTTTAAGATGTAGGCAGAATTGCAGCGGTGACAACCACTCTATGTGTGTGTGCGTGTGTGTGTGTGTGTGTGTGTGTGTGTGTGTGTGTGTGTGTGTGTGTGTGTGTGTGTGTTCATATGTTCCTTTTTAATGCCTGCTGAGGCCTGTGGGGTGACAGTTCTGCTCTTGGCAAGTAGGTAATTAGCATGCATTATTCAAATGAAAGACAGAGGGAATGAGGGTGGGGACCTGTCCACCTGGTTGTCAGCTTTGGAACCAGTCGTGTTCAGCGCCACTTCTCCAGACGCTTAGAACATCAGAGCACGTCTCTAGTCAATGTATTACCCTCTTCTGAAGAAAGGGGACAATGCATTTTATACAGGACCGCGTTACGAGGCCAGATGTGATCACAGTAAGACAAAGTCTAAGAGCTTGAGTCTTCCAGGTGCAACGGAAATGGCAAGGATGCTCTTACATATCTAAGTCATATCATTGTTCTTTTCTTCTGCAATAAAACGCCGGTGAAATGATCTCACAAAGTGCCTCAAAGAACTGCAAAGTGCACAAGTGAAAGGCCTTCACATCGAAGGATCTCAAAGTATCACCAACACATGTTGACATCACCCTGGGGAGAATTTGCATGACATTTAAATCCCATTTAAAAGCCAGAAGACATTTAAAAAGGGTCGACTTTAAGGCTAAATCAGACTGTGATGATTTTATTTAATACAGATTAATTTACTGTTCTCGTTCATAAGTACAGAGACCTGGGAGAACATAAATGTGTTTCCCTGACGAGTCTAAAATATAATAAATCATACTGATCATTAGTTCAGCAGCCTTGTTTTGGCACAGATATACGGAGACTGAAGTCGGCGGTGTTCCGAGGAAGGCTACAGAGTTAAGGTAAAAACAAGTCTTCATCACGCGGTGTGCAGAAAGAAACAATGGAACAAATTCAACTGCTTAGTTTACCAACAATGTATCTGAAATTAAAATTCTAATGATGTGGCATAGAAATAATAAATGATCTAATAATTAGTAGGAGTTTTAATAGAAGGCCCAATAGAAGTTTAAGGTGATGATAAAATACTTAATAGCTGTTTTTCACTGATGGCTTTTCTAAAGATTACTATAAAATAATGTGTTTAAGTGTTTTATACATTTTACTGCATTGACTCCTCTGTGCTCTGCAGACAGCCGTCCCACACCGTGCACCGTATCCGCCCCTTTGACAAAGTCCGTTTACACCTATGGAGCAGGAGCAATGACACGGAAAAGTACTGTTTTATGGCAACATGTGCTGCCTTCAAGGTGACCCATTTCCTAGGGTCATCCATTTTTTGGCAGCCTCATGCACAACCATATTATCTGCCTATTACAACGATGTGCATGTGAAAGCAGACGCGAAACCTGTTCCCACTCTAATAGAAAATGTGGGGAAAACTGTTTTACAGTCTTAAATCAAACCATCGAGTGCAACAACACTCACAAAAAAATGAACATCGCTAACATTTGATTATTGTCCAAATCAAAACTATTCCTACAACAAGATGATGCTATACCCTTGTTTTGTCTCAGCGACCAGTGCACATCAGAACCAAGTGTTTTTATGTTTGTAGAACGATCTTTTCTAAATTCATAGTTTGCTGACAGATGATTCATTAGCACCTTATCTTGCACCTATTCTCCCTCCTCACCTTGGCCCCCCTGCAGGAATGGCCTGTGCTTTCTTAATTGATCAATTAGCTGCTTGAGAAGGTTTCCACTCCCCCACACATCCTATTTAGCCAGCATTTGCATGTGCCAGTTTAATTGTGTCCCTATCTCCTCTCTCAAATTATTTACTTACTCTCTCTCCCTCACTGCTAAGCTCCCATCGTCCCCAAGAGGCCAACCGCCTGACTGGAATGGCAAAGTGTGGCTGTGATCATAATGGGACAAGTGGAAAACTACGCTCAAAACAAAACCAGCAAACATACAGACACCTGTCCAAGTTTATTTAAACAGTTCCTACAACTTGTATCTGACCAACTACCGTGTAGTAACTCAGCAAGAGGGGCTTTTCTAATTTGGGACTGCAGGCGTGTCTAAAGAACACAGACATGGTAGAAAGAACCAGAAGTCGCCCCTCTGAAGCCACATTTGCAGCAACAGTGACACTGCATGACTTATTTACAAAGGTCTTTCTCTCCTTTACTATTCAAACACGGGGGTCTGCTGGCTGGAGGTCCATTTCCAGTTGGCTGACTGGGCATGAAATCAGAATGGCATAGCCGTCCTCTTCCATCATGGATTAACATGATTTACATACAACACTCTTTGATTGTGCTGGACCACCAGCTAATCCTTTGCTCCCAGGAGTGAGTGAGTTGTACTGTGTCCACTTAGTTTGGCCTAAAGACATACTGCCCTCAAGTGGAGAGAAGATGCATTACACCCTTTCTGCTCATGGACACCGTTACCGACATCCTGCTGGACACGAAACAGTCAAGAGTAATAAAGTATTGATGCTTAAAACCCAACAGTTACGTTCCTCAGTCAGTACATGAACACTTTTTGGCACATTACACGGGACAGTTATATCATTACAATGTGTTTTCTGAAATGTCAAAATGTGATTTAAATGAAAATGTATAATTTTCTTTCTTGTGCTCATGCAGTATCCAGAGTGACCATAAGGTGGCGATAAAGCAGCGGGACCTGAGTGGTTTTATTATTACTGCTCGTATTGTTACCAAGTGTCACCCAGCATGCTGTTTAGGCATTTTATTTCTGTATTATTTCTAATATTTATATTCATTTTATGCTGCAAGGATACATTGTTTCTAATAAGGAGCCAAATTATTTTTGAATGAACTTTTATGATATATTTTTTGTGCCGTTTGATGAAGATGCTGGTCCATTCACCTAGACATCCAGCTGAACACACAAGGAATCCCTCTCCCAAGTCACATAGACTCCCAAGTCAGTTCTCTTGTTGTCCTTTCTTCGCTTCTGACCAAGTCCTCCAAACACACCCACATCACCCCGCTTCTCCTCCAGCTTCACTGGCTGCCAGTCAACTTCAGGGTTCATTTCAAGATCCTGGTTCTGGTCTATAGGGCCTTACATGGACAAGCACCATCTTACATTGGTGATCTTCTTAGTCCCTACACCCCCAGCGGGTCCCTGAGGTTACTCATAAGCCTTTTATTTTGACCGTATTTGGTTTTTTTCACAATATTTGAATAAAACACTGAATCATATAAGAGGCATGGGGATCAGAATCAGATTGATAATAAACTGGTTTTTATTTAGACAGATTTACAGATGGGTTGTCATGGTGCCAGCACAGTCATGGAGCAGGGCCTGAGAATCCAACTCTCTCTCTCCATTTCAGTTTTTTTTTTTTTTTTTTTTTTTTTTTTTGCAGCAGCAGCTTCTTAACTCTGGCCCTCTCGTGCAGCTAGCAGCTAACCGCTGATCTACTGGCCCTCTCGTGCAGCTAGCAGCTAACCGCTGATCTACTGGCCCTCTCGTGCAGCTAGCAGCTAACCGCTGATCTACTGGCCCTCTCGTGCAGCTAGCAGCTAACCACTGATCTACTGGCTCTCTCGTGCAGCTAGCAGCTAACTGCTGACCTACTGGCCAGAGGTTAACACGCGTTAGTTCAGTTAGGCTAGATAGATGAATGCTACCCACCTATTTGGTAAAACGGTCCCAGTGCAGCCCAAATAGATGCAACACCTCACCACACAAGCAAGTGGTACTTGGATCTGCACTTGTTGGTGGAAAACATGCCTGTTGGTTATCAGCAGCTTTGAAAGTTGGATTTATGGGACAGTTGGTAGCAAAGCTGACTACATTTGGTCAAGTTCACGTTGTGCACCTTTATCAGCTCTCTGCAAGTGTAAGTGGTGGTGACAATTGTTGTTGGTGCATCAGTGATGCTGATTCATCTGGAGAACATTCAACTTTTTCCTAAATAAGTCACACTGGTGAAAGTGGCCTCCATAAAAATGCACCAGGTGGGGAAAGTAGGTGGTTAATACAAACATGTTTGCGTATGTTTGCTCGATAGTGTTTGTAGTCAGAAATACTACTTTCAGTCTTGGTTAGCATGTGCATCCACAAAGTTAAAATTCAACCATGCAGGGGAAACATAAAAATATAAACTGTATAACAGGAAATCAGACACACATTAGGTGGGCTGAAGCTCATTTAAAATGGTTTTGTTTGAAATCCCGCATTCCTTTTGCTATTTGGGTACATTAGCACACATGGCATGCATCATTTTCACAACTGGAAAGTCCAGGTGCTGAACTGTCCTGTTTCCAGTCCAGATATATCACTCATTAAAAACAGTTGGTGCATCATGAGACCGAAATTAGAATAAAGCAGCTCCATAACGCTGTTTCAGCCAAAGATAGACCTGGCAAACATCCACTTTCAAAACAACAACCGATCTTCAGTCACTGTAGTTTACTGTGTGTGTGTGTGTGTGTGTGTTTATAGTTTTATGTGGACAGTTTTTGACGTTAACCTGTGTGGATATTTCTACTTTGTGGGGCATGTTGCTGCTTCACACAACGCTAAGCACCCTCAAACTCGGTTTTAATGGTATGGTGTGAATCAACTGTTGGTTTAGGTTAGTTGAGGTTAGGGTCAGGAATAGAACACCCTTGGTTAAAGTGAGGGTTATGGTGAGGATTAGGCATAGTAGAGTAAATAAAATAAATGGAAGTCAATGGAGGTCCACACAAACATATAAATACAAGTGTGTGTGTGTGTGTGTGTGTGTGTGTGTGTGTGTGTGTGTGTCCATGCCTGCATCAGCACTCTCTGGTGTGAACACAGGCGAGCTAATGGTCCAGACCCCTGTCAGATCCAGGACCCCATCACAAGCATCCAGCCATCAGGGTTCAACCTATCTGCCCATTAACACGGAGGCTGCTGGATGCAGGCTATTCACACCGGGGGGAGAGTGAGTGAGCGAGCGAGCGAGCCACAGAGCAGGCCCCTCTCCTGCAGCACGCTCACCAGCCAACACTTTCCAAGGACATTACTGCTCCATTCCACCGGCTCTCTGATGGCAGGCTATCATTAGTGCACTTGCGAGAGACTAGAGAGGTGATAGCAGGGGAATTGTGGGCTTTCATTTCCACAAGCTGGTCCACAGGGTGCCAAGGAGAGTGTGGTAATTTAGCTCAGAGGTGATGGAAAATAGTGTGTTAGTTTAATGACAAGTTTACGTAGCCATGTAAAAGCACTCATCAGAGTGCAGGGACCGCAAAGAAGAGGGACAAGGGATGGCATCAGCGTGCTAGCATCTGCCCTCCACCTTTGTTTGAGCTCAGTTTTCTTTTGCTAATAGTGTACACACTAACATCTGTATCCCAAAGGTCTGACACTAAAACTTAATTTGAAAGAAAATGAGCAGCATTTAAAACAAAAGACACCTTTTAGAAGCAGTCAAATCTTTTAAAGTTGTCTGGTGACACGGCTGAATGCCTTTATTTATAAACCACCTTTAAATGGTTGTCTTCTTGTGTTGAAGACATGTTCTGGTTTATAGCAGCAAAGTAACTTTAAACTAGCATAAGCAGAATTATCAAAAGCAAAATAAAAAATGAACATTTGGTGTTTTAAATCAATCCTGTGGCAGATCAGACGTTTTCAGACTCAAACGTTTATTAACATCATTCACAAATGTCGTTGTCTTCATGTATTATTTATTTGTTAATCATCTTCACTTTGAATTTTATCACAGAACAAAAACAAAATCAATCCCTGATCACCGTTTCCCTTGGCAACAGGTTATAATCCACAGTTACGAGGAATGGTTGCTAGGTGCGTTGCTGAGATACAGACCCTTCTCTCCACCGGTGCTACGTAGGAGGCCAGTGGGTCCTTGATGATGGCAGAGAGATGAGGGACGGGTGAAATGATGACAAGAGACAGGACAATAGGAACAGGAAATAGATGCACACGCCTGACGGAGGGAGGATGTGTGAGCACTGGCACAAAGAGGCCGCAGAAGGAAGGTGAATGTAAAAGGATAATGCAACAGTCTAAGTGGGCAATCTGCACACCCCCATTTGCTGCAACAGCTTCTTAGCATGTGTGTTTGTGCATGTGCTTGAGAGTTTCTGTGTGTGTGTGTTTGCTCTGCACGTGCAGACTGACAGAGGAAAATGGGAAATCATGCACTTTTTGAAAAGCTGACTATTATCCTAAAACAGGAAAGTGAAGACTTAAAAGTGTGTAACCTCCTGGGGCGACATGGAGCTGAAAAGTTTCTGAGTAAACCTCAGCATTTGTGTTTCCACTGATTTTAAAGCAGCAATATTGAACATGCAATTAAAGAACAGGGAATTATAACGCGGCATTAGAATGGTGAAGGTAAATCCAGCTGTAGATGTTATAGATCTTCTAGAGGGCTTCTTATTGCCACAGAGGTTGCAGATGCTACAAAGACAGTAACAGCTCTCTGTTTATTAGCGCTGGTGGCCGTATAAAACACAAGCTGTCACTTTTTTCCCCCAACACTGATCCGATTAGTGTGCTGATGATAGAAACCCATGGGACAGCTTACGCTTCACAAGCTTCCTCGTTGATGGGAACGGCGCTCTTCGGTGCTGAAGCTGTAGGAGCCATCTGCTGTTGTCAGACTAGTGTTCCTCGCTCAGCCCCTAGGGGGCAGTAGCACTGTACCCACGGCACTGCACTCTGCTCTGGCCTGATCAAGTACTCCTGCTTCTGCATCCCTTTTATTGTTGTCTTCTATAAAGTGTTCCTCTGGTTTAAAAATGCTGCTAATAACACGTCAGGGAATAGGACCTCAAAATCCAACATTCAGCTTTTCTTAGTGTGCTGGAAGTGTTAGAACTAACACGATCACACACCTTTACCTCTGACCTGTTCCAAGTGTGTGTGTGTGTGTGTGTGTGTGTGTGTGTGTGTGTGTGTGTGTGTGTGTGTGTGTGTGTGTGTGTGTTTCACTCATTCATCAGCCGCAGGAGCAAACACCAGGCGTGTGCTTACTAACGAGGTTCAGCTGTGGTTCGTAAACGTGGTTCTGTTGTCCAGAGTCACAGAAGTTACTCATGGATCTGAAATGTTTCAAGAAATAAATTAAAATAAAAAAATAACTGAAGTATTTTGTAATTTGTCATTAATGATTTTCTTGCCTGTCTGATTACGTTGCAGTTTTAATGCAACCAAACAAAACTCATCTATGAATAAATTAAAAAGGAGGAATTCATTGGTTCATAATTTCTCAGACTGGTTCTCTTAATTTACTGTAAATGAGTTTACTTTGTATTTTTGTGAAGGAAACAAATAGAAAAATAAACATCACTGTGATAAGTAATGCAAATGAGAGTGAGTGAAACAATAGAAGGACCTCTGGTGCCGTGGCTGTCCTCTGGCTCAGCAGCCTCTTCACGCCGGAGGCTTCGCCTTCAGAAGAGACTCCTGTTTGTTGATTGGAGTGACTCCCCTAATTGGATTCAGTTCCTAATTGAAACGTAATAAAAATGCATCACTAGACATTGCGCCAACAATTACCTCATGCAAATCTCCTGATGAATTGACGTGAGGGGCGTAATTGCAGCTGTTAAAAAAACACACATTGATTTTGCCTGGAATAATATCAATTCAAATCAGTTCACACTCACCCTTCAACCTGCGTGCTGAAAGCATTTGTCTCCGCTCAGTGCTCCTGTGTGGAGGTAGACAGAAAAAACCCGGAAACATCTGCACTCGGTCGCGTCTGCACACCTGAGTGATTGAGCTCGTGGTGCGTTGCAAATGCAACACGTTTATATTCATGCAGTGAAGTTTGGCCAAGACTTTGTGAAGGAAAAAAATGCATTTTTATTCAGCTTCAATTGAAATCATGTTTCTAAGTTTGTGGATCAGAGAACTTTGCAAGGGATTTACCAAAAAGGCAAACTGTTACACACACACACACACACACACACACACACACACACACAGAGAGAGAGAGAGAGAGAGAGAGAGAGAGAGAGAGAGAGAGAGAGAGAGAGAGAGAGAGAGAGAGAGATGAGGCTGCAAACCTTCCCTTTACCAAATGTAGTGAGCATCGTCTGTCTCTGTTGATGTGGGGCTGCAGCGTTGGGAGTGAGGGTTAAGAAATCTGAGTTGTTGCCTGCAGCTGTAGTCATAGCAACAGGTTAATAAGTAGCTTCTCTGAACTTCTCCTGTTGCAGCACAGGTTGCTACGATACAAACAGCATCCCGGACGGAACTGCAAACACGTCTCGATGAGAATAAATTTAAACATTAAAGAGCAACGTGAAAGGCAAAAGAAACCATTACAGGCAGCGAGAACTGTAACCGGACTCAAACACTCCAGAGTTACGCCTGCAGCCGCGGGGATTGCATCGTCTTCGCGTGACCTACCCAGGCCGACAAAGGAACACAACGGAACTAAATCCAGCTACCTCATACCTCAGAGGCGAGTGGTTGGCCCATGTCTAAAGGTAAACGGGCCAATCAGCTCTGGAACACAGTGGCTGTTCCTAGACAAAACCAAGGGCAAATGAAGGCATTGCCTCTGAGTTGCATCATTCTCCCCTCACAGCTCTATTAGTATGGCTAGCCACAATGTCTCTTTACGAGAGCTACTCTCAGAGCAGAATTAGGCACACTCCCCTGCAGTGATGTGTCTTTTTATGAACCATGCTGGCATTGTGTTCTCCTGCTCCTACAGGAGCAAACCACTGTTGGGTTAGTGGGAGAAATATGTGTCTTGGTGCCTTTTATTCCTTGTAAGGTTGTAAAAGAGCATAGCGAGACTTGAAAGGAAGAGTTTTAATGTGGATCTGGCGTGATTAATTCCCCTAGCAGAAAGATAAATGATGACGCAGATGAGATATAAAGGTTTGGAAATTTGATTCGTGTTTTTAAAAGATGACGATAAAGTGGGCGGAGCTCTCACCTCTAAATTGTTCCCGTATCTTCTTCCTCTTCATCTCTTTTCCCATAAACCAAAAAAAAGGGTATAGAATCAAGAAAAGATGAAACACACACACACACACACACACACACACACACACACACACACACACACACACACACACACAAAGGAACAGCTTGACTGGACAAAGCTGTGAGGTCACGATGGGGAGCAGCAGCCGTTTTTGATAATAGTGCTCGATCCCTCACTTCTCGCCGTCACCAGGCCCGTGTTTTCACCTCAGCTCTCAGCCAACAATCCCTAATCACTCAAGTGCTCGGACACACCAGCTCGCTCACTGACGCCGCTCCAGCTTGCATGCAAGAGCGCCCGTCTCTAAATTATTAATATTTTTATTATGAACTTATTTCTCTGCGACGACATCAGGAAGTGTTCGAGGAGTATTAACAGAGCTTTCACTGCTGGAAATCATAAAAATCCATTTAAACGGAAGGGATGTTTGTTTAGCGTTCCTGTGAGCGATGCATCTCCGTGCTTTGGAAGACACTTTCTTTTATAAATGTACTGTTTTTGCAACACCATCCTGACCATCCCATAGTTTTACCATGAAATAATTTCATTTCAGAAAACAGAAGCTACGTTTTCTGTTGAGTGTTTCTGTGCACGTCTACTGAGGAAAGCAGTCCAATTCTTACTACAGGCTGTTCGGTCCCAGCGGGAGCCGTGCTGCTTTGGCTTCATTCAGCCTTGATTACTCGATTGGACTCATTGATTGGAGGAAAACTTTAATGACCTATTATCTCAAGTGTTAAGCAGGCGTTGATGGACAGCCCTCTCTGTGGGACGGATCGAGGCTGTTGACCAAGACGGACAGAACTCGCTGGGCTCCTGCTGCTCAGATGAGTCAAGCTCCAAACACACCACATGGCCAACTGTCTGTTTGGTACAGTCACGCCCTCTTTACTCCGCCCAGGTCGGCCATGGTGACTCAGGTGTTCTGCTGATTTCATCAACAGAAGGTTTTGGGTGTTACAATATTTTTCTGGCACTTCAACGGCGGAGTTCAGGAATCTCGGTGAATGTTTGAGTAGAAATGGGATGGAGCGGAAGATGAAGTGATGGACCAGGAGTGTGTTCCATAAATCTATCTGGGTAAAAGGGGCAGCACCAGCTGGTGGGGTAGAGCGGGTTGTCCAGCAATCAGAGGGTTGTGGGATAGATCCCGGGCAAGACACCCGACCAGCCTGCCTCGTCACTGGGACGGGGGACGCCGGTACTCAGCAGCCTCGCCTCAGTCAGTGAACCCCAGGGCAGCTGTGGCTGCACTGTAGCGCCTCACCAGGGTGTGTGTGTGTGTGTGTGAGAGAGAGAGAGTGGGTGGATTGCATTGTAAAGCACCTTGGGCAGTTCTAGGACTCTAGAACCTTCCAGCACTCACATGGTCACATGATTTTGAACCTGATGAGAGGAACAGAATCCTGGATGCAAGCAGCAGCGACAGCCTTCCCCTCTTTCCGGACCCTGCCTTGGACACACGGTTGGATGCTTCACCATCTTGGACAAACTTTAAATTTAGCCAAAGCTCCTGCAAATCAAAAACAGTCCGTGGAGGTGGTCTAGGCTGGTGTTGCCTTGTTCTGGAGATTTTCTGAGCACATTAAACGGGGAGGACGTCCAAGGTCAGATCCAGGACTTTGTGTGACTTTAACGTGGAACTCTGTGGAGTCCTCTGACTTAAAGCGTTATACAAATGCCATTTTTAAAGTTACATTTAGGATCGGTGTTTGTCGAGTCCTTGTTGCGCTAATATGATACTTCTAGATGGCTTTATCAACCTCTACTGCTGTCCTAGCATTCCTTCCTGTTAAAGTTACATGTGACCATTACTGCTGGGAATCATAATGTGGCATCATTATCGAAAGTGCTCAAAATAAATGAGAAGACTAAAGATTAACTGATCAGCTCCACCTGGTCAGTATTGTTCAGCATTAAGGTCATTTTAAGCTGTTTCTGGTTGATCGCTACTCGAGTATTGGAGGTTTTATGACGTTAGTAAATCCACTTCTTGTTTTTGTGTTGGCAAACAATGCAGCCGGAGAGCAACGTGTATAAGTCCCACCTGTCTGCATCACCTCAGACCTAAATGTCTCTCGTCTCCTCCTCCCACGTCTTCCACTACATCCCTCACTTTAATTATCTCCCTTTTCAATCCCAGCATCTTCAAGCCCCATCAATGCTTCTTAATTTCCATCAATACGGCTGCAGCCTAAGCTCTCCGCACCTGTCCAGTCACCATGGCAACCTCACCTCTGACAACAATGAGCTCTGTAAGACACAGCTTGCTGTATTCCCCGTGATTGGATATTGATTAAGCTTTTGTAATGCATAATGGGATCAACGGGATTGTGCAGCGTTGCTTACCCAGGTCTTCTTCGCACTTTCCTTTAGTTATAATCTTTTGTTGTTTAAGAACGCGCAAGTTAGGAAGGATGGAATCGAAATGTGCTTCTCTGTCATCGCTATTCAGAACTTGTTCAGGGAATTGGACACACAAAGACCTTTTGTTTATGGAGAAGAGGAAGCAAAAATGCCATTGTGTATTTTGAAAAGTGTTGATGCTGCAGTGGAATTTTGGAGGATCGTAACTCGAGTTTATAGTTAGCAACAAGTTTCCCATTAAAGAAACGGCTAACTGGTGCACTGGAGTGTGCCGAGGCTCCCGAATGCTTGAGTGTCCCTGATGGATGCACTGATAAATTAATGGACGAGAAAAGTGAAATGCTAAACGCACGGTAAGTGACAAGAGATGAGTCAGTATGGTAAATATTTGTGTTGGACACAGTTAAGAAGCTGAAAGGCCATTACGCACACGCCATGCCTGAGTAGAATCAGGAGCACGGCTTTAGTTTAAAAGCATACAGACCAAAATATAGCTCCTGTCTGTTTAATATTCCTTTATGAAAACAGACGTAACAGAATCATTTTAACTCATCATAAATAATTTATCCACTAAATGTTCCAGCTGAGAGAAAAGGTTATTTAAAGCTGCTTGGCAATTCTCTAAACTTTTATTTGACTACCTGTGCAATTTAATCCATTAAATTAAAATTGCCACAAACACGCCACCAAAAAGAGGTTTTGATGTGAAGATATTCAGTCCGTCCAGTCGACAGGTGAGGACCAGGGAGAACCTGAAGAATGCCTCGCTGTTAACTCGTCAATGAGCCGTGGACCGTTTTTGACAGAAAAAACACATCTGAAGGTAACATGCGTAAATCTGCAAACCCCTGAGTTACCTTTCTGTTCAGTTATCATGCGCTCACCATACGTGCTTTAGGTGTGTGTGTGTGTGTGTGTGTGTGTGTGTGTGAGACTACAGGGGTGTGAAAAACTATTTGCCCCCTTCCTGATTTCTTATTCTTTTGCGTGTTTGCCACACAAAATGTTTCTGATCATCAAACACGTTTAACCGTTAGTCAAAGATAACACAAGTAAACACAAAATGCTGTTTTGAAATGAAGGTTTTTATTATTTAGGGAGAGAACAAAATCCAAACCTACATTGCCCTGTGTGAAAAAGTAATTGCCCCCCCCTGTTAAAAAATAACCCAACTGTGGTGTTTCACACCTGAGTTCAATTTCTGTAGCCACCCCCACACCTGATTACTGCCACACCTGTTTCAATCAAGAAATCTCTTAAATATGAGCTGCCTGACATGGAGAAGTAGACCAAAATCACCTCAAAAGCTAGACATCACGCCAAGATCCAAAGAAATTCAAGAACAAATTAGAACAAAAGTAACTGAGATCTATCAGTCTGGTAAAGGTTATAAAGCCGTTTCTAAAGCTTTGGGACTCCAGCGAACCACAGTGAGAGCCATTATCCACACATGGCAACAACATGGAACAGTGGTGAACCTTCCCAGGAGTGGGCGGCCGACCAAAATTACCCCACGAGCGCAGAGACAACTCATCCGAGAGGTCACCAAAGACCCCAGGACAACTTCTAAAGAACTGCAGGCCTCACTTGTCTCAATTAAGGTCAAAGTTCACGACTCCACCATCAGAAAGAGACTGGGCAAAAATGACCTGCACGGCAGATTTCCAAGACACAAACCACTGTTAAGCAAAGAGAACATTAGGGCTCGTCTCAGTTTTGCTAAGAAACATCTCAATGATTGCCAAGACTTGTGGGAAAATACCTCGTGGACCGAAGAGACAAAAGTTGAACTTTTTGTCCCGTTACATCTGGTGTAGAAGTAACCCAGCATTTCAGACAGAGAACATCATACCAACAGTAAAATATGGTGGTGGTAGTGTGATGGTCTGGGGTTGTTTTGCTGCTTCAGGAACTGGAAGGCTTGCTGTGATAAATGGAACCATGAATTCTACTGTCTACCAAAACATCCTGAAGGAGAACGTCTGGCCATCTGTTGTCAACTAAAGCTGAAGCCATCTTGGGTGCTGCAGCAGGACAATGACCCAAAACACACCAGCAGATCCACCTCTGAATGGCTGAAGAACAACAGAATGAAGACTTTGGAGTGGCCTAGTCAAAGTCCTGACCTGAATCCTATTGAGATGCTATGGCATGACCTTAAAAAGGCGGTTCATGCTAGAAACCCCTCAAATAAAGCTGAATTACAACAATTCTGCAAAGATGAGTGGGCCAAAATTCCTCCAGAGCGCTGTAAAAGACTCGTAGCAAGTTATCGCAAACGCTTGATTGCAGTTATTGCTGCTAGGGAGGCCCAACCAGTTATTAGGTTCAGGGGGCAAATACTTTTTCACACAGGGCAATGTAGGTTTGGATTTTGTTCTCTCCCTAAAAAATTAAAACCATCATTTCAAAACTGCATTTTGTGTTTACTTGTGTTATCTTTGGCTAATGAACGATTCAGGAGCCCAAAATAATTGAACGTCTCAATGGGCGAAAGGCTAAAAACGCCAAGTTATTCACCCAAGTGCATCTAAAGATGCAGGAAGCGGGAATTCACCAAAGTATCGACCAAATCACAAACTGCTGGAAAGCTAAGTCGATGGACGAAGCTAGAGAATAAGACAATAAAATACGAGTGAAAAGGCCTGCGGACAAGATGGCGTTTGTTTACATTTTTTTTCCAGGAAAGACAACTCCGCTTATGCTCAACCTATTTAACTCATTCGCTGCCAGCCGTTTCCTGATCGGTACAGCCCTTCGCTGCCAGCATTTTTCACCGTTTTTACAGTTTTTTTTAAGAGTGACAGAACGTTGCATGCTAGGATGATGTCGACACCAAAACAAAGCGGAGACTCACCTCTTACATCAGAAAGAATCTGCACGTTTCGAGCGTTATCCGTTCTTTCATAATCCGTTGTTGAATTGTGAGGAAGCTTTTCCGGTTCGCACCTCACATTTTTTCCCCCCTGTGTCCTGTCTGGCTGTGAAGCCAACAAACTTGATGTCTGAATGTTGGTAACAAGCCTTACAGATTTATTCTCAGGTGGAGCATCAAAGCGTCTGCTTTTAATGTCACGCCTGATACTTAAAACTTTATTGTTATTGTTTTTTGAATGCTTTGTAATTCCGACCAGACACGGAGACAGAGGTGAAAGAGAAAGGAAGAGACAAGGGGGGCGGGGGGATCCACAAAAAATATCAATCAATGATGAACAAGTCTGCTTCTAGACCTGCAGAAAAGGGACACACAACAATACAACAGGAGCAAACAATCACTGCGTCAACCTGATGAGGAAATATCAAATCAACATTGTTTAACTGAACACAATAATAAATCACAGTGCATTTAGTGCCAACCACAGCCTTAAGACCTGTGTTGAACGTGCCCAAGTCCATACTTATGAGAGCACCATGTGAGCACCTGTGTGTGTACACGTGCTTGTAAATGTAAGGTTTCTCTATAGGAGCAAAGTTGTATAGGAGATGGAAGGAGCTAGAAGTCTCAGAGATCCAGGAGCTGCCCCAGAGCGCAGGGACCCCAGGGAGACTAAGACCAAAAAGCCCCAGCCCCCCTCGAGAGGCACAGAGGATTGCCCCAGGGTTCCACAACCAGCAGCCGGCAGAGTCCCGGGAGACATCAGCGGCAAGCCCACAGGCCCGCCCGCAGCCTCCCACCCCCTAGCCGGCCAAGCCCGGGACCCAGCAACCCGGAACCCAGGGATGACCACCCCCGCAGGGGACCCAGATCCTACCAGGCAGCCACCAGGATTGATCAGGCAGATGCCAAAAACCTTAAACCCCCCTGACCCGGGAGCCACGAATACTCAGGCAGACCAAAGCCCTTTTCAGACAGACATTCTGGAACTTTTGTGGACAATTCAATCAGGTTTTTAACCGGAACTGTGTTTTCAGACACACCATTTTGTACCGGAACTTGTCCTTTTGGCTGCGTTCACACAGCAGGGAAAAGTTCCAGATGTGTGACGGCGGCGGGGGCTGGGGGTGGGGGGGAGAATCGGACTCATGTTAAGAAGAAGAAGAAGAAGAAAATATAATTTCTACAGCGCCTCTCAAGATAAAAATCACGAGGCGCTTAAGCATAATTCTGCGCACACAAAGACGCATCAGAGACCTGGATGATGAAGCTGAATGGTTAAAGGAATCACTGAAGCGGTGTGAAGCACTACGTCGCGCGTCTAGGCGGTACCGTAGGAGGCGAGCTGCCGTGGTTCGCCGCATGCTACAGGAGCGAGCTATCTAGGTGCACACAGCGTCCCCCGGTCCCCTCCTCCTCCCCGTCTCCCTTGTCCGGAACTTTACCTCACCAGTCTGAAGCAGCCACCCTGTCCGTAACAAGTCCGGACCTGTTACTAGGGGCTTCGTCCGGATAAATTCCGGAACACGTTATCCGGATGTTTGTATTCAGACACAAAGGTCTTACGGACAGAGTTCGGAACATTTCCGTTTTTCATGGCCTGTCTGAATGGGGCTCAAGGCACCACACCCCACACCAGGTGTGGCAGGGGGAGGGGAGGCGAAGATCTATAACATCAAAAGAAGTCCCAGGAGAGGGGAGGAGTCAAAGGCCCCACCTGACATATACAGTCATACACAAACACAGTCACACACTCCCTCCCTCATGCTCACACATACACATACAACCAAAGACTTACAAAAATGCACGCCGGACACCCACTCATGCGCCCCATACACACCCTATTCACTCTGGTCCCGGTACTGCTGCAGATTGGGTACAACCATCACCGGTTACCAGAGTTTGACCCTTTCTGCTGGGGTGCTGATGAGCAGGCTCACTTTTTTTACAGAGCTGCCCAAAATGATCTCCTAACACATGGATTTTCTGCTTCCTGATCACGTGACGTGTGACTTATGCGGATGAAGATCGGCTTTAGAGCTGGGGTGTTTGTTCTCACAGTGCGGGGGCTCGTCCGACGCCCACACAGTGAAAACAAGGACAACTTTAGTCATCATTGGCGGTGAATGAGTTAATCTGGCTGAATGCTTGGTGTATGTATATTCACGTCATTTCGTTCAGTGGCCATGTAAACAGCGATTTGGGATTTCTGATCCAGCAATATTTTGAATTGATAGGGTAAACAAGGCTACTCACTATGTTGAGAATTGTTCTGAAAATGGACACTGGGAATTCAGCGTTCCTTGTATCCATGTCCTTAAGCCATAATCATAAGATGCAATACCAGATGTAATGGTTAAAATCCAAACATGGAATACAAAAAAGTGTAAGCATGGAAACTATTTTACCTCAAACTCAAATAAGATGGAGGTGGGAATGTAGAAGATCAGCACCCATTTCTAACCTTCCAGATAAAGTCTTGGTTAATTCTGCCAAGTTACATCAGCATGAAGACAGAAAATCAGAAAGAAATAACATCAGGCTGTTGTTACTTTTACATAAACATTGATAAAAAGAGATGACATAGAATTAAAATGTTTAATTTCATTTTTGTCCTGATCCCCCGTCACTCAGCTCATCTAGCCCACATTAGGTTCACTACAGACACGCTAGTGCAAAGACACCTGGTGATGTGAAATGATCTAAAGTGTCAAAAACAACGTCTGATGTCTGAAGAGATTTTGAGGCTGAATCTTTTACTCAAGAGTTGACGGTTCCTGTCGTCACAACCAGTTTTCAGTCCTTAAATCATACCTTCCAAATACGGATCACCAGTAGGCTGGGAAACGCTGCTCTAGACTAAGAACATGTGTGTTGGCAGATTTACACAAAGGATTTGGAATGGTACAAGGCCAACAGCAGCTATTCTACTCTCACAGTAAGAACGCTGAAGAACGACTTGGGGATAAACCTGGTAGCAGCTAAAAGCCATGTTTAGAACAATCTGACCCTTTTTTATACAGCTCAAACATGGATGAAGACAACACAATGTAATAACTTTCCCCTATCCAATCCATACTTCATGATTATCTCTTACACCAAAACACTGGAAAAAATGGAACTGTCAAAAGAGTCTTGTTGTTCCATTTTCTTTCCCTTGGCCCCTCTGCTGGAGACAAACAAACAAACGCCTGTTAGCACATTTCATCAGCTTTGGGGGTTACAGAACAGATTGAGTATCGACAGCGGTGGCTGTCGAGGCTTATGGCTCAAAGGCAACCTTAGAGGAAAATCTCGAGTAGCAGATGCAATCGAAAGGACCAAAATAATTCAGCAGGACTCACTGGAGGAACAATCCAGTTTGTCATGTGGAATCACGGAGTGTCTGCTGCACAATGAGAGGCGGTCTCCAGAGACCCTGCTCTGGAGTCAGAGTGTGAATAGCCCAGAGTTAGTGCCTCAACTGACCACTCTTTGCCTTTTTATTACCTGCAAATTTAGCAGCCATAAATCCGTTTCCACACCAGTACTGCTACGGAGACGCGCGGGAGAGACCCATAAACAAGAAATGATGTTCTGTGTCTTGGGACGGTTGGATCACTGATGTTTCCTGGTGTGTCATGCTCTATTCTGGGAACAGTATGTGTCAGTGAGTTTTGATGTTTCCCTCACCAGTAATGGATGGTTGCGGCTGCTTGTAATACTTGATCCAAGTTGATCTGCAATGCCAAATGTCAAATGACCTCAGCCACTGTCCACAGATGGGTGGAGCCGCTTTTCCTCTCAGCAGGTTTGAGTAATTTCATGGCTACCCATCAATTAATCTTTGGAGAGAAAAGACCCTTGACCATTTTAAAAGAATGCTGGCCATTGACTTCAGTGTGAGGAGACTTTCTGCAGCACCACAGCATGACCCCGGTTTCACACTCAGTGGAAGGGAATGGCAGCGAAGCGGCACCGATTCAAATAGAATCCAGTTATAATCTATGGAGTGTTTCAAACCAGCTGCCACGCGGCAATTTTCAGGCGCGTCCCAGAAGCGGCATGCTGCACCGCGCCGCGCCGCTAAAGATAGGATCAAGTTCTATTTTTTCCGCGAGCCGCTTCTGGGACACACCAATTTCCGCAGTTCACATAGTGCGAGACAGGAAACCACACACGGTTTCAGTGTAAAATCCCCGGTTATTTTCAAAATAAAATGCAACGTTGTTAAGCTATACATAACTTACGTCAGCACGTGTGACCGAACGGCTTTGCTTACAACCAGTTTCTTTCGAGAAGTGCAACGGTGTGATTCCTCGCGGGGGTTGTGATCTCTCGATGAGGAAGGATGGCGGAAATCTCGAAGGAATTCGTTGTCTCGCGAGGAAGGTGTCGGAAGTCTCGAAGGATTTTAGAATCTCGCGAGTACATCGAGGTGCAGCGAGGAAGCCATGCCGCGGCCAAGACTCTCCCGGTGTGAAAAGGACCGCTTTGAAGTTCGTGAGCCGCTCCGCTGCTGTTCTGTTCCGCTGATGTGAAACCGGAGTCTGGCAAACCTCTGATTAATTGCTGGGCCACCTGCGCCTTGTTAAAAGATGATGACCAGCAGCACCAACTGCTCCTGATATTGTTTCTTCTTTTAAACCTCCACAAGACAAGAGCTGAATCTCCATTTCCCTTTAATCAATTCACACTTTATACCCCTCCCTCTTCCAATCTCCCTTCCATTTATTATGCATTATTCACCCTTTTTAAACTATTCACTACTAACCGTCTTATCTAATTTGGTATTCGGATACGGTTTGTGCCGTTGGCTCAATTAATACAATGACATGTCCTCCGCAATCCAAGTTACATAAAGACACCTAGTGCTGCATACATTTGCACAAATCCATACCTTAGCAAGCTATGTGAAAAAATAACAAAAGACAAGTCAGGTTTAATCTTCTACAGGACTGTGCTTTATTTTAGTCTAAGCAGAATATAATGAACTAGAGATCTACAGAGTTCAGGATCACTATGGGAGATATCATCCCGCATCAGAGAAACGGCCCCGGCCAACGGTAGTTCAAATTACATCTCTGTTTCAAACAAAAAGACATAAAACAGTAAATCATCTTTTATCCAAGTCAAATCGTAAAGGACAAAAATATTTCATTGTGAACTGAATCACCAAAATATATCATGATAAACAACATCTGAATGACATCAAATAAACTGACTTTAGTGAAGCTGGGAATGGAAAGACTGGCGATACAAAGATTACACTTTAAAGGTTCTCAATGGATGCTTGATTGAAGCAAACTGCTCAGCTTGCTGAGTTTGTTTACATTTTGGTCCTTGTAACCAGTGAAAACGAAGGTCAGCGACCACATCCATGTTTGTGTCTGAACGGGCTCGAAATGGGCTAAAAACTGATCCGGCTTGGTGTTAAAGAAGATTTGGCATCCCCAGAATACATTGTCTGAGCACTGTTCAGGTAGTGCTGTCAAAGAGAACAGACTGGGCTTAAGGCAGAGATCTCCACTCCTTTTACAAACCGACCTGACTGGAGCAAAGCAAATGTCCCGTGATCTACTGGTGGCACAGTGTCTTCAGTGGATCAAACATTCCCTAGGCAGGAGCAGAGCGTGTGAACCTCACATGTGTCTATGGTGATGGAAAATAACCCTGAAAAATAATATATCACAAAGCAAACATAAAGAGGAGAATGTTACAGGGGCACCAACCATGAAAATACAACAATACTCAATAAGATGTGATGGCATCGGCCCCCAAAACAACACAACGGTAAAGTTTGGTATTTTTGTCTCTGTTCCCTTTTTGTTGTAGTTTCAGACACAATTTTGCCCTCAAAACAACAGAAGGCCTCATTTATGATATTTTTTTCTTTTGAACAGTGCTGATCCATTTGAACTCAGTTGTGCACTGAACTTTTTTTATTTATTTTTATCCACAGACCAGGTCCATCAATCAACCTTTTACAGTGCAGTTTGCTAATTCTCCTATCGATTTCACAGCTTTCACTGAGAAAAATCTCTTTGAACATCCACAGGGACTGTTACAGCGGGATTGTGCAGCCAAAATAACGAAATAAATAAATAAGAATGGAAAAAGGTTGTCAAAGGATATCCGACTAAACCTTGTGACAACGGGTTTACCCAGCTTCAGCCAATGAAAATACAACAGAGAGAAAAATAAAGAACCAGTTCCCAGCACGAGTTTAATTATCCACGTCTGAACACGAGTGCATCACTACACAAGAAATAAAACCATTTTATCTTCAGTTCTTGATAAATTATTTCAAAGGTTCTTTCTCTTAGTTGTACTGAAATAAATGACCTATTTTATTTTTCTTTGTTACGTTTGAACATGATCTAATGTTTGACTTTTAAAGAATGTTAAACATAATTGAAAAATAGGCTATTTTATATGTACAGGTACAATGCAGCTGTTAGGAGAGCTGTGGCGGCGGGCTGGGTCAAGCACTTAGAGGGTTCTGTTGGACTCCCCCGTGTTCTGTCCCCAGCCTAACCATGTTTGTAGCATTTCAACTTATCCATCAAATGCTTGGTTCCAGCCCGGTTTGTGTACACGCTAACACGTGGTCACCTTGAGTTTCGTCGTGTAAAATGTCCTTCAGTGAGCACCGAAAGCCTGAACTGTTACTTCAGAGGAAGTTTGAGAACGAAGAAAGTGCTGATGCTCTTATGAGCCCAACCGTCACCGTCATATCTGTTCATCAGCTCCAACCGGACTAATCCAGTTACTGCACTCCTGTCTTAGAAAACATGACATGTCGGTGTACACAGAACCGTAATAAACGGATCGCTTGCTTGGACGCCGTGGCTTAGGTCTGACACTGAGTCAGATACTTTCCGAGCCTTGGTCCGATGCTTAGGGCTGTAGGGTGCATGCGCACAGTCCAAACCTAATGGGCTTAAGAGGACTTCAACCCTCCTGAATCCCTGCACTGCTGTGGAAACATTTTATAGTGACATCATTGTCCCACAGAGTCGAGTTTCTCGGCACACGTTGCTTTAGAACCTTACCTCTTTTTATTTTTGTATTTTAAAGGCTATTTACATTAAGAAGTCTTATAAAATCACTTTCGTATCAGCAAGGTTGTTTGCACACCTTCAGTTGTCAGCTGACTGTTGGCATCTGTAGTTGTTGGTACTCTTGAATTGGATGACGACAGTTTGAGTCATAACTCCGATTTAGATAGTTTAGCAGCCTCTCTACTTAAGCAGCAACTCTCTGGTGAGCATGCAACCGCTCTTCCTGCTGCTGCAGTCTAAACCTGCTCAGGATCAGGGCTGAGGCGAGGCTCTGAACCTCTTCACTAATCGTGACATCATCGTGCCTGATGCCCTGAGTCTTGGGAGTGATTTTGTGGAGTGTCAGTTGAGCACACAGCACCGCCACCACCCAGCGCCCGTTTCTACCGTTCCCAATCACCACCTTTATTTTTTTTTTCAGTTAAAAATTCCATTTCCAGAGCAAAACCCTTTTCTGCGTCAAAAAGAGATGACGGAACAGCTCTCTCCCAAAGCAGCTATTAAATGAGGGGAATTAATTTCTTCCCTCCTGTCCAACAGGTTCCTTTAATTATCTCTCCACTTTCAGTCAATTACATTTCACTTCCTTTCCTTGACAATCACTGCTATTTCAGGGTGAGTGTTATGCACCCAGTGGATTGGATATGCATGCTCCAGCAGGCTTTTGCTCCGTCCTGCCATTGGCTAGAACCCTCCAAGGATTTGTGCAACTCTTCATGACAAGCTGAGTGAGCACAGTGGCAGCTGAAATAGATGCAATTCGTATACAACCCTTCTATTTTTGAAGTCGGGGCATGCCATAGCTTAGGAGCTAGTCTTAGAAATTATCATTAAAAACAATTCATTTTGGGTGCCTAGATGCACCGCTCGTTTTACCACAGACAGAGATGGCAAACTATACAGTACCGTGCACATTTATTCCTTCAGGCTAAGAGCGTCAAATTACAGCCTCATTAGTCATCATCACACACTGGTGAAGATCATCTAAGTTCATCACCTTAAACTTTAGGGTTCATAACATTTCCTAGTTTGGTATCTTTTTGGCGAGTCCCTCCGCGTTGACTTTTCTTAGTGGTCACAATGTTTGAACATAGCATGGGCTAACAACCAGACTGGATTCAGGCTAAAAGCTAAGCAGGCCAACAAACATTAAACATAAATGTAGGGATGGTACCTTTGACATTTGAATCGATCCGATACTAATTTCCGGTACCTAGGAATCGATACCGGTACTTAACGGTACCAATTTTTGATACTTTTGAGTGTTTAATATTTTAATTCCCTTTTATAATTAAATAAGCATTTTTCTCAATATATAACCATATTTGATAAATATCACGATAAATAACATACAACTGTTTGTATTTTAACATGGTCCTTGTAGTTTTATAAGCTGATAATTAAACTGAAGCAAACATCTTTACTGTGAACTAAATTTACTGTGTATCTTCATTCCTTTTGCCGTCTTTTTTCATTTGATTTGTTCTACTGGGAAGTTAGAATTTCCGAGGAGAAAGTGAATGCACCATTAGCTGATAACAATGGTGGCAATGGAAGCTAACATATCAAGCTAACGTTATCTTAAACAGTTTATTTAGCTGCTGGAGCAGATTAAAACGATGATGCCTCACACTTAGATCGTTGTCGCTGGTTTCATCTTCACCCAATCACCCGTCGCATTTAGTAAAGTGAAGCCAAACTTTAGAGCGCGTTCATGTTCTAGTCGGAAATTCGGAGTTGCGAGGAGAAAGCGAACGCACCATTAGCGGAACGGAAGCTAACATATCAAGCTAACGTTATCTTAAACATTTTATTTACCTACCAGAGCAGATTAAGATGAGGATGTCTCACTTAGATCGTTGTCGCTGGTTTCATCATCACCCAGTTACCCATCACATTTAGTGAAGTGGACCCAAGCTTTAGCGTGCGTTCTTTCTACCATGCTGCTCTGTTTACAACTGGCTCGCAGCGACCGATGACATAACACTCTTGTGAATGTGCAGCTGTCTAGGCAAGTTCTCGTTATGAAGGACGGGTACCGAAACGAGGCACCGTTACAAATGACGTGAATCGGTGCTCAGTCGGTACTGTGGAATTCGGCCGGTACCTTAAAAAGTACTGAATTTGGTACCCATCGCTACATAAATGTAAGAAGAAAGTTGGCTTCTAAACATAATTTATCCTTTTTTTCCTCCCAGTTCCATTTCCAGTTACAAAGATACACACTTTTGGTGCTCCACATCTCAGTGTCACTCTTCCAAGGGTGAAAAGCTCGTTTCAGGGCCCTTGATAAAAGTGTTCAAGTGCTGGTTTCTCATTGTCTAATTTAGCCCTGGCATAGCAGGTATGCTACATGAACGCTGCACCATTAGCCAAGTTAGACAGCAGGAGACTGGGCTAGGCTGGGTTTTGGCTCACTAGGGACTCAACCTGCTATTAGAGGGAACAGTACAACATCTGATAAGAGACTGGGAAGTTCAGTGGAGCATGCATCCAAGATCCGTGTTGCTGTATGAGATTAAGAGGTTGCCAAGACAAACATGGAACATCTAATTGCTTGTGGAACATTTGAACACCTTTTGAGAGTTCTGCTTCAAATCAATAAACACTTCTTGTTTAGGGAACATGACATTTTTATGAGCCCCTTCATGGGTTTTCCAACATGTTTAATCAAATGCAGAAGAACGAAATGGCATGGTGCTGCCAACGTCACGTTTAACCTGAAGAGCTGTGCTGCTGAATATCTTTCTAAAGCTGAACATAACTGTGCTTTGGATCTATCCTAGCAGGGGAACGCTGGAGCAAAAGAAAGAAGTTTTAGCAAGTCGTTTTGTAAAACAGGCTGACTTCTGTGGTCGACTGCTGAGATGCAATTTTCATGTTTCAGATCAAAAGAATTACAATAACAGCTGCTGCTGCTGCAGGATCGAGTGTTTCCCGTGCAAAAGTGTTGGTTTTGACCCAGTTTTAAGCTAAAGTTGTGGTAAAGAAAAGGCAAAGGACTATTTGTGGTCCTTTCTTTTTTAGTTTCCGGTATAATCCGCCTGTTCTGCAGTTTTAACTCCCTGTTAGAGAAGGGAAGGTCCTTTTCCACGTCCCCCGTCAACTCTTCGGGTAAATTTGGTTGTATTATTGGCGCCAGGTCAGCTGTCAGCAGCCTTGCCAGGGAGTAGGCACAAACATAATTCTCCCTAATCTTCCTTCTGTCATCCATGTGCAAGCCGGGGACAATTTCTCCCGTCATTCGGTCCAAGTGATTATCCCGGTGATTTTTCACTTGGTTGCTGCTAATGTATAGAGGTCGATGATTACAGTGTGATTAGGGAAAGGTGAAATAGCATGTCTGATATGGCGCTGGAGATAATTGAAGGGTAGTAAGCTCAAGCATTAGCCAGGTTCAAAAATGTGGTGGGGGTGGAGTGGGGGGCTGTGGTTTGGAAAGTCATGGCTGCCATTAGGACAGCATGCTGTTGTCTAAAATAAGGGCCTTCCACTCATTTAAGCGACAGAGGCAGTGCAGAACGAAAACGTGGAACATTTGATTGGGTTTTGATTCTGTGGGATTTCAAACTGATCTGAATTTCAATAAAAAAGAGGAAAGGTCTGGCAAAAAGGAGACTGTATCATCTGGCTGGTCCCAAACGCTCATGTTTGGTCCCTATTAACCCTTAAGTCTGGTTCTATGATGGGCTATGACACAAATCCATAACGTTGTCACCAGGGGCTTGACTATAGCTTCTAAATATATCTGTGAAATTATTTAGCAGCAACCTAGAAGCGTCATTTGAGATGATCTCAACGAGAAGAGCTGTTGACTTCCTCTCTTTTCCTCTCGCTCCTTTGTGCCATGCCTTGCCTCTAAATGCCAGCTGTCAGTGCTCAGAGGGGTTGGTGTACGGAGGCGAGCTTGCGCTCTTGCAGAGAAAATTGGGAAGTGCTCACAGTGACTGAAAACACCATGGTTCCTCCCTGAAGACCGACTCCAAACATATTGATCCCGTTTTAGGGAGGAGTCTACATGCACAGCTCTAAAACAGTCAAAATAAAGGATACGGGACTCTAAATCCAGACATGACAGCGGCGGAGTGTTTTGCTCTGTCAGTGTCAGAAAAGCTTCAGGCGAGCTGAATGATGGCAGAGAGCTTGTTAGAATGCCTGTTTAGGCGGTAGCTTTTCTCCGTGAGGTCCAATGAAGTGTATATAAAACAGCACGAACATGGTAACGTTGGAATTAGTGACCTCTAAAAGCCTAAATCCCTTTGATGCCATTTGTCTTTAGAAAAAGGTACGTTTATCAGCCGGGAGGCGAGATGAACATTTCCTCAGCCTAGAGCTTTGAAACACCTCCATGTGGACGTATACAACATTAACCGTTTTTCACAGACATCCTGTCTCCCGCTGATCGGGCTCAACCGATTCATTACTAGTCTTAGTTCGTTCTGGCAGTTTCAGTAGCTATCGCCCTCCTCTTGTCTCTCTCTCGACCGTCCTCTTTAAGAACTTGTGGCGTCGCATTTCACACTTGATGCAATACAAAAGATAAAAAAACAAAGAAAAGAACATCCCTTTCCTGTTTTTACTTGGTCTTTGCAGTGGATTGTCGCTTGTACACGAAGGCTAGTGAGAAGCCTTAAACATCTGCACCCTGTCCAGCACAGACGTGAGAAAGTTCAGTCTTTTCTTCTGTTTTCCGTTCATCGTCCGCCAGAACAGTCTGCCTTCCGGAGAGTGCAGTGACTTTTACATCATGATGAGTGAGATATCCAGTGGCTGACCCCTTAACATCCATCAGAGAATTGTCTTGCTGCTCATAGGCGTGGACGAGTGTTTTATTTTATCCCCTTACCGTTTCTTTTCCCCTCCTTTTGAGACAACTTAAATATGTTTTTAAACAACAGCAAATGTTAGGAAATGTACATTTGTTTTTCCTAGTCTACGACACTATTCTACAGCCGGTTGCCAAGTCAGCATCCAGAGCCAAACATCAGCCCCTACGCTACGGTTCCATGTCTTTTTATTTATTTTTTGTACATTATTTCCATTTTCTTTTATTTGTACTTACAGGAGGCCACTGGATATTGATTTAATGCTCTTTTTTTTACGATGAGTTAATTGTTATACTTGCAGCTACAAGGTACGAGTTTTTAAATATATATATATTTATATATTTATATATTTATAATTTTTTTAAAAAGCGTTTAGTCCTTTGGTCCCTATTTCCTAAGGAATGATGCATGTAAATTATCCTGGATTCCCCACTTCTCTCCTCTTCTTCTTGTTTTCTTCTTCGATCCAGAGCTTGCCCTGTCACAGAGCACAACACCTGTGTAGGCACAAAAACCAAAATTGCAGCAGGCTGGTGTGTGTGTGTGTGTTTGTGTACTTGTGTGTGTGTGTGTGTGTGTGTGTGTGCGCGCACACACACAGGAGTTTGCTTCAGTACTTGTGTTGGCATTTGCACTTATTTATACATGTACAAAGTCTTTTTGTTTTCCGGTTTTCCATTAAGTGTAGCTTCATGATAGTTGTACGTTTGGTTTGTTTCTGTTTCTGTGACTTCATCTGTGTCCTGTGTCTGTATGCATGCTTTGAGCAAAATGAGTCTATAAAGTTTTCTTTTTTCATCGTGTCTAAAAAACAGCAGCAAAAAGTCGGTCTCTGCAAAAAATCTTCTTCCACAGACGCCAAAGCAAAACAGGGAAAAAAGGCAAATGATACCAATAAAAAACAACGACTCTGGGATCCTTCTTTCAGCCACCCAATCTTCCAGCGGCTTTCCAGGAGGATCAAGGGACCACCCTTCCTTCATGATATGTAGCAGAGCAAGGAGTCTTTGTACTTTTACTGCACTTGTGGAAATAAGGTGTTGTGGCCCTTCATCCTGTGACACAAAGAGAGGAAAAGAGAAAGAGACAGGTGGGAGAATAAGGTGAGTGGATTCGGGGAGGCTGCGGCACACATGCTCCGGGTTGCTGGCTCGTGGTTATCACACAGACTGACAGGCACAGCCAACAGCGTGAGGAACAGACGGGAAGAGGAGGAAACAACGGGAAAAAGAAAGAAAAAAAACACACATGGTGTCAATCAAAGCCAGGAATAAGTGGGCTAGAGGTGGGGTGGGAGATTTGTGTTTAAACCACACGGAGCAGACATCTACGCCGTGACAGCACTAATCCAACCAAGGCCTCGTTTAAACCGACAACATCGTCCTGAAAACATGAAAATAAAAAACGCTGCTTGTTGTGTTGCTGTTTGTCCTTTTCTTGTTAATCCACAACCAACAAATGCAAACCAAGAGGGAAACAGAAGAAAATAAAAGTCCACATGGTGTAGTAATTAGAGCGACAGAAAACTGGTGGATCAACAAGCAGCTTGTAGTCTTCACCCATGAAACACCAACCTAGCATCTCCTCGACCTTTGTGGTGACTAGAAACCTCGCCTCGTCTCTGAATGCGTTTGACCGTGCTGCTGGGCTTTGAATAAAAAGATCCTGTTTACAACCTATCAGGCCTAATAAGATGCAAGCGTATGATGTGGGTGAAGAAAGGCTGCAAAATCACACTAAATCACTCTGGGCATGAACATAAAAGGGTCTGACTTTGTGACGGGAACAGGCACCCAGGCGCTCTTTGTTCCATCTTTCCATTTCTGTAAATGAGCTTGTTACCCTTCATAATAGATCTGCTTTGTAGACAGGGGGGTGGGGGTGAGGGTGGGGGTGGAGTCAGACTCATTTCTCATGTGTAAGAAAACCAGCTCAGCTATTAGTGACGGACGCACCAACAGGCCCAATTCTTCTGCAGCTGATTTCTCTGTACACCTTACACAAAGGAAACTCACAATAGGTTTCAACGTTAATGCATTTTCCTCTGCACAATAAAAAGCTCCCATGACAACAAAACAATTTCACCTGTAAAGTGAATCGGAATATAAAACATCAGCATTCGGTGCCCCACAGGCTGGTATTAAAATATGTTCACTGGGTTCGCTCCCTTCCACTCGTGTGAGGTCCTCGTTCGTTAGTGTTTCACATCAGCAAACATTTAAATATTAAGGATAATGACTTTTCACATTATTATTGTTCACTGAGCAAAAACTGTCCAAACCAACCTCGTTCTAATAAAAACGGTCTCCTTAATCAAATGAACCACATTTTTGAGAAAGCTGAGTCCCGTCCGTCCAGCCACGCCCAGACCCGAGTGCTGTCAGTCATTTTAAAAGTTTCTGCCTGAACACAAGGAACCAGCTAAAAGATCTCATAAAGCAACATTATTCATGAAAAACAAAAATATAAAACAGCTAAAGGGGCCTTGCTAATCCCAGAAGTTTTAGGTGTCAAACCAACACAAGACCTAGGAAACGTCTTCTTTGTACAAACGTAGCATGTATCGGGACTTCTCGGGTTTGTTTTTGACCCATGACCTGGGCAGACATTTATTGCGGTGTCTGATAACTGTATGTGATTTGCAGAATTCCCAGGAATTCTGTACTGGGTTTCTCAGAAATAAAAAAAATGTCCTGGCCACAACAACTGTTGCCGTTGTCCTGACTACTGAGAGAAGATGAAAAGGTGTGTCGGTTCCTGTGTAGAGTGAAACGTCCGGAGGAGTCAGCCGCAGTGGCGGCAGTGCGCTTGTCTGGGGCTGCTCGCTGCTTCAGCTCCTGGAGGACTCGGAATTAATAGACTCTTGACTTCTGATATTTAGAAGAAAATACTTAAAGACCGTGTATGACCTTTGACCTGAAACGGGTATTTCATTATGCAAACTCTTCAGTGTGTCTAACCTGAAATAATTCTGCACAGAAGAACGGGACAGAATTCCTCCACAATAAAGCTGCAACGCTAAATTAAAAACATGTTTCATTGCCTCTTATCGACATTCTAACATCGCATAGCTATACATATGTTGAGGAGATTAAATATATATATATATATATATATATATATATATATATATATATATATATATATATATATATAATGAAATGGTTCTCTTACATTTGCCTAAAAACCTCCACCAATAACACGTTTCAAAATCAACCACTGGCCCATCCGGTTGTCGGTCTCACTGAACTGTCGCAGGGTCCTCCACTCATCACACACTCATGTGTTCAGCACCAGAACACCGCTGGTGTGGGGGGGTTCTCCGCTCAATAACATCAGAGAAGGAGAAACAGCCGGCTGCTACCACTTCAGCTTTAGGACAAACTACCAGAGTCCCAAAAAGAAAAGCACCGTTGGAAGTCTCGGACAACAAAAGATGTTTGGACCAAGAAAACAGCGACTGGTGTTTAGCGCTATCTGGTTTCTCCTGGCATTGTGGGTTTCTGGTTCCAGTGGATGCAGAACCTAAGGAGAGGAGTCCGTGTTCTGTGACTGTGTTTGTGTTTCAAACCTAACTTGTTTGCAACTTCACTTTAGAAGCTTTGATGTGAAAGACACACCAGTCACAAGCCTTTGGAACTGGCGCCATCGAGTTTGTTGTGACCAGTTCTTTGGCCTAGGGGGAAATCACGATGGAGATAGGGCCAGGCTGGTTTTTCTTTAATAAACAACATCTTTTGAAAACTGTTGGGTTTAATCAGGTCCTGAAATGTGTTTGCTAATCCAGTTAGCAAAAACCCAGTTTGACTAGGGGGACACATTAGTTTTTGCAGCATTTTAAATGTACGAATGGAAAAAGACCTGTGTTTGATACAGCGCCTTAAAGAGTCCTGGAACCCCCCAAGGTGCTTTACAGCACAATCAGTCATTCACCCATTCACACACACATCATAGCCACAGCTGCCCTGGGGCTCACAGACTGAGGTGAAGCTGCCGTACACTGGTGCGCCACCGGTTCCTCCGACTACCATCGGCCGGCTGTCTTGCCCAATGACGCAACGGCAGCGACAGACTGAGAGAACCTTCCGATTCTGAGGTGGACACTTAACTGGTCTGCCACTAGAACGACTTACTTCCACCAGTAACAGAGGTATGGTTGGGTTTCTTTTACCCCAGATAAAGATTTTTGCTTTTTCAATGAATGGAAAACTGTTAGGGGGTGAGGCGCCTGCCGGTCGGAGAATCGAGTTTGATGAAAACTAAAACTCTCCTCCTTGGGGGGTCTGAACTCGCTGCCTTGCAAAGAAAATATCTGTTTGTTGATATGAAAGCTAAAAATCAAGCAGTTGTGACACACAAGAGCAAAAATAAGTATTAATCTCTAGATAAAATATGCATCAAATTTGGAGTTTAGAAATCTGTGCGTACAATATGACTGGTGAACACAGATCTCGGCCACGTGCCTCTGCTACGGCTTCTCCATTGTGACTGGTCTGCATCTTCATGAATAAATAAAGGGGAGGTGATTCTCGTGTTAGACAAACAAAACAATCTTGCAGGAGCATTCCCTGTGCAGATGGAATCCACCGAGAACCTGAGAGTCAACATTTGCCGGTGCACTCCGTGTGAACGGGAGAGATTTAATGGGCTTCACAGACATGGGGTCATCGAAGCGATCTCTCAGCTAAACAGCCGTCGGTCTGAAGGAGGAAAAAAAGACTCCTTTTGCAGGTAACACAACAGGTTTGTGGGGAAAAAAAGGTAGAAAACACACACATCCATAAACACAAACCTCACGAGAATAAAGTAAAACATCACAAAGGGCACACACTACAATGGCACAAAGGGTTCAAAAGGCCACTCCCAGTTATGATCAACCAACCAAATAGCACGTCATTTACAGGTACCAGCCAAAAAAAGGCACCGATTACACCGACTGCACTCCACAAACTGCCGCTGTACAAGATACAGTATATATATATGAGATATATACATATATAAAAGGAGGGCAGAGTACGAAGAGATAGAATGCAAAGATATCAATCAACGCCACATCATGCAACGCAGTCACAGTCCCACCACATGACGTCATCAAAAAGAATATGACACCATGGGTTCAACTTACAGGTGAGGGAACTTGGCCCCACGACAGGTCGGGGTGTGTGTGGCTATAGCGGGGGGAAAGGCCACCTCACACTGTGATTGGCCGTGCAGGTTGCCAGGTTGTTGAAACAAAACAACAAAAGAAAGAAGGAAATGGTGGGATTTTCTTTTCCTTTTTATTCAAAGCACCCTTTTTTTAACCCCCCCCCCCCCCCCCCCCCCCCCCCCCCGACCCCCATCCCAACACCACCACTTTTTCTGCCTGACAAATCACAATCAGGTTATGGTTATTACCATAAAACTGTAAAAATAAAATAAAAAGGAGACAGTAAAGCAAATGTAAGAGAACAAATGATATTCAGCAGTGAGAACGTCATTTTTGTGCCTTTGTGTGCTGGTAAAATATTCCCAGGCTGACAACATTTGCAGGTTAAAAGGTTGAATTGATGTTTTTATATTCAAAAAGATAACCCGTATGGCAGAAATGCGTATTTCAGAAACTTGCCCTGTCTTCAGTAATTGGATTTGCCCTTGCATTGTTTGCTGTGAGGTTGGCTGTACAGCGAATGCTTCAGAAATTTATTTTATTTTATTTTATTTGCATAACGTTTATCTTTAAGACACAGAACGCAATTTTGGAGTAGCCGGGCTCCTGAGACCAGGAGAACTTAGTTCCGTCTAATCGTGTTTTAATTCCACCTCGAAGAAATGTTGTCAGCGTCAGAAGAAACGGACTCAGCTGTTGAACTTATCTACATGTTGAAGTTAAACTTGTGAAGAACACCAACGAATTTGATCATTCAAGTCCTTTCATCACGACTAACGTAGTTTAATCATAAAATGAACGCAAACATCAGAACGTTGTGCTTAGCCTTTTTGCACCTCCAGTCAGAATTAAGAATTATAGTTTTTATTAGGTATTTTTTTAAGTAGACTTGTTTGCATGACTGTTAAAGATGCTGTGATGGCTAAGAGCTGCCCTCAGAAGCCTCAGTCTGCTTTTAACATGTTCTTCGAATGTTTTTCCTGCACTGGATTTCTTTAACTCCACCACAGAAACGGTGTAATAACAGCAGAGGAACAGAGATGGATTGAATTGGACCCGAGACGAAGGGACACACACACACACACACACACACACACACACACACACACACACACACACACACACACCTCCCGATTGAGTGATGAAATGTTATGGGAGGAAATGTGTTTACTTTTGAATCTCAACGACCGCCCTGTCACTCAGCGATGGCGCGGGATATTTTCCATTTGTCCCTCGTTAATGGGATAAATCAAATCACCCCCTCCTTTTTTCTGTGTCTCCTGTCAGCTTTGAAAGCTTCTCCTCAATTAGCAGTCTGCAGCTCTATTCAAAAGCTATCAGGGAAGGGATAGAAGGAGCATCTATCACTGGGACTGCACACGCCATCCCGTGGCTTTTAAAGAGTCCCATCTAAAACAAGTAAATGGGATTACCATGTGTTTATTTATGGACGAAGACAATCCGAGCTTATGTGACTGCAATGAAAAGTTGTCCTGCCAGTTGGGTTTAGTGAGCATGCATCTATATTATTTTTTTGCACTGGCGGCTGCAATTCGCCAGCAGATGGGCGATGATTATTGTAATCACTTGTGACACTGTGAAACGAGTCCGTTGATGGATGGCGCAGCTATGTTTTACTGTTTTATGTAAAAGTGCAAACCTTTTAATGGCCAAAGATAAGGAGTCATGGAGATACCTATAAGCATGTGCACTAATGACTAAAGAAAAGCAGCTCTAATAACACTAAAACAGGAAGATTTTCAGCACCAAGGATGCCGGGTAATGACAAAAACAGAGCGGATTCTCTAATAACCTCGACATTGTGATTGCGTATTCATCCGTATTTGGTTGAGCTGCCTATAATATATAATAACTGACAAGGAATAATGATAAAGTGTGTAAATCTGGAACAATAATAAGGCAGAACTATTTAGTCATTAACCCCATGAGGGACATCATCCATGCCAGTCATTTGCATGTCAGTATTCTGAAATATAAATATCTACCTAAAGTTGCTGAATCAACAGACTTTATTTGTGCTGGAAGACCATGAAGTAAAAATAAATACATCAGCTGAAGAGTAGAGAGTTGCTTACAGGTAAGGAGCGCTGAAAACCCAGTTTTAATGATTATTTCTGATTCTAGCGGGTCACTCTGAGTGTTTCATGCAGGCTGAACATGAAAATAGTCTCCTACACCTACCTCCTGCAGTAGCTTCTGATAGAAAACAGACGGTGAAACTCTAGGATTAGAAAATCCTGACAGATCTGCGTCACCCTGTCACTAACATTCATGGACTCACCCATCTGGACTCACGACGGAGAAGGCTGTTGCTGGTTTAGCGTCCGGTAATCAGCAGCGTGAGTCTCAGCTAGTTGAAGCTAACTGTTAGCATTAGCAACTCCACCACACAGCAGAACTCCTCCAGGCTTGTGTTATTGGTGGAGATAAATCATCTACGTTGCAGAGAAACCAGAGTCAGTGGTAGAGTTGTGTTGCTGTTAGCCAATCAGAGACGAGAGGCCCATACATCGGAAAATAAGACCCCAGGTCCGTCCGTCTGAAGCCACCGTCTCCTCCAGCTGAATTAAGTGTGATGGAGGCGCTTCTGCACACACTTCCTGAGTAAGACTTGAGAGGTATTTATTTCTACTGGAGACGGCTGCAAATGTAACGATTAGACAAGTAAACAATTTAAAGTTTGTTTAGATGTGCTTTTTCAACTCCTCTAAACACAATGGTCTACAGATTATGTTACTTGTTCTTTATCTGCTGTCAAACAACCATTAAGCACATACGACTGATGTCATGCACTGGTGTTGATCAGATAGGATTCTCAGCCGCATTAGTTTAGAGGTGAACGTAGCTAAACCATCATAACCTGATTCTTTATAATCTTGTTACAGTACGAGTACAACGCTTGTTTAGGTCAGCTGTTTCATTATTTGGTTCTTTTATAAACACACAGAGTGTTGATTTCATTTGACCTTGTTTAGCTGACAGCTTTCGGCTACTTCCTGCAGCCATCCTCAGAGCACCGCCGATGTTGTTGGAGCCACAACCTTCTCCAGTTATCTGCGGGCAGCAGAGGACGATGTCGCCCTCTGCTGCCCGCGCCCTCCTCGTCGATGACAAGGTCCCAATGTGTGATGCCGAGTGTAAACTCCATCATCTCTGTTCACGGTTGTGTGTCCACATCTCCTTATTTCTATCGCTTCCTTGATCCATCATTTGTACTTTTGTTCTGTGTCTATGACCCGTGTGCTGTCCCAGTCCTCGGTATGATTTCTCTTGTCCACTGGTCTGTTATGGCTGATGTCTTTATTGTAATGTCTGCTTCTTGTTTTGCTGCTTTTGTGTGTCTTTGGCTGGTTTCTTTCTCACACTTCTTCTGTGTTCTATTACTCCTGTGTTGAGTTGGCATCGGCGGTGCTCTGAGGACAGCTACAGTGTTAGTTGTACCCCAGGAGGACTAGCTGTGGAGTATCCGTCAGCTAATGGGCATTGTTTATGAATAAAGAAATAAAGGAATATAGCTGGAACTAAATACAAATCAACACTGTTGAGTTTAGCCCCTGTGGCCTCTTGAAACATTCACTGATCCTATCTGATTAAAATAAAATGCAAGTCACCAAGCTGAGAAACATCTAAAAATGATAGAAACAATTGAATAAATACTTCATTTCATTATTATTATTTAAATACTATTCATGTCTTTACATTTGTAATCAACTGTCCCCAAATAGAAACAACATATAAAAATAAGTTGTTTTTACTTATTAAAAGGTCAAATGTATGAAATCGGAAGTGTCCCAATATGGGGGGCTGGGGGGTGGGGAGTGAAACAATCAAAAGAAAGTACAAAAAATGACAAAGCAAGAAATCTGAGCCTGTTTTGGAACCATCCATCCCTTTTTGGTCGCTTATCTGGGGTCGGGTCCCTGGGGCAGCAGCCTAAGCAGGGCGGCCCAGACTTCCCTTTTCCCAACCACTCGGGCTAGCTCCTCTGGGGGGATCCTGAGGCATTCCCCAGCCAGCCGTGACACTGAGTCTCTCCAGTGTCCTGGGTCTTATTTTAGCCCAGGGTGTCAAACTCAAATTCCCACTGGGCCGGAATGAAAAACTGGGACGTAGTCGTGGGCCAAACACAATATTTTTTACGACAAATCTGCAAATTTTATTTTATCGATAAATAAGTTTTGTTGAATCTTTTCATTTGGAAACAAACCTAATTTTAATACTTAATGTGGAATAACCAAATTACACACAAGCAAACTGATTTTAAATAAAGCGCACATCAGTGTTACTTATTATGTTTTATTATTTTTATTTATTTAATTGTGTTTATACACAGCATATATACCCCTGCTGCTCTGTTCATCTTCATCAGAGACAACAGTTGCTGTGTGCCCCAGGGCAGCTGTGGCTACACTGTAGCTCATCACCATCGGTGTGTGTGAATGGGTGAATGATACACTGTAGGGTAAAGCACTCTGGAGTCCTCTGACTCTTAAAGGTGCTTTCCAAGCGCAGGTCATTTATCACATTTACCGTGTGTGCTGCTAAACCGGAGTTAAATCATCTCGGTCTGGACGCTGGTTGGTGTGCTTTCTACCTCAAAGTAAACTCGGCTCTGAGTAAGAGAAGTGCTGCTCAGGTTGTCTGAGACTGAGACCACCACACCTCTCCAGGTCTCACTGCCGTTGCTCACGTGAGCGTTAAAGTCCCCCAGCAGAACGAGGGAGTCACCGGAAGGAGCGCCCTCCAGCACCCCCTCCAAGGTCTCCATAAAGGGTGGGTAGTCTGAACTGTAGTTTGGTGCATAAGCACAGACCACAGACAGAACCCGTCCCCCCACACGTAGCGGAGGGAGGCTACCCTCTCGTTCACTGGGGTAAACCTCAACGTACAGGCACCAAGATGGGGGGCCAACTACTATGCCCACCCCTGCTCGGCGCCTCTCAGTCGGGGCAAATCCAGAGTGGTAGAGAGTCCAGCCCCACTTATGGAAGCTGGTTCCGGAGCCTGAGCCTGCGTCGAGGTGATTCAGACTATGTGTAGTCGGAGCCTCTCAACCTCACACACCAACTCAGGCTCCTTCCCCACCAGAGAGGTGACATTCCACGTACTGAGAGCCAGCTTCTGTAGCCGAGGATCAAACCGCCACGGTCCCCGCTTTCGGCCACCGTCCATCACACATTGCACCCAACCCCTTTGGCCCCTCCCACTAGTGGGAACACTGTTTCCGTTTGAATTAATCATCATAACTCTTCTACCGGCACTCACAGAGAACAGTCGCTTCTGCCTTTTGCTCCCTTATCTGTATTTTCCCAAGGCTCTTTTTGTCCCGTCTGCCTACAGAGCGCTTCTCTGCATTTCCTCTGCATTCACTATTTTTCAGCATGGACTTAATTAATTGGTCTTTCAACGCGATTGATAAGATTTTTTCTACAATGAGGACGGAGGAGGGGGCTCGAAACGGAAGCTAACATATCAAGCTAACGTTATCTTAAACATTTTATTTACCTACCGGAGCAGATTAAGATGAGGATGTCTCACTTAGATCGTTGTCGCTGGTTTCATCATCACCCATTTACCCATCACATTTAGTGAAGTGGACCCAAGCTTTAGCGTGTGTTCTTTCTACCATGCTGCTCTGTTTACAACTGGCTCGCAGCGACCGACGACATAACGCTCTTGCGCATGCGCAGCTGTCTAGACAAGTTCTCGTTATGAAGGACGGGTACCGAAACGAGACACCGTTTCAAATGACGTGAATCGGTGCTCAGTCGGTACTATGGAATTTGGTCGGTACCTTAAAAAGTACAGAATTCGGTACCCATTGCTACACTGAGGATCTTTTACTTCCTTGATCTGCCCAGAACAACCACTGAAGACAACCTACCTCCACCTAACAGCCTGCCCTAACCCCACCCCCTCACCCCGGGGTTCTGGGCTCTAATGCTGCAGCATGAATCTCGTCATGCAGTTGACAGAACAATGGTGCAGAGCTACTTCAGCCAGCAAATATCTACTATTTGCTTTTGGAACTTTTAGCTAAACACTTTGGATCAAATGGTGCCATTACGACAGCTGAACTGTACCCAGCCGAGCACTGGCCCGGAGCTTTCTGCGGGTTCAAATTAGATTTGACAAACAGTGGAAGGAGCATGTTTCTACAGAGCAGGGCAACCTGACCCAAAAAAAAAATAACTCTAAAATATGTTTCTAAGGAATGGGGCCTGTGGATTGTAAAACAGTACACCGGTATTTAAAATAAAACTGGTTGATTTGGAAAGAAGGTCTGGGAGTTTCCCCCTTGTTGGACACAGTCGATACAGAATTACTGAGATCTGCCGTTTGGTCTGACATGAAGATAAGGATTGAACACATTAAATACTTTGTTTTAAAGGCCCAATGTGTGATATTTCATCTTATAAGTTATCAAATTTCTTGTATCACATTCTCAAATTTGTTTTTTTTTTATGATAATTCAAACAAGCATTTATTCTAAGCATTATTATTAGCTTTATATTTTAATATTTTAGACAAAAGAAGCAGACCGGTGCTCCATATGGCATGCGCCATCTTAAAATACAGTGACCTTTTAGGGACATACAACATATTAAGCTTCGCATTTGATGTTTGCGTTTTTAAATGATGTAACCTCAAAGAAACAGCAGGGGGCAGAAGTGCGCCTTGTAAGCATGCAGTCTGACAAAGTAACTAAGAAGAAGAAGAAACTAGCCACACCGTACTTCTAGCGATGGAGGATCACACATATTCTACAAGCAAACTTGAGAAACGGGATAGTTTGAAAGCGCTTGAAAGCGCCGATCTTCTAGACTTTATTGCAGCTCTGCCTCTTCCTCTTGTGCGTGGAACGTTGCGGCTGGTTTGAGCAAATTCGGCTCCTTCATCTTGGGATGCTTGCCCTGCTTCTGTCGCATGTCTAACACCTCTGCCTCTCTGTGCGCTGGCACACGTCTGTCCTCTCCCTCTTCCTCTCCCTCTTCCTCGCCCTCTTCCTCTCCCTCGTCCTCTGTCTGTCTTCACTGATGAACCATCGGATGATATCTGACTCTGTTTACGGAGAGAAAACAATTACAGACTACACTACCTTGTATATTTCCAAAATGGCAAATAGAAATATAACATTTCTCAAATAAAATGAACAAAATATTGTCATTTTTTGTAGTCAGAAGTCATCACTAACTAGCTGCCGTTTGCTATTAGCAAACATAACTGACATTAAAAAGTTTTTCTTATTCAAAACCTATTTAGATTAAATTAATAAAATAAGTTAGATGAAAACAACTAACCTGTTCGCTGACTTGAAAGCTGGAATTAGATGATGACATGCTGCCGTTTACAGCAACACGATTTTGTATTGTATTTGTTATATTTGTTAATAAAGTTTTAAATAATGATTAAAAAAACCTTTTGATCCTCGGGGGCTCCAATAGCTGCAATACCGACTCTAAACTGCGTGGTGCTAAAGAGTCGGATCTTTTTACTATGATTTCTGTGAATTTCACACACGGGGCCTTTAAGGAAAACTTGAGTATAAATATGATTTTCACCAAATTAGAACCAAAATGATGGCATTTCCCCTTGGTCAGTAGAAAATGAATGAATAAATACATAAATGTATATTTGTACTTCTCAGATTCCCACAAAAACAAAGTTCTCTACAAAACAGAAGTATGCGTAATGTTTGATCTTAAACTAATATCTAAGACATGGAATTTTCCAAGTGACATGGGAGATTTGAGCCAAAGCTACGGAGCTTTGCAGCATACTGTACCTGGTTATGAACAGCAGACAGGTTAGTAAGGTCGGTTGGCATCCTTTGGCCGCTTTAGCTGCACCTTCAGCCTCTTCATGCCTATCTGGAAGCCGTTCATGGCCTGGATGGCGGCTTGAGCACTGGAAGGGTTATCAAAACTCACGAAGCCTGAGACAAGGCCACCGAGCACGAGACACACATGAAGGGAAGAGAACGAGGAGAGATGAGACAGCGGGAGAGAAAGAAACAAAGCAGAAGGCAGGTGAGATGAAAGCAGAGCGTGGAAACCTGTTGTTAGCTCCGCACAATGACACAACAAAAGGTCTTTGTTTTCTCTTGTCAGCACATTAATTGGAAATCTCTGAATTAAAAAGAAAGATTGCCTAAAATACCACAAAGGCTAATAACACAGATATTAACATCAAATGAACGAGAGGCGTTGGGATCCAGGAGTCTCACTTTGACAGAATAAAGGAAGGTGTTCCGAGATAAGAGAAAAATCCCCGGCTCTCGCGCAGAGTGTGGATTTGCAGACCAGAGCAGGGCGTGTAAACGTTACAGGAGCGTTTGAGCCCTACAAGAACAGCAGAGCTCTGCAAGCATGTTTTTTATTTCGTGTGTGACTGAGCATGTTTCTAAGTAAAGAGCAGAGGGCACGGGGTCGTGATGAGATGCTAGGAGCGAGGTGTGCCGCTCTGAGTTATCACTTAGGTGTTGAGGCAGCATGAGCCCACAGCTTCCCCCGCCGGGACTCCACGCCTGCTCTTATCAGACACCTCCGTGATTGACGGCCAGAATTTTCCGCCTGCCAGCTGATTTGATCACACCGCTATGGGTCCAATTTAATTTGGGGGGAGAGGGCAGGCTTTTGTCAGTGTAGGTGAGATACGGCTGCTGCTTTTACAAACCCTTTAAACAAACGGAGCTGGGAAGGGCGTGTCAGTTGGTAGTGATCCCAGTCAGCACACACACACACACACACACACACACACACACAGTCATGCATTATCTCTGGCTTTAGTGAATGTCCGAACCTCACAATTACATCCACCTGTCAAAAAGAGATAGAACTCTGCGAGTCAGAAGATAAAAGAGTGAAACAGAGTTTTAAATGCAAGATTCAAAGTGAAAATCCAGGTCAAAGACAATAATTATCTGTTAACTAGAGTTTTATGCAGATTTAACATATTTTTCATTTAATAGGAAAAGAAAAAATATGTGGAATTTTATTTTTTGTGGCTTTTTATAAATCGCCATTTGCCCTAAAGTACTGTAGCTCTGTTCATAGAGAGGTGTGTTTTAAGTGAGATTTGATTGGAGTAGGAGTCACCGCTCATCTGGTGAGGTGCTGCATCAAAACACTCCAATCTGCGACGTGAGAGCTTTATTTGTCGAGCTTTCGGTCCGAGACCTTCATCAGGAGTTGTAGCGGTTCACACAAACAGTCCTTAGTTAAACAGGACAGTTGATGCCAAACACCTGTGTGGCTCAATACAGCAGAGCATCATGGGAAATAGAGTCCCAGTCAATGAAAACAGTGCACTTTACATTAAAAGCAATCAAAATCAGCTCCAGAGGGGAGAGATTTATACATTGCAAACATCAAGCTCATTCACTGGGGACTCTCTTCTAAAACCAATAGAAATATTATTCAAAAAGTCTATAAAAATCTTGGATCAGAAGCCTTTGTCATATTACCGTTGTAATATTCTGGCAAAGTACAACATACTTAATTTTAAATATGTTATTAAGTTCAAAAATAGTTGTTTAATCTACAAGCACTTATGGACTAGCTCCACCTCCACTTTCCGCATACGTAAAATTAAGAGCAGACAAAGGCTATGGTGCCAGAGCCTCCACTAGAGGAGACCTTCAGGTCCCCTACAGGAAAACGACGTTCCGACAAATGGTGCTGTCCGTTAGAGGGAGTCAATTTTGGAACAACATCCCAGCGAATATCAGAGTTTCCCACTTATAGCACCTTTAAAAAGCACCTCACACTACATCTTAAAGGTTCCCAGACATGTTTGCATCTTTAGTTATTCTTATTTTTTTGTTTGTCTATTTTAAAGGAATGTTTCTATCGGACTGTTTATAAATTGTATCGTGTTACTTGTTTTACTTAGTTCTCTTGTTGACGGACTACAGATGCTAATTAGCAACTATGCTATAATCTGGCCCATTTACACAATGTATTTGATTGTTTATTAATGTGTGTTGTCCTGAATAAAGAATTGAAATTGTAATTAAAAGCTATCATAAAGCAAGGCAATGAGTGAGTGGGATTGGATTAAAATGTTACTGTTTTTCATCTGACGTTAACCTGTTGCAACAAATTCAACACTTACATAAACTAACACTTGACAGTATTAAAACCGTTATTAGAAGATGTTGTTCCTGAGCGGCTCTAACCTCCCAGCCAGTCTTCCATCTTTTCAAACAAAACAAGAACAAGAGACCAACACCAGGACCTGCCCGGTGATCTTTCTTATGTGTTTTCCACACAAAACAAATCGGCATCTCTAAAATATCTGAAACAAATGATGGCCGTATTACGTCTGCTTTCTTTAGAAATGGATGATCCAGTGGGAAGCTTTAACTTTTGTTTTCTCAAATCACTCCTAAGAGGTCCGTGTGGGAGGTGAACCTGCAGTGCATCACACGTGTTCAGTTACAGTAAAACCAGAATGCTCAAAGACCTCTTCAAATGTTCACTGAATTATTCCTCTTCCATGAACAGATAACCTCCCACAGCCATGTGAACATAATTCAAGCTTTTAATAACAAGTAAACCATTTGAATCTTATTTTCAGTTTACATCTGTTTCTCCCAGGACTATCTGGAATGTGTTTCTAATTCCAGATAATTCCACTCAGCCGTCTAAGCTTTGATCCCTTTTTAAAGTCAGCAGTGAGTGACCTAATGAAGAGGATTAAGTGGTAAACATATAAGGAAGCATAACGACTTGAGGGTTTATTTATTCATCCACGTTGGGTCAAATCTTTTGTGAAGCTAAATGACACCGTCTGTCACTGCAAACACACGTGTTACCGGTCAGTGATGCTCAAAGTTACGCCACATTCTTGTTTTCCACATTTCCACAACTACACCTTTCTGTGCCCAGATTAAATTCTCCCGTTTCCCTGTAAACATTACAGAGTGATGTCAGATTATCTTTTTAGAGGGGTTTGGTTTTTTAAGTTTTTCCCTTTGCTGCAGGGAGACAGACCATCTCTGCAAATCTGTACGATACAAATCACACAAAAGCTTCTGCACTGAGAACGTAATGCAGACGTGCAGAACAAGACATATGACACTTAGTCCAATACAAACTGTAGTGTTGTGAATTTTTTAGAAGTTTAGCATCTCGATTTATAAGTAGTTCATACGTGCTTTGTTGTATTAAGAAATATTTAAGTCTAAATGTAAACCCTAATGAAGTTTTAGATACATTAAATTAAAGAGATGTTATTTCAGGCCCTCGTGCTGGTAGAAGGGAGAAACAACCACAGATTATGAAAGGAGTGTTATCTTAGAGGTAAGAGTCGTGTAAGTTGCTAAAACATCAAATATTGACTTAAGCAAAGAATGAAATTTTAAAACAATCACCCTAAACTCTTTAAGATTAGGAAAAATAGATGGGGGGGGGGGGGGGTGCCAGTGCATCATTTCTAGGTCCTAAAAGTTACCCACGTTGCAACTGTCCTTCAGACGTTCAGAGTCTTATTTCCTGATGTTTGGACATTTCGCCTCTGACCGGATAACAGCAACACAACTCTTACACTGACTTACATCACTGATGTTTTATCTCCACAAATAACACAAGCCTGGAGGAGTTCTGCTGTGTGCTGGAGTTGCTAATGCTAACAAGAGGCGTTCTCTGCTGTTTCCTGGACTAAACCAACAACAGCCTTCCCCGTCGTGAGTCCAGATGGGTGAGTCCATGAATGTTGGTGACAGGGTGACGTAGATCTGTCAGGATTTTCTGATCCTAGAGTTTCACCGTCTGTTTTCTATCAGAAGCTACTGCAGGAGATAGGTGTAGGAGACTATTCTCATGTTCAGCCTGCGTGAGACACTCAGTGAGCCATTAGAATCAGAAATAACCAGTAAAAATATGTTTTCAGTGAACTTCACCTTTAAAAATATTACAGTAAGATTGTGTTCATCTGATCATGTAAACTTTAACAGTATTAACCAGAGTGTTCATACGCTGTCACAAAGTGGTCAAAAACGGGAAAATTCCTACTAAATCAGCTGTGACGTGATTTTAAAATGAAGAAAATCATTTTCAAAAGCTTTTTATTTCAAGTTATTTGCCAACATCCCATTTACACACCATGGTGAGAGTGATGAGGTCATCAGCCCTCTGCCTCCCACCCCTAAACCAGCTGTGTGTGTGTGTGTGTGTGTGTGTGTGTGTGTGTGTGTGTGTGTGTGTGTGTGTGTGTGTGTGTGTGTGTGTGTGTGTGTGTTTGAGACAGAAAGGTAGAGAGTGCTGTCCCCTGGGTGCTGCTGTCCACCTGAATCAACAGCGAGGCCCACGCCTGTCTATTATTATCTCTTTACGCCCATGGAGTCCACCTGCACACCCTCCGCCCTGAAGAAATGTTCTGTGTGTGGAAGAGGATGCCAGGGAAAGGGAAGGTTTGTGGGAGGCTGCTGGTTAGAGGAAAGTGGGAGTCTGGGGAAAAGCTTTTCTCTTGGGTGAATGAGACTGGGAATAGTGGAAAAGTAAAATGGTGTCATGGGTGATTCTGCAGGTTGAGTGCTTTGCAGTCTTGTTTCTGGTTTTATTGTGTTTTTGGTACTTCCTGTTTTATTTTGTGCATTCACTTCCTGTCTCATTACAGGCAGCTTCACGACATGAGGCTCCTCACTAATCTGCCTCATGTCTTGCACCTGGGTCCTGGCTTCTCCATTTAAGCGTCTTTGCAACAGTTTCCTTTGCCAGTTTGTCTTCTTCAGTTGAGTACTGTGAACCTGCTCTCAGTAACACTTTGTGAGAGTGTATTTAGTTAGTTTTGGACTCTTGCTGTTTTTGAAAAGCCACGATGGAGATTACGACAAAGCCGGTTGTGTGTGCTTGTCTTTGGGTTACTGGATCGTACACCTTATTACATCATCACCTTTGTTTTATAGCAGAACAGGAGTTCTGCAGCTGCTATGATGTCACCCTCTAGTCTGTAGAGGGTTTGGTCCTAAGTTTGTAAAGTGCCCCTCAGTCTTTAATCTACACTAAAAAGTCCACGTCTTCTTTTCCGCTCTTTCCTGACAAACACAGACTTAAGTGTAACGTTACTGGTACAGGACATAAAACCAGGACGAGAAGCTGACGTTTGGCCTGTGCTGGCTAAGTTGAAGCCATCGACTACCACTACTACTAAACTGTATTTATATAACGCCTTCACACGGCCCAAGGACCAAACAAAGCGCTGCACAGCAGAAATAAACATTAAAAAATAAAAACATGTAAAACAATTAAAAAAAACAACAAAAACATGAAGATAAAATCTAGGTGGGGCAGCAAAAAAAGTGCAAGGCCATCCGTTAACGAGGCTCTTCTTGAATAAAAGCTAAAGAATAAAAGTGAGTTTTCAGCTGGCTCTTAAACTTGCCGAGTGTGGTGGCCTGTTTAACGCATGCAGGTAGCTCATTCCAGAGCCTCGGCCCCAGCACCGAGAAAGCACGACCCCCTCGAGATCGTAGTCTGTGTTTAGGAACGACCAACAAAACGGGGTCTTTAAGCTTTGCTTTTGCCTAGAATTGTTTTCAAAAGGCCAATGGCCATTTAGCAAAAAGTGGACTACTCTAATGGATCTCAATGACAGATTAAACCCATCCATAGGAAGAATGAAACTAATAATGCCAACGGATAGCACTGAAAATACAACGTTGAGAGGGAAACCATTAATCAAACATAGATCAGATCTACTCTGAAGAAACGGTCTGACTGATGAGCCACAAAATGAACTGCTGCCATCTTTTTCCAAAAACACGATAGTTAATATAAAAAGGACTTTATAGATCTCATGAACCTCCTCCATTCATCTGATATTACACAGCTAATGCGTGTACTCTTAAGGTACGCAGCTGGAGGTGTCCCAGTCCAAGCCACTTTTATTTGTGTTGCAAGTAACTATAGACTTCGGTTCAAAATGGAAAACTGATGGGGGCGGTGGGGGTAAATGGGCATCAAACGGTGCTTACATGAGCTGGTATTGCAGTTTTAGGAGTTGCTGTGAGAGCAGAAAACTATGCCGTCTATATTTCCAATCAGTTATGCTGATGTCACAGCTGTTAGCAAGAACAGGTTTATGCAGCTTACGTGTTTAGGGCTTTGCAAAAAGGGTCTATACGTCCCCAAATTACCCTACTACCAATGATCCACAACATCAAAACACTAAATAACCCCCCTACCTCATGACCAAATACTAAAGTTTCCATTAGAGCTGCCCATTTTAAAGAGACGATCAGTAGTTTTTACCTTTAATCTCTGGAAATATCCATCGAAACGTTGTTGAAAATGCATAAGTCAGTTGTTGAAAAATGTTGGGGGCTTCGTACCATATAACCATAAAAATCGGGTCTAAAGTGCGTAGGGGGCGGGTCTAGCGTCTTTAGCCGTGTTTTCTTCTGTCCCAACACATTCTCCGAGTTCTCCGAAGCAGCTAAAACTGATGCGGGGTGACCAAGCGTTTGCTTCCGACGCATGGGGAGTCCCAACGTGTCGGGAGGCGACGGGTTGTGCCAGAGCGTCGCTTTCTGACATCCGTGGTAAAACGGAGATTTCACCAAATTTTGACCTTTACCCTTTTGCAATTTAACCTTCCCCTTACCCTTATCCTAACCTTAACCCACTTGTGCATGCAAAACTTTGTTTCTAGTTGTAAAGTCCCTCTCCAACACAGTTAACAAAAAGTTTAGAATGAAAAACTGGGTGAAGGTTAGGATGGGGGTGAGGGTAAGGTTAAATAACAAGAGGTCAAAGGTTATATCTCGGTTAAATGTGCGTTTTCCTGCGGGCTTCAGAAACCGTAGCTCTGGCACAGCGCGTCGCCTCCAGACGCGTTGGGGAAGAAATGCTTGGTCACCCTTCGCCAAATTTAGCCGCTTCAGGTGTGAGAATGTATTTTGTGGCCAGCTCAGGGTCCTGCACATGTTGATGACATCACACTAGATGACTGGCTGGACATACGACTTATGGAAGTTACGTTAACATGTCCAAAATCATCCAGGAAGTAAGAAACACACATTTAATAACAAAACTGCTAAACACTTGCCAAAACATATGTGAAAGAACAGAATTGAAAAAGACATGCTATGTATTTTGGCCGAGCGGTATTGCCGTAGAATGATCGTAGTTCGTCATCGGCAGGCGCAGGCCCCCAAGCAGATAGGGAAAGCACAGCAGCAGAAAACTACAATCGGTACTACATTCTCTCGTGGAATTGACTGAAGAACTGCATTTAAATTTCAATCTGCCACTGCTATTGGCTAAGAGGTACACAATGACATTAGCTGGTACATTATGATGTCACAATGTCCTTTTGAGTCTTTGTGAGTGTATTTGTTGATGGCACTGCCCACTTGGTCTGCCAGGCAACAGCAATTGTGGCATTTTTCAAACAGGAAGTGGGAGTGGAGTAGGACTCTGGTAGGGGGTGACTTGCTCTTTAAGATGACGCTAAACATGCCTCAGGTCAAACCCGAAGTATGTTTGTTTTTGACACTCGGCTTCGCTTTTCAGCCTTAAATGTTTCATCTTGTTTTTTGCTCATGTGAGACATCTGTAGGGAGCATCATTCCTTAATTTCCCACCTTCACCCACCTTGTGCAATGGTATGTAATGTCCCTTTAATTGCACCTTGGTTTGGGAAAATATTGAAATAAAAGCCCAGGAACGCCGCATTTGTAGGGGATCAACAAGTGTCAAGAGTACACAATCAGCATCTTTGTAGAGTGTTGACTCACCAAAACATTTGCTCTGATTGGTCGCTCGGTCCACAAAGACTTTGGCAGAAATGACGTTGCCAAAAGGTAGGAACATTTGCATGAGCTCAGCATCTCCAAACTCCTGGGGCAGGTGATAAATAAACAGGTTGCAACCTTCTGGCCCTGGTGACAAGTGAAAAACGACAGGAGAGTTTTGTGGGAGCGTAAACAGGAAACGTCTAGCGAGAGACAGCCTGACTGATGACATGGAGGAAAAAAAGCTACGAAGCAATCAAAATACCAGCCGATGACACAGCTGAATGCATGTACACCAGTACATCTAACTAATTTATTAGGAAATAAACAACGACCTACATCCAGCAGCACAGAGTCAGTAATAAGAGAAGTGAAAACGACAGACACAAAATAAAAAAGTGTTGAAGGTTTGAGTGCAAGAGATCGAATGAGACCGTTATTGGGTTAGTGAAGCTCTGAGACATGGAGAAACGGAGAAAGAAGAGAGAGCACACATTAAGACACAAGCCAAGTTTTTGCTCCAATTACTGTGTGACAGTAGGACTGTCGTCCAATCTCTTTCCATCCCTCCACACTCATCTATCCAGCTGCCACATATTGTACTGGCCAATCTGGATGGAGGCAGGAATGAACTGGAGGGAGACGGAGAGAGATCACAGAAGCCAGCCATGGACACACACACACACACACACACACACACACACACACACACACACACACACACACACACAGGGAGCGGGGGGGACTTGATGAACTCAGAGACAGTAAGCCTGGAGCTGGCTGCTTGTCTAACTTTCTCTCCTGTCTCATTGCTCAGGGTGATAGCATGACGAGATGAGGCTGAGTCTGGTGAGAAGCCTGATAAGAGGGCTGCAGTGGTAGCTGGCTGTAGTGCTGCTGTGGCTTGGTGCGATAAAGGACACACACACACACACACACACGCGCACGCGCACACGCACGCGCACGCGCACGCACACGCACACGCACACACACACACACACACACAAAGGTTGACTGAGTTTCTTAACACTTGGAGGCTGAATATCGGGTCTGTCTTTTTAGGTTTAGATGTTTCTATGATTAATTTTAACAATACGTGATTTTTAGAAATAATTTATAGAAGATTTTAGCACCGTGCAAAAATTAAAAACCAAACCTGATTTGCTTTAAGTGCTCATGATTTATGAAGAGAACACAAACTGAACAAAGGAAAAGTTCTACGTCAAATTAAAAGTATCAGACTCATCATCCTTCAGTTGATCATCTAAAGTCCATCTATCTATCTATCTATCTATCTATCTATCTATCTATCTATCTATCTATCTATCTATCTATCTATCTATCTATCTATCTATCTATCTATCTATCTATCTATCTATCTATATATCTGTCTGTCTGTCTGTCTGTCTGTCTGTCTGTCTGTCTGTCCGTCCATCCATCCATCCCTTTTCTTCCGCACATCAGCCGTAGTCATATCAGCTAATAGGAGTTGCATTGTTAGCAGTAAAATCAGCACCTTTTCTTCAGTATTTTGCAGCAATTAAACTAATAAAAATGGCCAAAGATGAAACTCTGGTTCATCCTTTGATTTTGAGAGCCTTGTTTTCAGGGATGTTCAATATTATTGGTGTAACAGAATGAAATGACTGTTTTCCACCTAAAAGTCATTTCCCCCTCTCCTCAGCAAGAACTAGTCTGCATGAGATATTGCTCAAGGTCTCATGCATTTGCTTCTAAACTGTTTCCTTTCCAGCCCAAGAGAAGAATGAAGACAAAGGACTCTTCCTTTTTAATAAATCAAAGAACTCTATTTTAATAAGCTAATCAAACAAAGTGTTAGTCGATAATAAAATGTAAACCAATCTGTGAAATGAAAATATTAATACTTGATATTATATTCCTACAGAATATAATAAGTAATATGACTTTAAATGTTCCACTAGAGACTGATCACACGTAGCGTTAAGACATGACACATTGCTTTACTGATCCAGTCAGAATCTGCCAGATCTGATGGAGGCGTGGTTTTGGTGGTGTTTGGTAAAATCTGTCATCTTTTCATTCGACCATAAACCAAAACATCCGAAGTATAAAACTATGCCCACGTCATCTTTAACGCCAGTTCAAAGCGTTCTAGAGAAGTTGTCGGAGTGGCCAATCCGTAACTTTCCTCTTCAGCCGAAAGAACCAACGACAAGCTGGATAAAATCTGTTGCTGTTCCACCTGCTGCAACTGTTCCTTTCAGAATAAAAGCTGAACTCATTGACCCTCCGGGTCCATCTGACGCTGTCAACCAACTGTCGCTTTTTACCTGGAGACAATCCAAAGACTAGTCTGTCGTACTGCTGACGCTGTTTCATCGGCTCCGGTACCGAAAGGGGGGTTCGAGGACCTGGCAGTCTGGATCTGTACGGTGGTCTCACCTGAAGGGTATGTGTGGAGCAACAAAATGGCGTCTTATGTGTTTATGAATCTCCAGATCAAAGCTTAGTGCAAAGAAATCACCTTCACACCCACCAGAACTAATCGTTTCTCCGGATTTGCTGGTTCTGAACAACATTCCACACTACACCATTCTCCGTCTCACTTCACCTTAGTTACACCAGACATTTAGTGTTTAAGGTTAGTCTAGTTTTAATTTGTTTAGTAATAAATCTTTAAACTTTTAAAACTTGACTCTCTTTCTGTTGTCTCTGATTTAATACAAAGTTGTTACATAATCCCTGCAATAAAAAGTTCCAATCTTCTGGTTAAAAGTACCCAAAGATCCATAAGATTGATTTCATATTTATTATGGAATCTTATGTCTTTTGGTTCATTAAACAGATGTCAATTAAATTCTTACATTGGTCTATCATTAATATCTGCATTAAAATGTAATAACAGAGAAAATCTGTATCAGTTTTAAGTCTTTTTATGACCCAACAATAACATACCATACACATATTTGTTGTGTGTCCACCTTACTACTTAATTAGATGGAGCACTCTGAATTAAATCAGGACATGAAGCACGGTCTTTCTTGGATCCTTTATTACACAACCTTCATGTGTTCTTTCTCCCCGGCCACTTTATGCCCCCGCCCCACTTCCGGTCTCATTTACATCCGGTTCAAAAGTCCTCCCCTTAAGACATAGTCACAAATCAAATATCAGTACATGACATCCCCCTTTTTCTTAGATTCAAACTTTGGTCTTAATAACCTTTCTTTTTTTTTTTTTTTTTTTTTTTTTCTTTGAACATTCTTTCTTATCTTACTTTCTAACACTTATATTTTCTAACTGTCTCGCCCCTCGTTTACATGTCCACATACACATATAAACTGGCAACTTGAACCTTAACCCTCTTGAAGTTACCTCTTCAACTTAACCTATTATGATTTATTTCACCACAAAATCACGAAACCTCTCAGGTATCTTTTTAATCCTCTGCGATCTCCTTGATCTCTCTGGTCCCTGTGGGCCCTCTTGTGTTGGAGTGAAGGTGTCAGTTGTTGTGGGTGTCTCACCTTCTTCCTTTTTAGGTATAGTGTTTTGTTCGTGGTGTCCTTCTCGGGTCCCATTTGTCTCATATTTCTTCACGTGTGTCGTATTCCGTTGATAACGAGCTCCGGTTGGTGATTCAATAGTGACTTGGTTTCCAGTTCTGCTTACAACTTTGTGTGGTGTTGTATTGAATGGTGTTGTAAACTTGTCCACTTTGTCTTGTTGAACCAGCACGGTGTCTCCCGTGTCAACGTTTGAATACTCTGCCCCTCGTCGTTCATCGGCATAAATCTTTGATTTTCCTTTCTGTTCCGCATCTCTATCACGCACGTCCAACTCCGCTGTTTTCGCCTCACTGATGTTCGGTAACTTTCCTCTCATTTTGCGGTTGAACAGGAGTTCTGCTGGGCTTTTGCCCGTGGTTGGATGTTCAATGCTGCGATACACTGTTACATATTTTCTTAACTCTCGCTTCCAGTCAAGACCTGCCGCTTGTGCGATCCTGATTCTTTTCATCAGTGATGCATTTTGGCGTTCCACTTCCCCATTTGCTTGAGCCCATTTTGGTGTAGTTCTTATATGTTTAATTCCATTAGTCTCACAATATTTCCCGAACAGCTCAGATTTGAACTGTGGGCCGTTATCAGATTTGATGGTAACTGGTAGCCCATGTCTGCTAAATATACAGTCAATAGAGTCAATGACCTTTTCAGCAGTTGTAGATGACATCACCTCATACTCATAATATCGACTGTAGTAATCCACCAGTACGAGTATCGAGTGGTTTGAAGGTAGCGGTCCCAGTAAGTCTACCGCCACATCTCGCCAGGGCCCATCCGGTAAAAGTGTATTTCTCAGTGGCTCCGGTGGATCCGGTCTGGCTACTATTTGACATCCGTGACAAGCTTTACAGAATTTTTCTACAGCTTTGTCCATCCCTGGCCACCAAACTTTTGTTCTGAGATGCTGCTTGGTTCCAACGATTCCTAAATGTCCTTCATGAGCTAGTGACAGCGCTTGAGCTCTGAGGTTTTCTGGCAATATAATGCGAGTTCCCCGCAAGACTATGTAGCCAATGACACAGAGTTCATTTGCAATGGGCGCGTATGCTTTGCATTTTTCAAAGTGTCCATTGTCAATAGCTCTTCGCACTTCTGTTAATTCTGAGTCTGTAGCAGAGACTTCTTCAACCTCTCTTGTTGTGAGTGCTTTTGGAGTAGCATTAACTGCCACAAATCTCACATATTCCTCAGATTCATGCTTGTGTACCTCTTTTGACGTGGTATCAGAGAGCAGTCTTGACAATGAATCCGCAATGTTTTGTTTTCCCGCAATGTGTACTACTTTATAATCATATGGCTGCAGTCGTAGAACCCATCTTTCTATGCGTGCACAAGGTTTAGATCTCGGACTGTATATGACCTCTAAGGGCTTGTGGTCTGTGATGAGGTCAAACTTCCTGCCATATACATACGGATGTAGTCTCTCACATGCCCATACCAGTGCTAGAGCTTCTTTCTCTGTTTGAGAGTATCTTCGCTCACAGTCTGTTAGACTCCGACTTACATAGCACACTGGTACTTCTTCTCCATTCTGTGTTTGTATTAACACTGCGCCTAGGCCTACAGGGCTTGCATCTGCTATGACACGAGTTGGGGCTTCTTTGTCAAAATATGCTAGAGTACCTGCTCTAGCTAACTCAGCCTTTAGTCTTTCGAACACTTGCTTTTGTTCTGGCCCGAATGTAAACATCACTTCCTTTCGAGTTAAACGTCTAAGCGGCTCAGAGAGTGTAGCAAACTGTGGTATGAACCTACTACTGAAACCGACCAGTCCAAGAAAGCTTCTCACCTCAGTAGCATTCTTTGGTTCTCGGGCTTCCACCACAGCTCTCACTCTTTCTTCAGTTGGGCCGATGCCTTTCTGCGTAAGCAGTATTCCCATGAACACAAGTCTGTCCATGTTGAACTGACATTTCTCTGCGTTTAGTGTCAGGCCACAGTCAGAGAGTCTCTTCATCACAGCATGCAGGCGCTTGTCATGGGCTTCCTGGTCTGGTGCATGTATGATTACATCATCTGAAATGTTCTCAACTCCTTCAATACCAGCTAGTGCATTGGCGATCTCATGCTGATATTGCTCACTAGCTGATGAGACTCCAAATATCAGCCTTTTGTATCGGTATACCCCGTTATGCACTGCAAATGTAGTTATCTCTCTTGACTCCGGGGTAAGCTCTAGTTGATGATATCCCCACTTGAGATCGAGTTTGCTGAAGATTGCAGATCCGTTTAGTCCTTGCAAGATTTCATCCACCGTGGGTATGGGGTATCTTTCCCTGATTATTGCCTCATTTGCTTTTCTCATGTCTAAGCACATTCTGATATCTTTGTCACCTTTCTTTGGAAGCACCACTACAGGGTTTACCCAAGGTGTAGGTCCTTCCACACGTTCTATGATGTCCATGTCAATCAGTTCATTGATCTTTTTCTCCACTGCATCCCTCAAATGATAAGGTATGCGTCTCAGTGGCTGTGCTACTGGTTTCACGTTTGGATCAATGTACAGGCTGATCTGTTTGGTGTTTAGTTTCCCTACTCCTTTGAACACTTTTGGATACTTTTCTTTAAGAGTATGTTTTAAATCTGTGACAGCCGCCACATTTTCACCTATTTTCAACACTCCTAACTTTATGGCAGTCTTTTTCCCCAAGAGTGGTTCACCATTACCTCTAATCACAATGAATTCAGCCTCTTCAGTTCTGTCACCAATCTTGATTTCACATCTGAATGCACCTTTAACCGAGAGTGCCTGTGCTGATGAATATGCATATAAATTCCTCTGCTCTTTGGGTACATATGAATGACACTTTATCTTTTTAGCTTTTAGCTTTTCCCATATGTTTTCTCCCATCACATTACTTGTAGCTCCCGAGTCGACTAACATTTCCAACTCTATTCCCCCAACAGAAAAGGTAAGTTTCTCCGGTGAATTATCATCATTTACAACAAATGCATAATCATCCTGTTCAACAGCATTCACATTTTGTTTCCTTTGTCTCTTTGTACGACACATCTTCGAAAAGTGGTCCTTACCATTACACTTGTGGCATGTTTGTCCTCGTGCTGGGCATTTGGGATCTTTGCCCCTGTGGTCAGTATAACCACACCTGTAACACTGCCTGTCTGTCTTGGCATCATCTTTCATTTGTCCTCTTGGTCTGTGGTTCTTCTCTTTCTTTGCTGTAAAAATCCGGCTGACCGTGTTCTCTCCTTTCCTTTCCCCGGTACCGCTCATCGCCGCCATTTGCTCCTCCACTCGTTCGCAGTGAGAAGCCACCTCCAACGCGCGAGTCAGCGTTAAGCCTGGACCTTCCTCCAGCAGCTTTCTCCGTACATATTCAGAAGTGCATTTATTCAGGATAGCGTCCCTTATCTGGTTATCATTGTCACCTTGAAAGTCGCAGTCTTTTGCAGCTCGCCTCAAACGTGTACAAAATTGTTGCACAGTTTCTCCTGGTGTTTGGGATAATTTGTGAAAAGTTTGGCGTGCATATGCCGCATTCACCTGAGGAACAAAATAAGTGTTAAGTGCAGTCACCGCAGCGGCGTAATCCGCCGCTCCTCCCGTCCGAGGTAGAGTGGAGAAGACGTCCTGTACGTCCTGTCCAGCCAAGTGCAGTAGAAGAGCGCGTCTCCGCTGTTTGACAGCGTCCGTAGCATCATCAGCCAAAATAAGACCTTTCCCATCAGCAAACAACTCGAAGGATGTTAACCACCGCGTCCATCTCGGTCCGAGCGTTGCTGGATCAGTGTAGCAGGAGAACGGTTGAACACCTGACTTTTCCATGTTAGCCCACAAGTTTTCGCTAACCTCGTGCCGCCGCCGGGTCTACTTCTCCCAAAAACAAAATCTTGTTCGTGTCATCCTCGTCGCCATTGTTGTGTGTCCACCTTACTACTTAATTAGATGGAGCACTCTGAATTAAATCAGGACATGAAGCACGGTCTTTCTTGGATCCTTTATTACACAACCTTCATGTGTTCTTTCTCCCCGGCCACTTTATGCCCCCGCCCCACTTCCGGTCTCATTTACATCCGGTTCAAAAGTCCTCCCCTTAAGACATAGTCACAAATCAAATATCAGTACATGACAATATTGTACATCAAACTCTACAGCTACTCCTCCCTTTCAAAATGTCTAAACATGTGAAGTAGAAATCAGCCCTGTGTGGTGAACGTACGCTGTCCTCACAGCATGTAGCTACGTGTAGCTAGCCAGCTAACAAACAGCACGTAGCTACGTGTAGCTAGCCAGCTAACAAACAGCACGTAGCTGCGTGTAGCTAGCCAGCTAACAAACAGCACGTAGCTACGTGTAGCTAGCCAGCTAACAAACAGCACGTAGCTGCGTGTAGCTAGCCAGCTAACAAACAGCACGTAGCTACGTGTAGCTAGCCAGCTAACAAACAGCACGTAGCTGCTTGTAGCTAGCCAGCTAACAAACAGCACATAAGCTACGTGTAGCTTGCCCGCTAACAAACAACAAAAACAAAAACAAGAATCTTCACCCGAGGCTTGCTTTTCTTATCTGAAGATCTTTATAAATGCTTTATCACCATAGCTGCAATATACAGAAGAACAACAAATACGTTAGTAGCTAATATCGCAGCATCACGATAAGGGAGGATGAGAATCAGCTGCTGTTGTAGACAAGCTAAATATGGCACAACAAGTTGTTGTTTTACAGAGCAAATGTTTAAATGTAAGCATGCATGATAAGAAATACGTGATGTTAGTAACCTAAACTGTTTTTCATGTTTATGAGAGGGGGACACAGCATACATCGGTATCGGTTAATATCTCTATTGAAGATTAAGAGCCAGACATTATTGGTGCATCTGTAAAAATACAATATCAACCATTCCTACTTATTTTATCCCTTAATGAAGTTCAGACTTGTGTTAATAAACCCAAAACCTCCCACTGAAAAGGTTTGGTTGTATTTTGCTATTGTTTTTAGTTTATTATCTTGTTTTAAGATTACATATTTTGTTTTAAAGTTTTGTTTCTCTCATGTCTTTTTTTATTATTTCACCATTGTATAAGTAATCCATAGGTAGTGCATTATCAAACAAAACTAGTAAAACCTTTTTTCTACCAGTATGTAATAACAAAAAGTATTTCCTGAAGTACAAAAGGCAGACTTCCACAAAGAGAACAAGGAGGATTTTTGTGTTCAAAATCCTAGTTTGGGATTTAGGAGGATTTTGTTTGTTGACACATGCGCAGGCACCCACTGATGGAATGCATTATTGAAAGTGTTAGCTCTCGGTGCAGGGCTGCATCTGGGGCTTGACTGTTCCTGTGTAGCTTTAGATGTATCTTGGTAAAAGACCGGACTGCAAACTGTGACGGTTGACTGGGACTGACTGGGAAAACAGCCAAAACCCAGCGGAGTCCAGAACTCAGACAGGCCACTCTGTGCGTGTGTGTGTGTGTGTGTGTGTGTGTGTGTGTGTGTGTGTGTGTGTGTGTGTGTGTGCGTGTGCGTGTGCGTGTGTGTGTGTGTGTGTGTGTGTGTGTGTGTGTGTGTGTGCCACTAATACGGTCACTTCTTCCTTGCTAACGTATAAAATGCATTCATGATACAAAAGAGGTGGGATGTCCGCCTCCCACATGGTCTAAAATGATTTTGGCGTGCACTATGAGCGAGCTGCTGACATACACAAATGTGTGTGACGTGCTTTTTCTTCATGCAGGTCTGCACTGTGGCGCTTGCATGCACAGTCAATATGGACAAAAATCAAACATAAACCAACTTTTCTTCTAAGCAACACTGAAAACACTCAGTTTCAAGTCTGTATGATGAATATGCATGCCCCTCTATGCCGTCTCGTATGATCATACAGATGAATAATGGAGACGGACGAGTGGCGTCAGAAAGAGTGATTTACCATCAGAGTATATCCTATGCTTTATTACATCTTGTGCTGTGGCACAAGAATGAACGCTACACTAGGAATGGTAATAAATGATTATGTATGCAACTAATTAATCTGATGAATATTTATACCCACTTAAACACATTGTAATGGACTGATTAAGTAGTCCAACACTGTGAGTTTGAATTAGTGCAGTTTTTGAATAATGACAGGCTAACTTTCCATCTCAGTGCTAATGTTCTCCTCTTTAAATGGGAAGCCTTTTCCTCTCACTTTCCCCAGCCAGCTCTTTTCCCTCCCTTGCTAATTCAAAGCAGTGAAGCTACATTAGAATGGAACATGGCAATTATCACCTTTTATCTTGGGTGGGCGCGCTTGCTCGCTCTTACCTTCCCTCTGTTGCTGGGGCATGATGGTTGGTTGCTGGGGGAACGCTTGGCTGATTGGCGCATAGGCGGCAGGGTAGGCTGCTGTTGCAAAGGGAGAACCAGAGTGGAATTCTTCACATCTCCATTTTCATATTCGACACAACAAAACTCAAATCATTATTCCATTGTTCGTTTGCGTCCTCTAGACGTTGCGTAAATAAATTGCATCATGACTGGGAGCCAGGGCTCATTTGGCTGGTGGATCACTACACAGAGAGAATGGCAACGGGGGGAGTGGAACGCAGTTCAACCGAGCAGGCATAAAAAGAAAGAAAGGGAGATTCACTCCATCTAAATGAGAGCTGATGTCAGACACAAAGCAATGGTCTGTGTCATCGCTCTTGTAGGGCTACGACAGATGAGAACCCTCAGCTCTCAGTGTACTTTTAGAATTAGAGTGTTTTGTGTGGCTGTAAATTCAAGCCAGCTGAAAATTATTTTGTAATCCCAACGTAAAGCAGCCTAATCGAGGAGGAAATTGGTTGGTCATATGGCCATGTCTACCTGTCATGGTGGCAAACCCAAAAAGGGAGAGGGAGGAGGCAAAGGGACAGATGGAGGAAGTGAGAGAGTGGAGGAGGTAGAAGAGACGGATCACCTGCGTAGTGCTGGACGCCAGCATAAGCCTGCTGGAGAGGGTCAGTCACCGTTGGACTCTGTGCTGCAGAGAGCAAAAAGAGGCAGAGACAGAAGAGTGATGATAAAAGAAGTGGAAGGACAAGGGCCATGGCAGCAATGGAAGGAAAGTTGCAGAAATGTTGTTCAACAGCATGACAGACAGTGGCATAACTGTGGTGATCCATCAGGAGAAGAGCTCACACAGGGAGAGGGAGAAATTTGGGTTGTCATATCTTTGAGTTCTTCAAAATGCCTGGTCGCCCCAGATGTTTGCATCAAATATTAACAAGGTGCCAAACAAACCACTTTGTAGTTCATTATGATTGCAGCTGCCTTTGCATAATGCAGAGCTAGGGAGCGAGTGTCTGTCAGTTCTGCAGGAATCAGCTGCAGACAACATTAAGACGCTGTGGACAGCCTGAGACACATCAAATTAACCATAATTGACGGATGGATGAACTGATGGATCCATCATGATACTGAGGGCGGGCTTCTCAGAAGTCTGTCAGAAACGTTGTTGATAGAGCCTGAAGTCTTAAACGAGTTTGTTATTAAAAAAGTCATTACAACACAACATTAAAAAGGCCCGCGCCAACTTTCAAACATTATTAAATGACATCATTCAATTAGTCACTAATAGGATGTCGCTTCAGAATTGTGGACATTTATGGGATGTTTCTGCATTCAGACCAAGTAGCACATTCTAACACTCATGGATCAATGTCAGTGCAAGCAGCCAACGCTGCCAGGGCCAAAGCAGCAGCCCGACACCAGGTGCTGCACAAATATCTCATGTTTCTTTCATAGAAACAGGGAACGTCTCACCTGGGTAAGGATGAATCCCGTTGGTGTAGATGGGCTCAGATGTGGGCTGGCCGTTGCTTTGAGGTGGGAGGGCGCTGAATCCATTGACCCCAATGGGGGTGGCTATGCTGGGCACGGCTGTGGCAGAAATGCCTGGGGGTGTGCTGGTGCCTGCAAATAGATGCAGTAACGATGGGAAGTGCAGGGCACAGAGGTACAAACTCTAAATGTATAGTCTTTCTGGACTGAAATGTGTATCTATCATATGCACTGCCTTACAACATGATAGGTGCAAATGTCTACCCTCTGACTCACTAAGGAGGTATGCTGCATTTGGACCGGATCAGCCTGGTCTGGGGGGGACGATTAAAAAGGGGGTCCATCAAGATAACGCATGTGTTGCAGGTGGAGCCGAGGCAAAATAATGGTGTTCTTTTATTAATTTATTTATTTGTTGAACAATATGACAATACAACTTGTGCATTTATGAAATGAGCATCACAGCAAAACAGGCTTGATTCAGGTGCTGCCAGGTGTGTGCTGTTATAGGTGTATGACCCAATCGGCACCTGACTGACAGCTCTTGAGCGTGCTGTGTGTGGTAGAACAACTCCATGCTTCTTAGCCTTCAACAACTCCTGGTGGAGGAATGGGATGCCACTCCACAGCAAAATGAGACCAGATGGTGAGCTGCAGAAGGACCCAGGCTGGTATGGCTGTGCATGGATCTTCCACATACTACTGAGGCCCCGACAGTAAAGTAAAGAGTGAAAATGGCCCATACAGTGTCCTCAGATGTCAGACGTCAAACCATAGAAAAGAAAACATCAGGTTTTGTTCAGAAACGCACAGGATGTCGGATTAAATAGCATCAGACAAAAAGTTGGTCAGAAAAAGTCTTTTAGTCAGAAGTCTGACGGGTTTTTGAATGAAACCTGATGTTTTTTTTTTGTTGCTTTTTTTCTCTCTATGGTCTGAGACCTGAATATGTCCTATACTGTGGGCCGTACATTTCTGTTTTCTGTTTCCTTTTGACCGTGAGAAAGTGCAGCTCTCCACCAAGCACGCCGAAATAAGAGTGAATACCAGCAAGAGAATCTGGCCGGTGAACACGGCGCTTTGAGAAGCCACCAAAACCTTTAGCTGTGTCGCTCGTCCCACCCGTCTACAATCCCTACCAGCTGCATCTCGGCACGGCTGCTGGAACATTCAACTGTTTATTTCCAACAACAGTTATTACAACAAAATAATAATTTACTAACAACAACACAAACATTTCCCTGTGTGTTGTGGCGTTTTGATAATCCTTATTTTAAGGAAAACATTTCAGACTTTTAGATTTGTGGTTTAAAGTGTCAGTTTGGATACGTGAGCAAAGATAAACCATTCCACTGAGGGCAGGATCTTTGCTGTGTTTCAGCATCGTGTGGTGAGACTCTAAGGCTGTCACCTTGCCAGTGGCCTTTTGTGCTGAAGGGTTTTTATTCTTTTTCGTATCCAGGTGAAGGGCATTTAAGTCACGTAGGATTATGTTTGATAGGTATTAGCAGGAATGTGTAGGCCTTGTGGATTACAAATGCCAGGTACAGCGTCAAGCCACTTTATATAATGCATTTGCAATGGCCTTGCCTTCAGGCAGCCTGCCTACTTAGTGTCAAGCCATCAAAGCTCCTCGTGACAAGGGCCAAAAAGATAGTTCAGACTGGGGTCTTGGATTATCTCACACAAATCTTTGCTGTTATATTGTATAAGCCAAGGACTCTGCATCCAAAGTTATTGGATTGGCTGTGTTCCCAGAAAACACACGCCGTCAGAGTCATGGAGGGGGGGGGGGGGGGGGGGGCAGTGGCAGACAGAGGAGGAATGAGAGAGATAATGTGTGTGCAGGAAAAAAGGTAGAAACTGTAACGTGGATGCCAACGAGTGTGTGGGAGCGCCGTACGTCTCAACGTCGTGCTTCCTTTCATTCAGTGCTGCCGGCGTCAGCTTTTACACAGAGCCAGTATACAAAGTAAACTCACAAACACATATATTTACTTCTTTTAAACTTGTTCAGTGATAAACATTCTGTGTCAGCGGTGAGAAAGGCCTTCACAAGTACCACCTGGAGAGGTTCTGTGTCAGTGCTTACCTGAGGACGGTGTCATGGGAGTAGCCACCAGTCCGTTGACATTGAAAGCTGCCATTTGCTGCATTTGCGCGGCAGCGATGGCTGCCATAGGGTTCAGGTAAGACCCTTGTGTCGCTGCCATCAGGGCCGCTTGCTGTTGCATCATCTGCTGTAGGATTAAAGAGCAGTGGGGGGAGAGGCGAATGGCGGGAGGGATGAAGGAGAGGACAGAAAAGCGAAGAAGGGTGAAATAGCTGCAGGATCAGAGCATGTTTACTCTCACAGCTTTGTTTGCTTAGCCTCCGCCTCGTTTTGAACAGAGGGGTCTGTGTTGCCCTGCAGCTTTGTTTCCAAGCTCTGGGACCGCACTGGCCTCTCGCACACTATATCGATGCAAGATGACGACCGTACAGTGAAATGAGCTGAAGCTGCTGGAGTCTGTGTATATCTGCATGTGCAGTAAAAGTGTATGAGGGGTAAAAATGGGAAATGGCGGTGGCAGAGTTTAAGTGCGAGTAGGCGATTCTCACCTGTCAGGGTGAGTTGTTAGCGGCTGTGTGAGTGTAAAATCTCACCCACTCCTATCTCAGGCTGTGACTTTCATGTGTGAATATGAAACAGGGGTGGGGGGGCTGACAGAGAAGGGCGTAAAGGGTGAACGGGTGTGCTCTTGGAAACAGCATGCATCTATTTTCCAGTATCTAAGAAATAAAAGAGATGTGCATGGATGACATGTAAAGGAGGCAGGCTTAGGCTAGCAGTTTAGTCGTATCGCTGCACGTGTACAAGGAGCAGCTTCCCAGGAGAAATCACACAGATGTGTTCATTACAAACAAACAAGTGCATCATCAACTAATCACACAAACAAATGGAGAAACGAGGTTCCGACTTTTGTAACATCGAATCATGGGAATTCACTGGGGGTGTCGCATGCCCAGTGGGGGAGAGAGAATCATTTCAAACCTCAGATCACAACAGGTTTTCTTTTTCCTTAAAGCTCACCGTCTCCTCTCCTGCCGGGCTGAGACTTACAGCATGAGAGTAGGCGCCATAGGCCCCAAACTGGATGGTCATTGGACTGAAGATGCCGAGCTGGCCCGCCATCTGGTGCATCCTGCGCAGGGTGCGTTCCTTATCAGTGTCTGCAAATTTGACCACCAGGCTGGACGAGGCACCCTGCAGAGACACGTGTAGTTCACAAGGTTAGAGGAATATACCATCATCACGTGTGAAGACTGTTTTCAGATAGGACATCCTTTAGCTGTAAAACGGTGGTCTGTTACGTGATTTCTGAGGCGAGAACCGAAAGCGCGTGGTGGCTTTACGTAATGCATGTTTAACACACTGCATCTGCTGCTCGGTAGGCCTACCAGCTGGTGAAAACATCTTTGCTCTGATTTGTTGTAGAGTTTAAAAAAAACAAAACCAAGCAACTCTACATGACAATACCTTCAAAAGGAGTTCTGTTTACCACGTCAACAACAACAGCTCGTGTGAAATGCCTTCATCTTATGAAGATTTCACGAGTCATCTCCATAACGTCAAATGTCATAATCACAAGCTCGAGCGTTCCAATTAAGGAAGCATCTCAGACTTTTTGTTTTTCAGCTGAAGTTGCAGAAAACTAAATTCCTGTTTAGGAAGAGTTTTCATGCGTTTGATGGACCTAATCTGGTAGAAACGTAGAACATAGGTAATCAGAGGATCTCTGCTCATCCGTCCATCCTTATTCTCTTTTCCAGGGTCAACAGTACCTCACTCTAAAGGCTGCACGGTGGGATGAGAGAGGGCAAAATGAGACATGCCTCCCGTCTCCATTCCGTGATCTCAGGCATTCTCAGGCTATAGGGGATAAATCTGGTAACTGCATTGATATCCAGGCCTGCCCCAGGGTCTCCTCTGAGATGGACAAGCCTGGAAAACCTCCCGAAGAAACTGACCAAGCCCCCCCCCCCCCCCCCCCCCAACCCCCCCACCCAACCTGATACTGAATCAACCTCAACTCACACCTTTCAACGAAGAGGAGAAGCAAATCTCTTCTAAACTCAATACCCCCCCCCCCCCCCCCCCCCCCCGGGGGGATGGTGCGCCTAACCTAATCTCAAAGTCTAAACCCAACAACAATACAGAGATACTTATTAAAGGCGTGGTTTACTAAAAAAAAACATTTTTAATGATTCTTTCTGATTCTAACGGGTCACTCTGTTTCATGCAGGCTGAACATGAAGATAGTCTCCTACACCTATCTTCTGCAGTAGCGTCTGATAGAAAACAGACGGTGAAACTCTAGGATTAGAAAATCCTGACAGATCTACGTCACACTGTCAATAACATTCATGGACTCACACCCCTGGACTCACCGCGGGGAAGGCTGTTGTTGGTTTAGCGTCCAGGAAACAGCAGAGAACGTCTCTGCTAGTAGAAGCTACCCATTAGCATTAGCTGCTCCACCACACAGCAGAACTCCTCCAGGCTTGTGTTATTTGTGGAGATAAATCATCAATGTTGCAGAACAAACAGAGTCAGTGGTAGAGTCGTGTTGCAGTTAGCCAATCAGAGGATAGATGTCCACGTATCAGGAAGTAAGTCTCCAAATCCTGTCATCTGAAGCTCAGCTCTGATGTGAGTCACTTCTAGTTCCTGAAACTGATGCACCAGAGCTTTGTTTCTCCAGATTATGACTTACAAAGCATTCATTCCTACTAGAGACTACTGCATATTTATTGATTTACAACACATTCTCACACTTGAAGCGGCTAAAACTGACGCGGGGTGACCAAGTGTTTGTTTCTGAAGCGTTGGGGCTTCCGCCAGGGCGTCGCTTTCTGACACCCACGGTAAAACGGAGATTTGACTGAATTATGACCTTTATCCTCTTGAAATGTAACCTTCCCCTCACCTCCACCCTAATCTTAACCCACTTGCACCTGTGAAACTGTGTTTCTAGTTGTAACGTCCATCTCAGACACGGTTAACCAGGAGTTTAGAATGAGAAACTGGTTCAAGGTTAGGGTGGGGGTGGGGGTGAGGGGAAGGTCAAATAGCAAGAAGTTAGAGGTTAAATGTCAGTGAAATGTTCGTTTTCCCACTGGCTTCGGAAACCGATGCTCTGGCACAGCGCGTCGCCCCCCCCGACGCGTCGGGAGTGAACTGCCAGGGTGACCAAGCGTCGGAAACAATCGCTTGGTCACCCTTCGTCCATTTTAGCCGCTTCGGGTGTTGAATGTGTTGTGATTTAACAAGTGCCTCAAGCATTTAAGCCACTTCTATCTAGAACCTTCTTGTTTTGTTCCAAATCATTGGTTGGACCATGGACATACCACCAAAATGGAAAAACTGCTTTATGGATTACGGCAATCCTTGTACTACCAGATGTGTGTGATATGCACATAATTGAAGACTAATAATTATTAATTTAGCTAAAGGTCAGTGATTACAAATTTACCTCTCACACCGTTTGATCGCCCTGATCTTACTGCACAACTTCAACCCCCACCTACCTAAAAGGCTCCAAAAAATCCAAGTATAAAGAAAAACAACAACATTTCTTTACTCAACAGCTGATCATGTTTTGAACTGGTTGAACAACGAGCATTACAGATTTCAGACCTACTATTCTACAGTCAAAAAGACAATAGAATTAAGATGCACCTCTCATGACTGCAGTCATTTAGCTGTCGGCTTTAACGGAAGCGACTAGCGAATGTTCTTTGCTTTTCTGAACTTCCCAGCTCCACTGTAAACATTGGGAGTGAACCGTGATCCTAACCAGATCCCACAGGAGGGCCGGTCCCCCCAACGGTTAAGCTCCACTGAATATAGCGCTGGGTAATTAGGTCTGACAAAAGCCTTCGGCGTGTGGAGGGCAACATATTGACTAATGGCTCTTCCTTATGGCAGATATAGTTCCGTATTGATGTCCGTGCTCCTGAGTTTGCATCCAATTAAATCATTTGAAAGACAGAGACCAGGATCAGTTCCTCGTGTGACATCCAGACAAAGAGAGGGAGGGGAGGGGAAGTGTCTATGCGTGAGTGAAAGGCAGACGCAGAAAGAACAAGCGAGGACGAGAGGGCTGCCAGCCACAGAAAGCAGACACAGACACTGTCAAGAGGACCAGGCTTCTATTTAATTACTGGAGGTGCATGCTGGGAAAGAGCATGGAGTACCAACAGGACAGAAGGACAGAAACAGCCAGGGGGCAGTCAGGATGTGATTAGTAGGATCATAAAAGCAAAGACGCAGGGAGAGCAAGGCTCCATAATCACAACTTGGATTCGCAAAAAGCCTCATCCTGACAGGGTCAGTGCAAATTCTGGCTTTGATTGAAATTTCCATTTTTATTATAATTTTTTTTATTTTTTTGATGTGTAGAAATTAGAGCTGTTGGAGAACTGCGGGGGACATGTGGACAGAGGGGCTGAGTCATGTGAGTGATGCTGCAAGCACCTGTTTCCTAAGAAAAAAAAAACAAAATTTGGCTCAAATCTGAACTGTTCTGCACGGCAAAGTTTGAGACTGAGTCACATTTCATACGAGACACACTTGGAACGAGAGCTTCCTGCAGAAAGCAGAGGCAGACACATTCTCTCGCTCAAAACTCTCGATTTCAGTCAAGTTGTACTATTCTGGCCACTCTAAAAGACTCATTAAATATCTCCTACAAGGGCTTGATTCGTGTTTGAAGTGAAACTATCAGAGCAGAAATGGCAGCAAGGAGTCGTGCGAACTACCACTGGACAATTTATCTGCGTTTTGCTTTGGGTTGTCAGCTGACTGTAATTATGGGAGAGTCAAGCTTATGAACTATAGCTGTCTATTGTTGCTAAAGGAGCAGAAATCAGTGAAAATAATCAACACGACGACACCCACATGCTAGGGAGCATAAGTGTCCTCCCCTTCCAGTCGGCTCGTGGGTCCCTGAAACGGACTCTTGTATGTTTTTATCGTATCTGTTTGTCTTCGGTGGAAAGTTGACTGTGTCTGTTGCTGCTGCTTCTGGGCCAGATCGTACACAAGAATGAGTTTTTAACAGACTCATCAGGTTAAAAAAGGTTAAATAAAAGAAAAATATATAATCATTTGCTCTTTCTTCCAGGGACCCATGGTCCGGAAGTAGACGGGCGTGACTCCCTAGGCTAACGACTCATCAGAGGGTAGGGAGGAGGGGGATTCATAAGTAGTTTCAGCTACAGCTTTAAGCTTGGATCTCCCGTATTCCAGTCAGAACTGATAAAGCTCCTCAGACGAGAAGCAAAACGTCTTAAAAAAACCCAAAGAAGTCCAGTTGCCTTCATTTGAACCCTTTTGGAAAAACACAACTATTGACTCTAAGCATCACTTTTCCTGCCCTGGGTCTAAAGAGGAAAAGTCCCATCAGCTGGCACACACACCGATGTTTGTGCGACATTTGTTCTCCGCTGTTGACCCATCCCCTGGGGGAGCGGTGAGCTGCAGACACGGCCGCGCTCGGGAACCATTTGGTGGTTTAACCCCCCAATCCAA